>NC_086444.1:929889453-930229396 GCF_028390025.1 Pseudophryne corroboree | reverse complement strand
ATTGGACTACTGTACCGTACTTCTATGTATTAATAAATATATATATATATATATATATATATATAAATTCTGGTGGTCAGCAAAATTCTGCACTGTCCTCCTACTATATACTGCGCACAACTACAATGCAGCACAGATATGTATAGCATACGTAACGACACAGAGATAGAGCAATGGACTACTGTACCTTATTGCTATATATATATACTGGTGGTCAGCAAAATTCTGCACTGTCCTCTACTATATACTGCGCACAACTACAATGCAGCACAGATATGGATAGTATACTTGACGACACAGAGGTAGAGCAATAGACTACTGTACCGTACTGCTATTTATATACTGGTGGTCAGCAAAATTCTGCACTGTCCTCCAACTATATACTGCGCACAACTACAATGCATACATATATGGATAATATACTTGACGACACAGAGGTAGAGCATTGGACTACTGTACCGTACTGATATATATATATATATATATATATATATATATATACTGGTGGTCAGCAAAATTCTGCACTGTCCTCCTGCTATATACTGCGCAAAACTACAATGCAGCACAGATATGGATAGTATACTTGACGACACAGAGGTAGAGCAATGGAGCACTGTACCGTACTGCTATATATATACTGGTGGTCAGCAAAATTCTGCACTGTACTCTTACTATATACTGCGCACAACTTCAATGCAGCACAGATATGGATAGTATACTAGACGACACAGAGGTAGAGCAATGGACTACTGTACCGTACTGCCATATATATATATATATATATATATATACTGGTGGTCAGTAAAATTCTGCACTGTCCTCTTACTATATACTGTGCACAACTACAATGCAGCACAGATATGGATAGTATACTTGACGACACAGAGGTAGATCAATAGACTACTGTACCGTACTGCTATATATATACTGGTGTTCAACAAAATTTTGCACTGTCCTCCTACTATATACTGAGCACAACTACAATGCAGCACAGATATGGATAGTATACTTGATGACACAGAGGTAGAGCAATTGACTACTGTACCGTACTGCTATATATATATATATATACTGGTGGTCAGCAAAATTATGCACTGTACTCTTACTGTATACTGCACACAATTACAATGCAGCACAGATATGGATAGCATACTTGACGACACAGAGGTAGAGCAATGGACTACTGTATCGTACTGCTATTTATATAGTGGTGGTCAGCAAAATTCTGCACTGTCCTCCTACTATATACTGCGCACAACTACAATGTAGCACATACATGGATAGTATACTTGACGACACAGAGGTAGAGCATTGGACTACTGTACCGTACTTCTATATATTAATAAATATATATATATATATATATATATATATATATATAAATTCTGGTGATCAGCAAAATTCTGCACTGTCCTCCTACTATATACTGCGCACAACTACAATGCAGCACAGATATGGATAGTATACTTGACGACACAGAGGTAGAGCAATGGACTACTGTACCGTACTGCTATATATATATACTGATGGTCAGCAAAATTCTGCACTGTACTCTTACTATATACTGCGCACAACTTCAATGCAGCACAGATATGGATAGTATACTTGATGACACAGAGGTAGAGCAATGGACTACTGTACCGTACTGCCATATATATATATATATACTGGTGGTCAGCAAAATTCTGCACTGTCCTCCTACTATATACTGCGCACAACTACAATGGAGCACAGATATGGATAGTATACTTGACGACACAGAGGTAGAGCAATGGACTACTGTACCGTACTGCTATATATATATATATATATATATATATATACTGGTGGTCAGTAAAATCCTGCACTGTCCTCCTACTATATACTGCGCACAACTACAATGCAGCACAGATATGGATAGTATACTTGATGACACAGAGGTAGAGCAATGGACTACTGTACCGTACTGCTATATATATATATACTGATGGTCATTCTGCACTGTACTCTTACTATATACTGCGCACAACTTCAATGCAGCACAGATATAGATAGTATACTTGACGACACAGAGGTAGAGCAATGGACTACTGTACCGTACTGCCATATATATATATATATATATATATATATATACTGGTGGTCAGTAAAATTCTGCACTGTCCTCTTACTATATACTGCGCACAACTACAATGCAGCACAGATATGGATAGTATACTTGACGACACAGAAGTAGATCAATGGACTACTGTACCGTACTGCTATATATATACTGGTGTTCAACAAAATTTTGCACTGTCCTCCTACTATATACTGCGCACAACTACAATGCAGCACAGATATGGATAGTATACTTGATGACACAGAGGTAGAGCAATTGACTACTGTACCGTACTGCTATATATATATATATATACTGGTGGTCAGCAAAATTATGCACTGTACTCTTACTGTATACTGCACACAATTACAATGCAGCACAGATATGGATAGCATACTTGACGACACAGAGGTAGAGCAATGGACTACTGTATCGTACTGCTATTTATATAGTGGTGGTCAGCAAAATTCTGCACTGTCCTCCTACTATATACTGCGCACAACTACAATGTAGCACATACATGGATAGTATACTTGACGACACAGAGGTAGAGCATTGGACTACTGTACCGTACTTCTATATATTAATAAATATATATATATATATATATATATATATAAATTCTGGTGATCAGCAAAATTCTGCACTGTCCTCCTACTATATACTGCGCACAACTACAATGCAGCACAGATATGGATAGTATACTTGACGACACAGAGGTAGAGCAATGGACTACTGTACCGTACTGCTATATATATATACTGATGGTCAGCAAAATTCTGCACTGTACTCTTACTTTATACTGCGCACAACTTCAATGCAGCACAGATATGGATAGTATACTTGATGACACAGAGATAGAGCAATGGACTACTGTACCGTACTGCCATATATATATATATATATACTGGTGGTCAGAAAAATTCTGCACTGTCCTCCTACTATATACTGCGCACAACTACAATGGAGCACAGATATGGATAGTATACTTGACGACACAGAGGTAGAGCAATGGACTACTGTACCGTACTGCTATATATATATATATATATATACTGGTGGTCAGTAAAATTCTGCACTGTCCTCCTACTATATACTGCGCACAACTACAATGCAGCACAGATATGGATAGTATACTTGACGACACAGAGGTAGAGCAATGGACTACTGTACCGTACTGCCATATATATATATATATATATATATATATATACTGGTGGTCAGTAAAATTCTGCACTGTCCTCTTACTATATACTGCACACAACTACAATGCAGCACAGATATGGATAGTATACTTGACGACACAGAAGTAGATCAATGGACTACTGTACCGTACTGCTATATATATACTGGTGTTCAATAAAATTTTGCACTGTCCTCCTATATACTGCGCACAACTACAATGCAGCACAGATATGGATAGTATACTGATGACACAGAGGTAGAGCAATTGACTACTGTACCGTACTGCTATATATATATATACTGGTGGTCAGCAAAATTATGCACTGTACTCTTACTATATACTGCACACAATTACAATGCAGCACAGATATGGATAGCATACTTGACGACACAGAGGTAGAGCAATGGACTACTGTATCGTACTGCTATTTATATAGTGGTGGTCAGCAAAATTCTGCACTGTCCTCCTACTATATACTGCGCACAACTACAATGTTGCACATATATGGATAGTATACTTGACGACACAGAGGTAGAGCATTGGACTACTGTACCGTACTTCTATATATATATATATATATATATATATATATACTGGTGGTCAGCAAAATTCTGCACTGTCCTCCTACTATATACTGCGCACAACTACAATGCAGCACAGATATGGATAGTATACTTGACGACACAGAGGTAGAGCAATGGACTACTGTACCGTACTGCTATATATATATACTGATGGTCAGCAAAATTCTGCACTGTACTCTTACTATATACTGCGCACAACTTCAATGCAGCACAGATATGGATAGTATACTTGATGACACAGAGGTAGAGCAATGGACTACTGTACCGTACTGCTATATATATATATACTGATGGTCAGCAAAATTCTGCACTGTACTCTTACTATATACTGCGCACAACTTCAATGCAGCACAGATATGGATAGTATACTTGACGACACAGAGCTAGAGCAATGGACTACTGTACCGTACTGCCATATATATATATATATATATATATATATATATACTGGTGTTCAGTAAAATTCTGCACTGTCCTCTTACTATATACTGCGCACAACTACAATGCAGCACAGATATGGATAGTATACTTGACGACACAGAAGTAGATCAATGGACTACTGTACCGTACTGCTATATATATACTGGTGTTCAACAAAATTTTGCACTGTCCTCCTACTATATACTGCGCACAACTACAATGCAGCACAGATATGGATAGTATACTTGATGACACAGAGGCAGAGCAATTGACTACTGTACCGTACTGCTATATATATATATATATACTGGTGGTCAGCAAAATTATGCACTGTACTCTTACTATATACTGCACACAATTACAATGCAGCACAGATATGGATAGCATACTTGACGACACAGAGGTAGAGCAATGGACTACTGTATCGTACTGCTATTTATATAGTGGTGGTCAGCAAAATTCTGCACTGTCCTCCTACTATATACTGCGCACAACTACAATGTTGCACATATATGGATAGTATACTTGACGTCACAGAGGTAGAGCATTGGACTACTGTACCGTACTTCTATATATATATATATATATATATATATATATATACTGGTGGTCAGCAAAATTCTGCACTGTCCTCCTACTATATACTGCGCACAACTACAATGCAGCACAGATATGGATAGTATACTTGACGACACAGAGGTAGAGCAATAGACTACTGTACCGTACTGCTATTTATATACTGGTGGTCAGCAAAATTCTGCACTGTCCTCCTACTATATACTGCGCACAACTACAATGCATACATATATGGATAATATACTTGACGACACAGAGGTAGAGCATTGGACTACTGTACCGTACTGATATATATATATATATATATATATATATATACTGGTGGTCAGCAAAATTCTGCACTGTCCTCCTGCTATATACTGCGCAAAACTACAATGCAGCACAGATATGGATAGTATACTTGACGACACAGAGGTAGAGCAATGTAGTACTGTACCGTACTGCTATATATATACTGATGGTCAGCAAAATTCTGCACTGTACTCTTACTATATACTGCGCACAACTTCAATGCAGCACAGATATGGATAGTATACTAGACGACACAGAGGTAGAGCATTGGACTACTGTACCGTACTGCCATATATATATATATATATATACTGGTGGTCAGTAAAATTCTGCACTGTCCTCTTACTATATACTGTGCACAACTACAATGCAGCACAGATATGGATAGTATACTTGACGACACAGAGGTAGATCAATGGACTACTGTACCGTACTGCTATATATATACTGGTGTTCAACAAAATTTTGCACTGTCCTCCTACTATATACTGAGCACAACTACAATGCAGCACAGATATGGATAGTATACTTGATGACACAGAGGTAGAGCAATTGACTACTGTACCGTACTGCTATATATATATATACTGGTGGTCAGCAAAATTATGCACTGTACTCTTACTGTATACTGCACACAATTACAATGCAGCACAGATATGGATAGTATACTTGACGACACAGAGGTAGAGCAATGGACTACTGTATCGTACTGCTATTTATATAGTGGTGGTCAGCAAAATTCTGCACTGTCCTCCTACTATATACTGCGCACAACTACAATGTAGCACATACATGGATAGTATACTTGACGACACAGAGGTAGAGCATTGGACTACTGTACCGTACTTCTATATATTAATAAATATATATATATATATATATATATATATATAAATTCTGGTGATCAGCAAAATTCTGCACTGTCCTCCTACTATATACTGCGCACAACTACAATGTTGCACATATATGGATAGTATACTTGACGACACAGAGGTAGAGCAATGGACTACTGTACCGTACTGCTATATATATATATACTGATGGTCAGCAAAATTCTGCACTGTACTCTTACTATATACTGCGCACAACTTCAATGCAGCACAGATATGGATAGTATACTTGACGACACAGAGCTAGAGCAATGGACTACTGTACCGTACTGCCATATATATATATATATATATATATATATACTGGTGTTCAGTAAAATTCTGCACTGTCCTCTTACTATATACTGCGCACAACTACAATGCAGCACAGATATGGATAGTATACTTGACGACACAGAAGTAGATCAATGGACTACTGTACCGTACTGCTATATATATACTGGTGTTCAACAAAATTTTGCACTGTCCTCCTACTATATACTGCGCACAACTACAATGCAGCACAGATATGGATAGTATACTTGATGACACAGAGGCAGAGCAATTGACTACTGTACCGTACTGCTATATATATATATATATACTGGTGGTCAGCAAAATTATGCACTGTACTCTTACTATATACTGCACACAATTACAATGCAGCACAGATATGGATAGCATACTTGACGACACAGAGGTAGAGCAATGGACTACTGTATCGTACTGCTATTTATATAGTGGTGGTCAGCAAAATTCTGCACTGTCCTCCTACTATATACTGCGCACAACTACAATGTTGCACATATATGGATAGTATACTTGACGTCACAGAGGTAGAGCATTGGACTACTGTACCGTACTTCTATATATATATATATATATATATATATATATATACTGGTGGTCAGCAAAATTCTGCACTGTCCTCCTACTATATACTGCGCACAACTACAATGCAGCACAGATATGGATAGTATACTTGACGACACAGAGGTAGAGCAATAGACTACTGTACCGTACTGCTATTTATATACTGGTGGTCAGCAAAATTCTGCACTGTCCTCCTACTATATACTGCGCACAACTACAATGCATACATATATGGATAATATACTTGACGACACAGAGGTAGAGCATTGGACTACTGTACCGTACTGATATATATATATATATATATATATATATACTGGTGGTCAGCAAAATTCTGCACTGTCCTCCTGCTATATACTGCGCAAAACTACAATGCAGCACAGATATGGATAGTATACTTGACGACACAGAGGTAGAGCAATGTAGTACTGTACCGTACTGCTATATATATACTGATGGTCAGCAAAATTCTGCACTGTACTCTTACTATATACTGCGCACAACTTCAATGCAGCACAGATATGGATAGTATACTAGACGACACAGAGGTAGAGCATTGGACTACTGTACCGTACTGCCATATATATATATATATATATATACTGGTGGTCAGTAAAATTCTGCACTGTCCTCTTACTATATACTGTGCACAACTACAATGCAGCACAGATATGGATAGTATACTTGACGACACAGAGGTAGATCAATGGACTACTGTACCGTACTGCTATATATATACTGGTGTTCAACAAAATTTTGCACTGTCCTCCTACTATATACTGAGCACAACTACAATGCAGCACAGATATGGATAGTATACTTGATGACACAGAGGTAGAGCAATTGACTACTGTACCGTACTGCTATATATATATATACTGGTGGTCAGCAAAATTATGCACTGTACTCTTACTGTATACTGCACACAATTACAATGCAGCACAGATATGGATAGTATACTTGACGACACAGAGGTAGAGCAATGGACTACTGTATCGTACTGCTATTTATATAGTGGTGGTCAGCAAAATTCTGCACTGTCCTCCTACTATATACTGCGCACAACTACAATGTAGCACATACATGGATAGTATACTTGACGACACAGAGGTAGAGCATTGGACTACTGTACCGTACTTCTATATATTAATAAATATATATATATATATATATATATATATATATATATAAATTCTGGTGATCAGCAAAATTCTGCACTGTCCTCCTACTATATACTGCGCACAACTACAATGTTGCACATATATGGATAGTATACTTGACGACACAGAGGTAGAGCATTGGACTACTGTACCGTACTTCTATATATATATATATATACTGGTAGTCAGCAAAATTCTGCACTGTCCTCCTACTATATACTGCGCACAACTACAATGCAGCACAGATATGGATAGTATACTTGACGACACAGAGGTAGAGCAATGGACTACTGTACCGTACTGCTATATATATATACTGATGGTCAGCAATATTCTGCACTGTACTCTTACTATATACTGCGCACAACTTCAATGCAGCACAGATATGGATAGTATACTTGATGACACAGAGGTAGAGCAATGGACTACTGTACCGTACTGCTATATATATATATACTGATGGTCAGCAAAATTCTGCACTGTACTCTTACTATATACTGCGCACAACTTCAATGCAGCACAGATATGGATAGTATACTTGACGACACAGAGCTAGAGCAATGGACTACTGTACCGTACTGCCATATATATATATATATATACTGGTGTTCAGTAAAATTCTGCACTGTCCTCTTACTATATACTGCGCACAACTACAATGCAGCACAGATATGGATAGTATTCTTGACGACACAGAAGTAGATCAATGGACTACTGTACCGTACTGCTATATATATACTGGTGTTCAACAAAATTTTGCACTGTCCTCCAACTATATACTGCGCACAACTACAATGCAGCACAGATATGGATAGTATACTTGATGACACAGAGGTAGAGCAATTGACTACTGTACCGTACTGCTATATATATATATACTGGTGGTCAGCAAAATTATGCACTGTACTCTTACTATATACTGCACACAATTACAATGCAGCACAGATATGGATAGCATACTTGACGACACAGAGGTAGAGCAATGGACTACTGTATCGTACTGCTATTTATATAGTGGTGGTCAGCAAAATTCTGCACTGTCCTCCTACTATATACTGCGCACAACTACAATGTTGCACATATATGGATAGTATACTTGACGACACAGAGGTAGAGCATTGGACTACTGTACCGTACTTCTATATATATATATATATATATACTGGTGGTCAGCAAAATTCTGCACTGTCCTCCTACTATATACTGCGCACAACTACAATGCAGCACAGATATGGATAGTATACTTGACGACACAGAGGTAGAGCAATGGACTACTGTACCGTACTGCTATATATATACTGGTGGTCAGTAAAATTATGCACTGTCCTCCAACTATATACTGCGCACAACTACAATGCAGCACAGATATGTATAGCATACGTAACGACACAGAGATAGAGCAATGGACTACTGTACCTTATTGCTATATATATATACTGGTGGTCAGCAAAATTCTCCACTGTCCTCCTACTATATACTGCGCAGAACTACAATGCAGCACAGATATGGATAGTATACTTGACGACACAGAGGTAGAGCAATAGACTACTGTACCGTACTGCTATTTATATACTGGTGGTCAGCAAAATTCTGCACTGTCCTCCTACTATATACTGCGCACAACTACAATGCATACATATATGGATAATATACTTGACGACACAGAGGTAGAGCATTGGACTACTGTACCGTACTGATATATATATATATATATATATATATATATACTGGTGGTCAGCAAAATTCTGCACTGTCCTCCTGCTATATACTGCGCAAAACTACAATGCAGCACAGATATGGATAGTATACTTGACGACACAGAGGTAGAGCAATGGAGTACTGTACCGTACTGCTATATATATACTGGTGGTCAGCAAAATTCTGCACTGTACTCCTACTATATACTGCGCACAACTTCAATGCAGCACAGATATGGATAGTATACTAGACGACACAGAGGTAGAGCAATGGACTACTGTACCGTACTGCCATATATATATATATATATATATATATATATATACTGGTGGTCAGTAAAATTCTGCACTGTCCTCTTACTATATACTGTGCACAACTACAATGCAGCACAGATATGGATAGTATACTTGACGACACAGAGGTAGATCAATGGACTACTGTACCGTACTGCTATATATATACTGGTGTTCAACAAAATTTTGCACTGTCCTCCTACTATATACTGAGCACAACTACAATGCAGCACAGATATGGATAGTATACTTGATGACACAGAGGTAGAGCAATTGACTACTGTATCGTACTGCTATTTATATAGTGGTGGTCAGCAAAATTCTGCACTGTCCTCCTACTATATACTGCGCACAACTACAATGTAGCACATACATGGATAGTATACTTGATGACACAGAGGTAGAGCATTGGACTACTGTACCGTACTTCTATATATTAATAAATATATATATATATATATATATATAAATTCTGGTGATCAGCAAAATTCTGCACTGTCCTCCTACTATATACTGCGCACAACTACAATGTTGCACATATATGGATAGTATACTTGACGACACAGAGGTAGAGCAATGGACTACTGTACCGTACTGCTATATATATATACTGATGGTCAGCAAAATTCTGCACTGTACTCTTACTATATACTGCGCACAACTTCAATGCAGCACAGATATGGATAGTATACTTGATGACACAGAGGTAGAGCAATGGACTACTGTACCGTACTGCCATATATATATATACTGGTGGTCAGCAAAATTCTGCACTGTCCTCCTACTATATACTGCGTACAACTACAATGGAGCACAGATATGGATAGTATACTTGACGACAGAGAGGTAGAGCAATGGACTACTGTACCGTACTGCTATATATATACTGATGGTCAGCAAAATTCTGCACTGTCCTCCTACTATATACTGCGCACAACTACAATGCAGCACAGATATGGATAGTATACTTGACGACACAGAGGTAGAGCAATGGACTACTGTACCGTACTGCTATATATATATACTGATGGTCAGCAAAATTCTGCACTGTACTCTTACTATATACTGCGCACAACTTCAATGCAGCACAGATATGGATAGTATACTTGACGACACAGAGGTAGAGCAATGGACTACTGTACCGTACTGCCATATATATATATATATATATATATACTGGTGGTCAGTAAAATTCTGCACTGTCCTCTTACTATATACTGCGCACAACTACAATGCAGCACAGATATGGATAGTATACTTGACGACACAGAAGTAGATCAATGGACTACTGTACCGTACTGCTATATATATATACTGGTGTTCAACAAAATTTTGCACTGTCCTCCTACTATATACTGCGCACAACTACAATGCAGCACAGATATGGATAGTATACTTGATGACACAGAGGTAGAGCAATTGACTACTGTACCGTACTGCTATATATATATATACTGGTGGTCAGCAAAATTCTGCACTGTACTCTTACTATATACTGCACACAATTACAATGCAGCACAGATATGGATAGCATACTTGACGACTCAGAGGTAGAGCAATGGACTACTGTATCGTACTGCTATTTATATAGTGGTGGTCAGCAAAATTCTGCACTGTCCTCCTACTATATACTGCGCACAACTACAATGTTGCACATATATGGATAGTATACTTGACGACACAGAGGTAGAGCATTGGACTACTGTACCGTACTTCTATATATATATATATATATATATATATACTGGTGGTCAGCAAAATTCTGCACTGTCCTCCTACTATATACTGCGCACAACTACAATGCAGCACAGATATGGATAGTATACTTGACGACACAGAGGTAGAGCAATGGACTACTGTACCGTACTGCTATATATATATACTGATGGTCAGCAAAATTCTGCACTGTACTCTTACTATATACTGCGCACAACTTCAATGCAGCACAGATATGGATAGTATACTTGACGACACAGAGGTAGAGCAATGGACTACTGTACCGTACTGCCATATATATATATATATATATACTGGTGGTCAGTAAAATTCTGCACTGTCCTCTTACTATATACTGCGCACAACTACAATGCAGCACAGATATGGATAGTATACTTGACGACACAGAAGTAGATCAATGGACTACTGTACCGTACTGCTATATATATACTGGTGTTCAACAAAATTTTGCACTGTCCTCCTACTATATACTGCGCACAACTACAATGCAGCACAGATATGGATAGTATACTTGATGACACAGAGGTAGAGCAATTGACTACTGTACCGTACTGCTATATATATATATATATACTGGTAGTCAGCAAAATTATGCACTGTACTCTTACTATATACTGCGCACAATTACAATGCAGCACAGATATGGATAGCATACTTGACGACACAGAGGTAGAGCAATGGACTACTGTATCGTACTGCTATATATAAATTCTGGTGGTCAGCAAAATTCTGCACTCTCCTCCTACTATATACTGCGCACAACTACAATGCAGCACAGGTATGGATGGATAGTATACTTGACAACACAGAGAAAGAGCAATGGACTACTGTACCATACTGCTATATATATACTGGTGGTCAGCAAAATTCTGCACTGTCCTCCTACTATATACTGCGCACAACTACAATGCAGCACAGATATGTATAATATACTTGATGACACAGAGGTAGAGCAATGGACTACTGTACCGTACTGCTATATATATATACTGATGGTCAGCAAAATTCTGCACTGTACTCTTACTATATACTGCGCACAACTTCAATGCAGCACAGATATGGATAGTATACTTGACGACACAGAGGTAGAGCAATGGACTACTGTACCGTACTGCCATATATATATATATATATATATATATACTGGTGGTCAGTAAAATTCTGCACTGTCCTCTTACTATATACTGCGCACAACTACAATGCAGCACAGATATGGATAGTATACTTGATGACAAAGAGGTAGAGCAATTGACTACTGTACCGTACTGCTATATATATATATATACTGGTGGTCAGCAAAATTATGCACTGTACTCTTACTATATACTGCACACAATTACAATGCAGCACAGATATGGATAGCATACTTGACGACACAGAGGTAGAGCAATGGACTACTGTACCGTACTGCCATATATATATATATATATATATATACAGTTCCAAATCAGTCGGCACTCACAGACAGGAAACAATTGCCCCGGTGTCCAGCTCACAAAAGATCCATAGCACTCCAAGAAAGAACGGCACTCAGGGACTGGTAAATATGCAAAAGTGTATTTCATCTACAATACACTTTTGCATATTTACCAGTCCCTGAGTGCCGTTCTTTCTTGGAGTGCTATATATATATATATATATATATATATACTGGTGGTCAGTAAAATTCGGCACTGTCCTCTTACTATATACTGCGCACAACTACAATGCAGCACAGATATGGATAGTATACTTGACGACACAGAAGTAGATCAATGGACTACTGTACCGTACTGCTATATATATACTGGTGTTCAACAAAATTTTGCACTGTCCTCCTACTATATACTGCGCACAACTACAATGCAGCACAGATATGGATAGTATACTTGATGACACAGAGGTAGAGCAATTGACTACTGTACCGTACTGCTATATATATATATATACTGGTAGTCAGCAAAATTATGCACTGTACTCTTACTATATACTGCGCACAATTACAATGCAGCACAGATATGGATAGCATACTTGACGACACAGAGGTAGAGCAATGGACTACTGTATCGTACTGCTATATATAAATTCTGGTGGACAGCAAAATTCTGCACTCTCCTCCTACTATATACTGTGCACAACTACAATGCAGCACAGGTATGGATGGATAGTATACTTGACAACACAGAGAAAGAGCAATGGACTACTGTACCATACTGCTATATATATACTGGTGGTCAGCAAAATTATGCACTGTACTCCTACTATATACTGCGCACAACTACAATGCAGCACAGATATGTATAATATACTTGATGACACAGAGGTAGAGCAATGGACTACTGTACCGTACTGCTATATATAAATACTGGTGGTCAGCAAAATTATGCACTGTACTCTTACTGTATACTGCACACAATTACAATGCAGCACAGATATGGATAGCATACTTGACGACACAGAGGTAGAGCAATGGACTACTGTATCGTACTGCTATTTATATAGTGGTGGTCAGCAAAATTCTGCACTGTCCTCCTACTATATACTGCGCACAACTACAATGTAGCACATATATGGATAGTATACTTGACGACACAGAGGTAGAACATTGGACTTCTGTACCGTACTTCTGTATATTAATAAATATATATATATATATATATATAAATTCTGGTGGTCAGAAAAATTCTGCACTGTCCTCCTACTATATACTGCGCACAACTACAATGCAGCACAGATATGGATAGTATACTTGACGACACAGAGGTAGAGCAATGGACTACTGTACCGTACTGCTATATATATATACTGATGGTCAGCAAAATTCTGCACTGTCCTCTTACTATATACTGCGCACAACTTCAATGCAGCACAGATATGGATAGTATACTTGACGACACAGAGGTAGAGCAATGGACTACTGTACCGTACTGCCATATATATATATATATATATATATACTGGTGGTCAGCAAAATTCTGCACTGTCCTCCTACTATATACTGCGCACAACTACAATGGAGCACAGATATGGATAGTATACTTGACGACACAGAGGTAGAGCAATGGACTACTGTACCGTACTGCTATATATATACTGATGGTCAGCAAAATTCTGCACTGTCCTCCTACTATATACTGCGCACAACTACAATGCAGCACAGATATGGATAGTATACTTGACGACACAGAGGTAGAGCAATGGACTACTGTACCGTACTGCTATATATATATACTGATGGTCAGCAAAATTCTGCACTGTACTCTTACTATATACTGCGCACAACTTCAATGCAGCACAGATATGGATAGTATACTTGACGACACAGAGGTAGAGCAATGGACTACTGTACCGTACTGCCATATATATATATATATATATATATATACTGGTGGTCAGTAAAATTCTGCACTGTCCTCTTACTATATACTGCGCACAACTTCAATGCAGCACAGATATGGATAGTATACTTGACGACACAGAAGTAGATCAATGGACTACTGTACCGTACTGCTATATATATACTGGTGTTCAACAACATTTTGCACTGTCCTCCTACTATATACTGCGCACAACTACAATGCAGCACAGATATGGATAGTATACTTGATGACACAGAGGTAGAGCAATTGACTACTGTACCGTACTGCTATATATATATATATATACTGGTGGTCAGCAAAATTATGCACTGTACTCTTACTGTATACTGCACACAATTACAATGCAGCACAGATATGGATAGCATACTTGACGACACAGATGTAGAGCAATGGACTACTGTATCGTACTGCTATTTATATAGTGGTGGTCAGCAAAATTCTGCACTGTCCTCCTACTATATACTGCGCACAACTACAATGTTGCACATATATGGATAGTATACTTGACGACACAGAGGTAGAGCATTGGACTACTGTACCGTACTTCTATATATATATATATATATATATATATATATATACTGGTGGTCAGCAAAATTCTGCACTGTCCTCCTACTATATACTGCGCACAACTACAATGCAGCACAGATATGGATAGTATACTTGACGACACAGAGGTAGAGCAATGGACTACTGTACCGTACTGCTATATATATATACTGATGGTCAGCAAAATTCTGCACTGTACTCTTACTATATACTGCGCACAAATTCAATGCAGCACAGATATGGATAGTATACTTGACGACACAGAGGTAGAGCAATGGACTACTGTACCGTACTGCCATATATATATATATATATATATATATATATATATACTGGTGGTCAGTAAAATTCTGCACTGTCCTCTTACTATATACTGCGCACAACTACAATGCAGCACAGATATGGATAGTATACTTGACGACATAGAAGTAGATCAATGGACTACTGTACCGTACTGCTATATATATACTGGTGTTCAACAAAATTTTGCACTGTCCTCCTACTATATACTGCGCACAACTACAATGCAGCACAGATATGGATAGTATACTTGATGACACAGAGGTAGAGCAATTGACTACTGTACCGTACTGCTATATATATATATATATACTGGTAGTCAGCAAAATTATGCACTGTACTCTTACTATATACTGCGCACAATTACAATGCAGCACAGATATGGATAGCATACTTGACGACACAGAGGTAGAGCAATGGACTACTGTATCGTACTGCTATATATAAATTCTGGTGGTCAGCAAAATTCTGCACTCTCCTCCTACTATATACTGCGCACAACTACAATGCAGCACAGGTATGGATGGATAGTATACTTGACAACACAGAGAAAGAGCAATGGACTACTATACCATACTGCTATATATATACTGGTGGTCAGCAAAATTCTGCACTGTCCTCCTACTATATACTGCGCACAACTACAATGCAGCACAGATATGTATAATATACTTGATGACACAGAGGTAGAGCAATGGACTACTGTACCGTACTGCTATATATAAATACTGGTGGTCAGCAAAATACTGCACTGTCCTTCTACTATATACTGCGCACAACTACAATGCAGCACAGATAAGGATAGTATACTTGACGACACAGAGGTAGAGCAGTGGACTACTGTACCATACTGCTATGTTTATATACTGGTAGTCATCAAAATTCTGTACTGTCCTCCTACTATATACTGCGCACAACTACAATGAAGCACAGATATGGATAGTATAATTGATGACACAGAGGTAGAGCAATGGACTACTGTACCGTACTGCTATATATATATATATATATATATATATATACTGGTGGTCCTCAATATTCTGCACTGTCCTCCTACTGTTTACTGCGCACATCTACAATGCAGCACAGATATGGATAGTATACTTGATGACACAGAGGTAGAGCAATGGACTACTGTACCGTACTGCTATATATATAAACTGGTGGTCATCAAAATTCTGCACTGTCCTCCTACTATATATTGCGCACAACTACAAAGTAGCACATATATGGATAGTATACTTGACGACACAGAGGTAGAGCAATGGACTACTGTATCGCACTGCTATATATATATATATATACTGGTGGTCAGCAAAATTCTGCACTGTCCTCCTACTATATACTGCGCACAACTACAATGCAGCACATATATGGATAGTATACTTGATGACACAGAGCTAGAGCAATGGACTACTTTACTGTACTGCTATATATATACTGGTGGTCAGCAAAATTCTGCTCTGTCCTCCTACTTTATACTGCGCACAACTACAATGAAGCACAGATATGAATAGTATATTTGACCACACAGAGGTAGAGCAATGGACTACTGTACCGTACTTCTATATATATACTGGTGGTCAGCAAAATTCTGCACTGTCCTCCTACTTTATACTGCGCACAACTACAATGCAGCACAGATATGGATAGTATACTTGACGACACAGAGGTAAAGCAATGGACTACTGTACCGTACTGCTATATATATATATATATATATATATATATATACTGGTGGTCAGCAAAATTATGCACTGTACTCTTACTATATACTGCACACAATTACAATGCAGCACAGATATGGATAGCATATTTGACGACACAGAGGTAGAGCAATGGACTACTGTATCGTACTGCTATTTATATACTGGTGGTCAGCAAAATTCTGCACTGTCCTCCTACTATATACTGCGCACAACTACAATGCAGCACATATATGGATAGTATACTTGACGACACAGAGGTAGAGCATTGGACTACTGTACCGTACTACTATATATATATATATATATATACTGGTGGTCAGCAAAATTCTGCACTGTCCTCCTACTATATACTGCGCACAACTACAATGCAGCACAGATATGGATAGTATACTTGACGACACAGAGGTAGAGCAATGGACTACTGTACCGTACTGCTATATATATATATATATATATATACTGATGGTCAGCAAAATTCTGCACTGTACTCTTACTATATACTGCGCACAACTTCAATGCAGCACAGATATGGATAGTATACTTGACGACACAGAGGTAGAGCAATGGACTACTGTACCGTACTGCCATATATATATATATATATATATATACTGGTGGTCAGTAAAATTCTGCACTGTTCTCTTACTATATACTGCGCACAACTACAATGCAGCACAGATATGGATAGTATACTTGACGACACAGAGGTAGAGCAATGGACTACTGTACCGTACTGCTATATATATACTGGAGTTCAACAAAATTTTGCACTGTCCTCCTACTATATACTGCGCACAACTACAATGCAGCACAGATATGGATAGTATACTTGACGACACAGAGGTAGAGCAATGGACTACTGTACCGTACTGCTATATATATACTGATGGTCAGCAAAATTCTGCACTGTACTATTACTATATACTGCGCACAACTTCAATGCAGCACAGATATGGATAGTATACTTGACGACACAGAGGTAGAGCAATGGACTACTGTACCGTACTGCCATATATATATATATACTGGTGGTCAGTAAAATTCTGCACGGTCCTCTTACTATATACTGCGCACAACTACAATGCAGCACAGATATGGATAGTATACTTGACGACACAGAGGTAGAGCAATGGACTACTGTACCGTACTGCTATATATATACTGATGGTCAGCAAAATTCTGCACTGTACTATTACTATATACTGCGCACAACTTCAATGCAGCACAGATATGGATAGTATACTTGACGACACAGAGGTAGAGCAATGGACTACTGTACCGTACTGCCATATATATATATATATATATACTGGTGGTCAGTAAAATTCTGCACGGTCCTCTTACTATATACTGCGCACAACTACAATGCAGCACAGATATGGATAGTATACTTGACGACACAGAGGTAGAGCAATTGACTACTGTACCGTACTGCTATATATATATATACTGGTAGTCAGCAAAATTATGCACTGTACTCTTACTATATACTGCGCACAATTACAATGCAGCAAAGATATGGATAGCATACTTGACGACACAGAGGTAGAGCAATGGACTACTGTATCGTACTGCTATATATAAATTCTGGTGGTCAGCAAAATTCTGCACTCTCCTCCTACTATATACTGCGCACAACTACAATGCAGCACAGGTATGGATGGATAGTATACTTGACAACACAGAGAAAGAGCAATGGACTACTGTACCATACTGCTATATATATATACTGGTGGTCAGCAAAATTCTGCACTGTCCTCCTACTATATACTGCGCACAACTACAATGCAGCACAGATATGTATAATATACTTGATGACACAGAGGTAGAGCAATGGACTACTGTACCTTACTGCTATATATAAATACTGGTGGTCAGCAAAATTCTGCACTGTCCTTCTACTATATACTGCGCACAACTACAATGCAGCACAGATATGGATAGTATACTTGACGACACAGAGGTAGAGCAGTGGACTACTGTACCATACTGCTATGTTTATATACTGGTAGTCAGCAAAATTCTGTACTGTCCTCCTACTATATACTGCGCACAACTACAATGTAGCACATATATGGATAGCATACTTGACGACACAGAGGTAGAGCAATGGACTACTGTATCGTACTGCTATTTATATAGTGGTGGTCAGCAAAATTCTGCACTGTCCTCCTACTATATACTGCGCACAACTACAATGCAGCACAGATATGGATAGTATACTTGACGACACAGAGGTAGAGCAATGGACTACTGTACCGTACTGCTATATATATATACTGATGGTCAGCAAAATTCTGCACTGTACTCTTACTATATACTGCGCACAACTTCAATGCAGCACAGATATGGATAGTATACTTGACGACACAGAGGTAGAGCAATGGACTACTGTACCGTACTGCCATATATATATATATATATATATATATATACTGGTGGTCAGTAAAATTCTGCACTGTCCTCTTACTATATACTGCGCACAACTACAATGCAGCACAGATATGGATAGTATACTTGACGACACAGAGGTAGAGCAATGGACTACTGTACCGTACTGCTATATATATACTGGTGTTCAACAAAATTTTGCACTGTCCTCCTACTATATACTGCGCACAACTACAATGCAGCACAGATATGGATAGTATACTTGATGACACAGAGGTAGAGCAATTGACTACTGTACCGTACTGCTATATATATATATACTGGTAGTCAGCAAAATTATGCACTGTACTCTTACTATATACTGCGCACAATTACAATGCAGCACAGATATGGATAGCATACTTGACGACACAGAGGTAGAGCAATGGACTACTGTATCGTACTGCTATATATAAATTCTGGTGGTCAGCAAAATTCTGCACTCTCCTCCTACTATATACTGCGCACAACTACAATGCAGCACAGGTATGGATGGATAGTATACTTGACAACACAGAGAAAGAGCAATGGACTACTGTACCATACTGCTATATATATACTGGTGGTCAGCAAAATTCTGCACTGTCCTCCTACTATATACTGCGCACAACTACAATGCAGCTCAGATATGTATAATATACTTGATGACACAGAGGTAGAGCATTGGACTACTGTACTGTACTTCTATATATATATATATATATATATATATACTGGTGGTCAGCAAAATTCTGCACTGTCCTCCTACTATATACTGCGCACAACTACAATGCAGCACAGATATGGATAGTATACTTGACGACACAGAGGTAGAGCAATGGACTACTGTACCGTACTGCCATATATATATATATATATACTGGTGGTCAGTAAAATTCTGCACGGTCCTCTTACTATATACTGCGCACAACTACAATGCAGCACAGATATGGATAGTATACTTGACGACACAGAGGTAGATCAATGGACTACTGTACCGTACTGCTATATATATACTGGTGTTCAACAAAATTTTGCACTGTCCTCCTACTATATACTGCGCACAACTACAATGCAGCACAGATATGGATAGTATACTTGATGACACAGAAGTAGAGCAATTGACTACTGTACCGTACTGCTATATATATATATATATATATATATACTGGTGGTCAGCAAAATTATGCACTGTACTCTTACTATATACTGCGCACAACTTCAATGCAGCACAGATATGGATAGTATACTTGACGACACAGAGGTAGAGCAATGGACTACTGTACCGTACTGCCATATATATATATACTGGTGGTCAGTAAAATTCTGCACGGTTCTCTTACTATATACTGCGCACAACTACAATGCAGCACAGATATGGATAGTATACTTGACGACACAGAGGTAGATCAATGGACTACTGTACCGTACTGCTATATATATACTGGTGTTCAACAAAATTTTGCACTGTCCTCCTACTATATACTGCGCACAACTACAATGCAGCACAGATATGGATAGTATACTTGATAACACAGAAGTAGAGCAATTGACTACTGTACCGTACTGCTATATATATATATATACTGGTGGTCAGCAAAATTATGCACTGTACTCTTACTATATACTGCACACAATTACAATGCAGCACAGATATGGATAGCATACTTGACGACACAGAGGTAGAGCAATGGACTACTGTATCGTACTGCTATTTATATAGTGGTGGTTAGCAAAATTCTGCACTGTCCTCCTACTATATACTGCGCACAACTACAATGTAGCACATATATGGATAGTATACTTGACGTCACAGAGGTAGAGCATTGGACTACTGTACCGTACTTCTATATATATATATATATATATATATATATACTGGTGGTCAGCAAAATTCTGCACTGTCCTCCTACTTTATACTGCGCACAACTACAATGCAGCACAGATATGGATAGCATACTTGACGACACAGAGGTAGAGCAATGGACTACTGTACCGTACTGCTATATATATATACTGATGGTCAGCAAAATTCTGCACTGTACTCTTACTATATACTGCGCACAACTTCAATGCAGCACAGATATGGATAGTATACTTGACGACACAGAGGTAGAGCAATGGACTACTGTACCGTACTGCCATATATATATATATATATATATATACTGGTGGTCAGTAAAATTCTGCACTGTCCTCTTACTATATACTGCACACAACTACAATGCAGCACAGATATGGATAGTATACTTGACGACACAGAGGTAGAGCAATGGACTACTGTACCGTACTGCTATATATATATATATATACTGGTAGTCAGCAAAATTATGCACTGTACACTTACTATATACAGCGCACAATTACAATGCAGCACAGATATGGATAGCATACTTGACGACACAGAGGTAGAGCAATGGACTACTGTATCGTACTGCTATATATAAATTCTGGTGGTCAGCAAAATTCTGCACTCTCCTCCTACTATATACTGCGCACAACTACAATGCAGCACAGGTATGGATGGATAGTATACTTGACAACATAGAGAATGAGCAATGGACTACTGTACCATACTGCTATATATATACTGGTGGTCAGCAAAATTCTGCACTGTCCTCCTACTATATACTGCGCACAACTACAATGTAGCACATATATGGATAGTATACTTGACGACACAGAGGTAGAGCATTGGACTACTGTACCGTACTTCTATATATATATATATATATATATATATACTGGTGGTCAGCAAAATTCTGCACTGTCCTCCTACTATATACTGCGCACAACTACAATGCAGCACAGATATGGATAGTATACTTGACTACACAGAGGTAGAGCAATGGACTACTGTACCGTACTGCTATATATATATACTGATGGTCAGCAAAATTCTGCACTGTACTCTTACTATATACTGCGCACAACTTCAATGCAGCACAGATATGGATAGTATACTTGACGACACAGAGGTAGAGCAATGGACTACTGTACCGTACTGCCATATATATATATATATATGTATATATACTGGTGGTCAGTAAAATTCTGCACTGTCCTCTTACTATATACTGCGCACAACTACAATGCAGCACAGATATGGATAGTATACTTGACGACACAGAGTTAGAGCAATGGACTACTGTACCGTACTGCTATATATATACTGGTGTTCAACAAAATTTTGCACTGTCCTCCTACTATATACTGCGCACAACTACAATGCAGCACAGATATGGATAGTATACTTGATGACACAGAGGTAGAGCAATTGACTACTGTACCGTACTGATATATATATATATATACTGGCAGTCAGCAAAATTATGCACTGTACTCTTACTATATACTGCGCACAATTACAATGCAGCACAGATATGGATAGCATACTTGACGACACAGAGGTAGAGCAATGGACTACTGTATCGTACTGCTATATATAAATTCTGGTGGTCAGCAAAATTCTGCACTCTCCTCCTACGTTATACTGCGCACAACTACAATGCAGCACTGGTATGGATGGATAGTATACTTGACAACACAGAGAAAGAGCAATGGACTACTGTACCATACTGCTATATATATACTGGTGGTCAGCAAAATTCTGCACTGTACTCCTACTATATACTGCGCACAACTACAATGCAGCACAGATATGTATAATATACTTGATGACACAGAGGTAGAGCAATGGACTACTGTACCATACTGCTATATATATATACTGGTGGTCAGCAAAATTCTGCACTGTCCTTCTACTATATACTGCGCACAACTACAATGCAGCACAGATATGGATAGTATACTTGACGACACAGAGGTAGAGCAATGGACTACTGTACCGTATTGCTATATATATATATATATATATACTGGTGGTCATCAATATTCTGCACTGTCCTCCTACTGTTTACTGCGCACATCTACAATGCAGCACAGATATGGATAGTATACTTGATGACACAGAGGTAGAGCAATGGACTACTGTACCGTACTGCTATATATATAAACTGGTGGTCAGCAAAATTCTGCACTGTCCTCCTACTGTATATTGCGCACAACTACAATGCAGCACATATATGGATAGTATACTTGACGACACAGAGGTAGAGCAATGGACTACTGTATCGTACTGCTATATATATATATACTGGTGGTCAGCAAAATTCTGCACTGTCCCCCTACTATATACTGCGCACAACTACAATGCAGCACATATATGGATAGTATACTTGATGACACAGAGCTAGAGCAATGGACTACTTTACTGTACTGCTATATATATACTGGTGGTCAGCAAAATTCTGCTCTGTCCTCCTACTTTATACTGCGCACAAATACAATGAAGCACAGATATGGATAGTATATTTGACCACACAGAGGTAGAGCAATGGACTACTGTACCGTACTTCTATATATATACTGGTGGTCAGCAAAATTCTGCACTGTCCTCCTACGTTATACTGCGCACAACTACAATGCAGCACAGATATGGATAGTATACTTGACGACACAGAGGTAAAGCAATGAACTACTGTACCGTACTGCTATATATATATATATATATATATATATATATATATATACTGGTGGTAAGCAAAATGATGCACTGTACTCTTACTATATACTGCACACAATTACAATGCAGCACAGATATGGATAGCATATTTGACGACACAGAGGTAGAGCAATGGACTACTGTATCGTACTGCTATTTATATACTGGTGGTCAGCAAAATTCTGCACTGTCCTCCTACGTTATACTGCGCACAACTACAATGCAGCACAGATATGGATAGTATACTTGACGACACAGAGGTAAAGCAATGAACTACTGTACCGTACTGCTATATATATATATATATATATATATATACTGGTGGTAAGCAAAATTATGCACTGTACTCTTACTATATACTGCACACAACTACAATGCAGCACAGATATGGATAGTATACTTGACGACACAGAGGTAAAGCAATGAACTACTGTACCGTACTGCTATATATATATATATATATATATATATATATATACTGGTGGTAAGCAAAATTATGCACTGTACTCTTACTATATACTGCACACAATTACAATGCAGCACAGATATGGATAGCATATTTGACGACACAGAGGTAGAGCATTGGACTACTGTACCGTACTACTATATATATATATATACTGGTGGTCAGCAAAATTCTGCACTGTCCTCCTACTATATACTGCGCACAACTACAATGCAGCACAGATATGGATAGTATACTTGACGACACAGGGGTAGAGCAATGGACTACTGTACCGTACTGCTATATATATATATACTGATGGTCAGCAAAATTCTGCACTGTACTCTTACTATATACTGCGCACAACTTCAATGCAGCACAGATATGGATAGTATACTTGATGACACAGAGGTAGAGCAATGGACTACTGTACCGTACTGCCATATATATATATATATATATATATATATATATATATACTGGTGGTCAGTAAAATTCTGCCCTGTCCTCTTACTATATACTGCGCACAACTACAATGCAGCACAGATATGGATAGTATACTTGACGACACAGAGGTAGAGCAATGGACTACTGTACCGTACTGCTATATATAAACTGGTGTTCAACAAAATTTTGCACTGTCCTCCTACTATATACTGCGCACAACTACAATGCAGCACAGATATGGATAGTATACTTGACGACACAGAGGTAGAGCAATGGACTACTGTACCGTACTGCTATATATATATACTGAAGGTCAGCAAAATTCTGCACTGTACTATTACTATATTCTGCGCACAACTTCAATGCAGCACAGATATGGATAGTATACTTGACGACACAGAGGTAGAGCAATGGACTACTGTACCGTACTGCCATATATATATATATATATATATATATATATATATATATATATATACTGGTGGTCAGTAAAATTCTGCATGGTCCTCTTACTATATACTGCGCACAACTACAATGCAGCACAGATATGGATAGTATACTTGACGACACAGAGGTAGATCAATGGACTACTGTATCGTACTGCTATTTATATAGTGGTGGTCAGCAAAATTCTGCACTGTCCTACTATATACTGCGCACAACTACAATGTAGCACATATATGGATAGTATACTTGACGACACAGAGGTAGAGCATTGGACTACTGTACCGTACTTCTATATATATATATATATATATATATATATACTGGTGGTCAGTAAAATTCTGCACGGTCCTCTTACTATATACTGCGCACAACTACAATGCAGCACAGATATGGATAGTATACTTGACGACACAGAGGTAGATCAATGGACTACTGTACCGTACTGCTATATATATACTGGTGTTCAGCAAAATTTTGCACTGTCCTCCTACTATATACTGCGCACAACTACAATGCAGCACAGATATGGATAGTATACTTGATGACACAGAGGTAGAGCAATTGACTACTGTACCGTACTGCTATATATATATATATATACTGGTAGTCAGCAAAATTATGCACTGTACTCTTACTATATACTGCGCACAATTACAATGCAGCACAGATATGGATAGCATACTTGACGACACAGAGGTAGAGCAATGGACTACTGTATCGTACTGCTATATATAAATTCTGGTGGTCAGCAAAATTCTGCACTCTCCTCCTACTATATACTGCGCACAACTACAATGCAGCACAGGTATGGATGGATAGTATACTTGACAACACAGAGAAAAAGCAATGGACTACTGTACCATACTGCTATATATATACTGGTGGTCAGCAAAATTCTGCACTGTCCTCCTACTATATACTGCGCACAACTACAATGCAGCACAGATATGTATAATATACTTGATGACACAGAGGTAGAGCAATGGACTACTGTACCGTACTGCTATATATAAATACTGGTGGTCAGCAAAATTCTGCACTGTCCTTCTACTATATACTGCGCACAACTAAAATGCAGCACAGATATGGATAGTATACTTGACGACACAGAGGTAGAGCAGTGGACTACTGTACCATGCTGCTATGTTTATATACTGGTAGTCAGCAAAATTCTGTACTGTCCTCCTACTATATACTGCGCACAACTACAATGAAGCACAGATATGGATAGTATACTTGACGACACAGAGGTAGAGCAATGGACTACTGTACCGTACTGCTATATATATATATATATATATATATATATATATATATATATACTGGTGGTCATCAATATTCTGCACTGTCCTCCTACTATTTACTGCGCACATCTACAATGCAGCACAGATATGGATAGTATACTTGACGACACAGAGGTAGAGCAATGGACTACTGTACCATAGTGCTATATATATAAACTGGTGGTCAGCAAAATTCTGCACTGTCCTACTACTATATACTGCGCACAACTACAATGCAGCACATATATGGATAGTATACTTGACGACACAGAGGTAGAGCAATGGACTACTGTATCGTACTGCTATATATATATATATACTGGTGGTCCGCAAAATTCTGCACTGTCCTCCTACTATATACTGCGCACAACTACAATGCAGCACATATATGGATAGTATACTTGATGACACAGAGCTAGAGCAATGGACTACTTTACTGTACTGCTATATATATACTGGTGGTCAGCAAAATTCTGCTCTGTCCTCCTACTTTATACTGCGCACAACTACAATGAAGCACATATATGGATAGTATATTTGACCACACAGAGGTAGAGCAATGGACTACTGTACCGTACTTCTATATATTTACTGGTGGTCAGCAAAATTCTGCACTGTCCTCCTACTATATACTGCGCACAACTACAATGCAGCACAGATATGGATAGTATACTTGACGACACAGAGTTAAAGCAATGGACTACTGTACCGTACTGCTATATATATATATATATATATATATATATATATACTGGTGGTCAGCAAAATTATGCACTGTACTCTTACTATATACTGCACACAATTACAATGCAGCACAGATATGGATAGCATATTTGACGACACAGAGGTAGAGCAATCGACTACTGTATCGTACTGCTATTTATATACTGGTGGTCAGCAAAATTCTGCACTGTCCTCCTACTATATACTGCGCACAACTACAATGCAGCACAGATATGGATAGTATACTTGACGACACAGAGGTAGAGCATTGGACTACTGTACCGTACTGCTATATATATATATATATATATATATATACTGGTGGTCAGCAAAATTCTGCACTGTCCTCCTACTATATATTGCGCACAACTACAATGCAGCACAGATATGGAAAGTATACTTGACGACACAGAGGTAGAGCAATGGACTACTGTACCGTACTGCTATATATATATATATATATATATATATACTGATGGTCAGCAAAATTCTGCACTGTACTCTTACTATATACTGCGCACAACTTCAATGCAGCACAGATATGGATAGTATACTTGACGACACAGAGGTAGAGCAATGGACTACTGTAACGTACTGCCATATATATATATATATACTGGTGGTCAGTAAAATTCTGCACTGTCCTCTTACTATATACTGCGCACAACTACAATGCAGCACAGATATGGATAGTATACTTGACGACACAGAGGTAGAGCAATGGACTACTGTACCGTACTGCTATATATATACTGGTGTTCAACAAAATTTTGCACTGTCCTCCTACTATATACTGCGCACAACTAAAATGCAGCACAGATATGGATAGTATACTTGACGACACAGAGGTAGAGCAATGGACTACTGTACCGTACTGCTATATATATATACTGAAGGTCAGCAAAATTCTGCACTGTACTATTACTATATACTGCGCACAACTTCAATGCAGCACAGATATGGATAGTATACTTGACGACACAGAGGTAGAGCAATGGACTACTGTACCGTACTGCCATATATATATATATATATATATATATATATATATACTGGTGGTCAGTAAAATTCTGCACGGTCCTCTTACTATATACTGCGCACAACTACAATGCAGCACAGATATGGATAGTATACTTGACGACACAGAGGTAGATCAATGGACTACTGTACCGTACTGATATATATATACTGGTGTTCAACAAAATTTTGCACTGTCCTCCTACTATATACTGCGCACAACTACAATGCAGCACAGATATGGATAGTATACTTGATGACACAGAGGTAGAGCAATTGACTACTGTACCGTACTGCTATATATATATATATACTGGTGGTCAGCAAAATTATGCACTGTACTCTTACTATATACTGCACACAATTACAATGCAGCACAGATGTGGATAGCATACTTGACGACACAGAGGTAGAGCAATGGACTACTGTATCGTACTGCTATTTATATAGTGGTGGTCAGCAAAATTCTGCACTGTCCTACTATATACTGCGCACAGCTACAATGTAGCACATATATGAATAGTATACTTGACGACACAGAGGTAGAGCATTGGACTACTGTGCCGTACTTCTATATATATATATATATATATATACTGGTGGTCAGTAAAATTCTGCACGGTCCTCTTACTATATACTGCGCACAACTACAATGCAGCACAGATATGGATAGTATACTTGACGACACAGAGGTAGATCAATGGACTACTGTACCGTACTGCTATATATATACTGGTGTTCAGCAAAATTTTGCACTGTCCTCCTACTATATACTGCGCACAACTACAATGCAGCACAGATATGGATAGTATACTTGATGACACAGAGGTAGAGCAATTGACTACTGTACCGTACTGCTATATATATATATATATATACTGGTAGTCAGCAAAATTATGCACTGTACTCTTAATATATACTGCGCACAATTACAATGCAGCACAGATATGGATAGCATACTTGACGACACAGAGGAAGAGCAATGGACTACTGTATCGTACTGCTATATATAAATTCTGGTGGTCAGCAAAATTCTGCACTCTCCTCCTACTATATACTGCGCACAACTACAATGCAGCACAGGTATGGATGGATAGTATACTTGACAACACAGAGAAAGAGCAATGGACTACTGTACCATACTGCTATATATATACTGGTGGTCAGCAAAATTCTGCACTGTCCTCCTACTATATACTGCGCACAACTACAATGCAGCACAGATATGTATAATATACTTGATGACACAGAGGTAGAGCAATGGACTACTGTACCGTACTGCTATATATAAATACTGGTGGTCAGCAAAATTCTGCACTGTCCTTCTACTATATACTGCGCACAACTACAATGCAGCACAGATATGGATAGTAAGCTTGACGACACAGAGGTAGAGCAGTGGACTACTGTACCATACTGCTATGTTTATATACTGGTAGTCAGCAAAATTCTGTACTGTCCTCCTACTATATACTGCGCACAACTACAATGAAGCACAGATATGGATAGTATACTTGACGACACAGAGGTAGAGCAATGGACTACTGTACCGTACTGCTATATATATATATATATATATATATATATATATATATACTGGTGGTCATCAATATTCTGCACTGTCCTCCTACTATTTACTGCGCACATCTACAATGCAGCACAGATATGGATAGTATACTTGACGACACAGAGGTAGAGCAATGGACTACTGTACCGTACTGCTATATATATAAACTGGTGGTCAGCAAAATTCTGCACTGTCCTCCTACTATATACTGCGCACAACTACAATGCAGCACAGATATGTATAGTATACTTGATGACACAGAGGTAGAGCAATGGACTACTGTACAGTACTGCTATATATAAATACTGGTGGTCAGCAAAATTCTACACTGTCCTCCTACTATATACTGCGCACAACTACAATGCAGCACAGATATGTATAGTATACTTGACGACACAGAGGTAGAGCAATGGACTACTGTACCGTACTGCTATATATATAAACTGGTGGTCAGCAAAATTCTGCACTGTCCTCCTACTATATACTGCGCACAACTACAATGCAGCACATATATGGATAGTATATTTGACGACACAGAGGTAGAGCATTGGACTACTGTACCGTACTGCTATATATATATATATATATATATATATATATATACTGGTGGTCAGCAAAATTCTGCACTGTCCTCCTACTATATATTGCGCACAACTACAATGCAGCACAGATATGGATAGTATACTTGACGACACAGAGGTAGAGCAATGGACTACTGTACCGTACTGCTATATATATATATATATATATATATATATACTGATGGTCAGCAAAATTCTGCACTGTACTCTTACTAAATACTGCGCACAACTTCAATGCAGCACAGATATGGATAGTATACTTGACGACACAGAGGTAGAGCAATGGACTACTGTAACGTACTGCCATATATATATATATATACTTGTGGTCAGTAAAATTCTGCACTGTCCTCTTACTATATACTGCGCACAACTACAATGCAGCACAGATATGGATAGTATACTTGACGACACAGAGGTAGAGCAATGGACTACTGTACCGTACTGCTATATATATACTGGTGTTCAACAAAATTTTGCACTGTCCTCCTACTATATACTGCGCACAACTAAAATGCAGCACAGATATGGATAGTATACTTGACGACACAGAGGTAGAGCAATGGACTACTGTACCGTACTGCTATATATATATACTGAAGGTCAGCAAAATTCTGCACTGTACTATTACTATATACTGCGCACAACTTCAATGCAGCACAGATATGGATAGTATACTTGACGACACAGAGGTAGAGCAATGGACTACTGTACCGTACTGCCATATATATATATATATATATATATATACTGGTGGTCAGTAAAATTCTGCACGGTCCTCTTACTATATACTGCGCACAACTACAATGCAGCACAGATATGGATAGTATAGTTGACGACACAGAGGTAGATCAATGGACTACTGTACCGTACTGCTATATATATACTGGTGTTCAACAAAATTTTGCACTGTCCTCCTACTATATACTGCGCACAACTACAATGCAGCACAGATATGGATAGTATACTTGATGACACAGAGGTAGAGCAATTGACTACTGTACCGTACTGCTATATATATATATATATATACTGGTGGTCAGCAAAATTATGCACTGTACTCTTACTATATACTGCACACAATTACAATGCAGCACAGATGTGGATAGCATACTTGACGACACAGAGGTAGAGCAATGGACTACTGTATCGTACTGCTATTTATATAGTGGTGGTCAGCAAAATTCTGCACTGTCCTACTATATACTGCGCACAGCTACAATGTAGCACATATATGAATAGTATACTTGACGACACAGAGGTAGAGCATTGGACTACTGTACCGTACTTCTATATATATATATATATATATATATATATACTGGTGGTCAGTAAAATTCTGCACGGTCCTCTTACTATATACTGCGCACAACTACAATGCAGCACAGATATGGATAGTATACTTGACGACACAGAGGTAGATCAATGGACTACTGTACCGTACTGCTATATATATACTGGTGTTCAGCAAAATTTTGCACTGTCCTCCTACTATATACTGCGCACAACTACAATGCAGCACAGATATGGATAGTATACTTGATGACACAGAGGTAGAGCAATTGACTACTGTACCGTACTGCTATATATATATATATATATATACTGGTAGTCAGCAAAATTATGCACTGTACTCTTAATATATACTGCGCACAATTACAATGCAGCACAGATATGGATAGCATACTTGACGACACAGAGGAAGAGCAATGGACTACTGTATCGTACTGCTATATATAAATTCTGGTGGTCAGCAAAATTCTGCACTCTCCTCCTACTATATACTGCGCACAACTACAATGCAGCACAGGTATGGATGGATAGTATACTTGACAACACAGAGAAAGAGCAATGGACTACTGTACCATACTGCTATATATATACTGGTGGTCAGCAAAATTCTGCACTGTCCTCCTACTATATACTGCGCACAACTACAATGCAGCACAGATATGTATAATATACTTGATGACACAGAGGTAGAGCAATGGACTACTGTACCGTACTGCTATATATAAATACTGGTGGTCAGCAAAATTCTGCACTGTCCTTCTACTATATACTGCGCACAACTACAATGCAGCACAGATATGGATAGTAAGCTTGACGACACAGAGGTAGAGCAGTGGACTACTGTACCATACTGCTATGTTTATATACTGGTAGTCAGCAAAATTCTGTACTGTCCTCCTACTATATACTGCGCACAACTACAATGAAGCACAGATATGGATAGTATACTTGACGACACAGAGGTAGAGCAATGGACTACTGTACCGTACTGCTATATATATATATATATATATATATATACTGGTGGTCATCAATATTCTGCACTGTCCTCCTACTATTTACTGCGCACATCTACAATGCAGCACAGATATGGATAGTATACTTGACGACACAGAGGTAGAGCAATGGACTACTGTACCGTACTGCTATATATATAAACTGGTGGTCAGCAAAATTCTGCACTGTCCTCCTACTATATACTGCGCACAACTACAATGCAGCACAGATATGTATAGTATACTTGATGACACAGAGGTAGAGCAATGGACTACTGTACAGTACTGCTATATATAAATACTGGTGGTCAGCAAAATTCTACACTGTCCTCCTACTATATACTGCGCACAACTACAATGCAGCACAGATATGTATAGTATACTTGACGACACAGAGGTAGAGCAATGGACTACTGTACCGTACTGCTATATATATAAACTGGTGGTCAGCAAAATTCTGCACTGTCCTCCTACTATATACTGCGCACAACTACAATGCAGCACATATATGGATAGTATACTTGACGACACAGAGGTAGAGCATTGGACTACTGTACCGTACTACTATATATATATATATATATATATATATATACTGGTGGTCAGCAAAATTCTGCACTGTCCTCCTACTATACACTGCGCACAACTACAATGCAGCACAGATATGGATAGTATACTTGACGACACAGAGGTAGAGCAATGGACTACTGTACCGTACTGCTATATATATATATATACTGATGGTCAGCAAAATTCTGCACTGTACTCTTACTATATACTGCGCACAACTTCAATGCAGCACAGATATGGATAGTATACTTGACGACACAGAGGTAGAGCAATGGACTACTGTACCGTACTGCCATATATATATATACTGGTGGTCAGTAAAATACTGCACTGTCCTCTTACTATATACTGCGCACAACTACAATGCAGCACAGATATGGATAGTATACTTGATGACACAGAGGTAGAGCAATTGACTACTGTACCGTACTGCTATATATATATATATACTGGTGGTCAGCAAAATTATGCACTGTACTCTTACTATATACTGCACACAATTACAATGCAGCACAGATGTGGATAGCATACTTGACGACACAGAGGTAGAGCAATGGACTACTGTATCGTACTGCTATTTATATAGTGGTGGTCAGCAAAATTCTGCACTGTCCTACTATATACTGCGCACAACTACAATGTAGCACATATATGAATCGTATACTTGACGACACAGAGGTAGAGCATTGGACTACTGTACCGTACTTATATATATATATATACTGGTGGTCAGTAAAATTCTGCACGGTCCTCTTACTATATACTGCGCACAACTACAATGCAGCACAGATATGGATAGTATACTTGACGACACAGAGGTAGATCAATGGACTACTGTACCGTACTGCTATATATATACTGGTGTTCAGCAAAATTTTGCACTGTCCTCCTTCTATATACTGCGCACAACTAAAATGCAGCACAGATATGGATAGTATACTTGATGACACAGAGGTAGAGCAATTGACTACTGTACCGTACTGCTATATATATATATACTGGTAGTCAGCAAAATTATGCACTGTACTATTAATATATACTGCGCACAATTACAATGCAGCACAGATATGGATAGCATACTTGACGACACAGAGGTAGAGCAATGGACTACTGTATCGTACTGCTATATATAAATTCTGGTGGTCAGCAAAATTCTGCACTCTCCTCCTACTATATACTGCGCACAACTACAATGCAGCACAGGTATGGATGGATAGTATACTTGACAACACAGAGAAAGATCAATGGACTACTGTACCATACTGCTATATATATACTGGTGGTCAGCAAAATTCTGCACTGTCCTCCTACTATATACTGCGCACAACTACAATGCAGCACAGATATGTATAATATACTTGATGACACAGAGGTAGAGCAATGGACTACTGTACCGTACTGCTATATATAAATACTGGTGGTCAGCAAAATTCTGCACTGTCCTTCTACTATATACTGCGCACAACTACAATGCAGCACAGATATGGATAGTAAGCTTGACGACACAGAGGTAGAGCAGTGGACTACTGTACCATCCTGCTATGTTTATATACTGGTAGTCAGCAAAATTCTGTACTGTCCTCCTACTATATACTGCGCACAACTACAATGAAGCACAGATATGGATAGTATACTTGACGACACAGAGGTAGAGCAATGGACTACTGTACCGTACTGCTATATATATATATATATATATATATATACTGGTGGTCATCAATATTCTGCACTGTCCTCCTACTATTTACTGCGCACATCTGCAATGCAGCACAGATATGGATAGTATACTTGACGACACAGAGGTAGAGCAATGGACTACTGTACCGTACTGCTATATATATAAACTGGTGGTCAGCAAAATTCTGCACTGTCCTCCTACTATATACTGCGCACAACTACAGTGCAGCACAGATATGTATAGTATACTTGATGACACAGAGGTAGAGCATTGGACTACTGTACAGTACTGCTATATATAAATACTGGTGGTCAGCAAAATTCTACTCTGTCCTCCTACTATATACTGCGCACAACTACAATGCAGCACAGATATGTATAGTATACTTGACGACACAGAGGTAGAGCAATGGACTACTGTACCGTACTGCTGTATATATAAACTGGTGGTCAGCAAAATTCTGCACTGTCCTCCTACTATATACTGCGCACAACTACAATGCAGCACATATATGGATAGTATACTTGACGACACAGAGGTAGAGCAATGGACTACTGTATCGTACTGCTATATATATATATATACTGGTGGTCAGCAAAATTCTGCACTGTCCTCCTACTATATACTGCGCACAACTACAATGCAGCACAGATATGGATAGTATACTTGATGACACAGAGCTAGAGCAATGGACTACTTTACTGTACTGCTATATATATACTGGTGGTCAGCAAAATTCTGCTCTGTCCTCCTACTTTATACTGCGCACAACTACAATGAAGCACAGATATGGATAGTATATTTGACCACACAGAGGTAAAGCAATGGACTACTGTACCGTACTGCTATATATATATATATATATATATATATACTGGTGGTCAGCAAAATTATGCACTGTACTCTTACTATATACTGCACACAATTACAATGCAGCACAGATATGGATAGCATATTTGACGACACAGAGGTAGAGCAATGGACTACTGTATCGTACTGCTATTTATATACTGGTGGTCAGCAAAATTCTGCACTGTCCTCCTACTATATACTGCGCACAACTACAATGCAGCACATATATGGATAGTATACTTGACGACACATAGGTAGAGCTTTGGACTACTGTACCGTACTACTATATATATATATATATATATATATATATATATACTGGTGGTCAGCAAAATTCTGCACTGTCCTCCTGCTATACACTGCGCACAACTACAATGCAGCACATATATGGATAGTATACTTGACGACACAGAGGTAGAGCAATGGACTACTGTACCGTACTGCCATATATATATATATACTGGTGGTCAGTAAAATACTGCACTGTCCTCTTACTATATACTGCGCACAACTACAATGCAGCACAGATATGGATAGTATACTTGACGACACAGAGGTAGAGCAATGGACTACTGTACCGTACTGCTATATATATACTGGTGTTCAACAAAATTTTGCACTGTCCTCCTACTATATACTGCGCACAACTACAATGCAGCACAGATATGGATAGTATACTTGACGACACAGAGGTAGAGCAATGGACTACTGTATCGTACTGCTATATATATATACTGGTGGTCAGCAAAATTCTGCACTGTCCTCCTACTATATACTGCGCACAACTACAATGCAGCACATATATGGATAGTATACTTGATGACACAGAGCTAGAGCAATGGACTACTTTACTGTACTGCTATATATATACTGGTGGTCAGCAAAATTCTGCTCTGTCCTCCTACTTTATACTGCGCACAACTACAATGAAGCACAGATATGGATAGTATATTTGACCACACAGAGGTAGAGCAATGGACTACTGTACCGTACTTCTATATATATACTGGTGGTCAGCAAAATTCTGCACTGTCCTCCTACTTTATACTGCGCACAACTACAATGCAGCACAGATATGGATAGTATACTTGACGACACAGAGGTAAAGCAATGGACTACTGTACCGTACTGCTATATATATATATATATATATATATATATATACTGGTGGTCAGCAAAATTATGCACTGTCCTCCTACTATACACTGCGCACAACTACAATGCAGCACAGATATGGATAGTATACTTGACGACACAGAGGTAGAGCAATGGACTACTGTACCGTACTGCTATATATATATATATATACTGATGGTCAGCAAAATTCTGCACTGTACTCTTACTATATACTGCGCACAATTACAATGCAGCACAGATATGGATAGCATATTTGACGACACAGAGGTAGAGCAATGGACTACTGTATCGTACTGCTATTTATATACTGGTGGTCAGCAAAATTCTGCACTGTACTATTACTATATACTGCGCACAACTTCAATGCAGCACAGATATGGATAGTATACTTGACGACACAGAGGTAGAGCAATGGACTACTGTACCGTTCTGCCATATATATATATATATATATATATATATATATATACTGGTGGTCAGAAAAATTCTGCACGGTCCTCTTACTATATACTGCGCACAACTACAATGCAGCACATATATGGATAGTATACTTGACGACACAGAGGTAGATCAATGGACTACTGTATCGTACCGCTATTTATATAGTGGTGGTCAGCAAAATTCTGCACTGTCCTTCTACTATATACTGCGCACAACTAAAATGCAGCACAGATATGGATAGTATACTTGACGACACAGAGGTAGAGCAGTGGACTACTGTACCATGCTGCTATGTTTATATACTGGTAGTCAGCAAAATTCTGTACTGTCCTCCTACTATATACTGCGCACAACTACAATGAAGCACAGATATGGATAGTATACTTGACGACACAGAGGTAGAGCAATGGACTACTGTACCGTACTGCTATATATATATATATATATATATATATATATATACTGGTGGTCATCAATATTCTGCACTGTCCTCCTACTATTTACTGCGCACATCTACAATGCAGCACAGATATGGATAGTATACTTGACGACACAGAGGTAGAGCAATGGACTACTGTACCATAGTGCTATATATATAAACTGGTGGTCAGCAAAATTCTGCACTGTCCTACTACTATATACTGCGCACAACTACAATGCAGCACATATATGGATAGTATACTTGACGACACAGAGGTAGAGCAATGGACTACTGTATCGTACTGCTATATATATATATATACTGGTGGTCCGCAAAATTCTGCACTGTCCTCCTACTATATACTGCGCACAACTACAATGCAGCACATATATGGATAGTATACTTGATGACACAGAGCTAGAGCAATGGACTACTTTACTGTACTGCTATATATATACTGGTGGTCAGCAAAATTCTGCTCTGTCCTCCTACTTTATACTGCATACAACTACAATGAAGCACATATATGGATAGTATATTTGACCACACAGAGGTAGAGCAATGGACTACTGTACCGTACTTCTATATATTTACTGGTGGTCAGCAAAATTCTGCACTGTCCTCCTACTATATACTGCGCACAACTACAATGCAGCACAGATATGGATAGTATACTTGACGACACAGAGTTAAAGCAATGGACTACTGTACCGTACTGCTATATATATATATATATATATATATATATATATACTGGTGGTCAGCAAAATTATGCACTGTACTCTTACTATATACTGCACACAATTACAATGCAGCACAGATATGGATAGCATATTTGACGACACAGAGGTAGAGCAATCGACTACTGTATCGTACTGCTATTTATATACTGGTGGTCAGCAAAATTCTGCACTGTCCTCCTACTATATACTGCGCACAACTACAATGCAGCACAGATATGGATAGTATACTTGACGACACAGAGGTAGAGCATTGGACTACTGTACCGTACTGCTATATATATATATATATATATATACTGGTGGTCAGCAAAATTCTGCACTGTCCTCCTACTATATATTGCGCACAACTACAATGCAGCACAGATATGGAAAGTATACTTGACGACACAGAGGTAGAGCAATGGACTACTGTACCGTACTGCTATATATATATATATATATATATATATATATATATATATACTGATGGTCAGCAAAATTCTGCACTGTACTCTTACTATATACTGCGCACAACTTCAATGCAGCACAGATATGGATAGTATACTTGACGACACAGAGGTAGAGCAATGGACTACTGTAACGTACTGCCATATATATATATATATATACTGGTGGTCAGTAAAATTCTGCACTGTCCTCTTACTATATACTGCGCACAACTACAATGCAGCACAGATATGGATAGTATACTTGACGACACAGAGGTAGAGCAATGGACTACTGTACCGTACTGCTATATATATACTGGTGTTCAACAAAATTTTGCACTGTCCTCCTACTATATACTGCGCACAACTAAAATGCAGCACAGATATGGATAGTATACTTGACGACACAGAGGTAGAGCAATGGACTACTGTACCGTACTGCTATATATATATACTGAAGGTCAGCAAAATTCTGCACTGTACTATTACTATATACTGCGCACAACTTCAATGCAGCACAGATATGGATAGTATACTTGACGACACAGAGGTAGAGCAATGGACTACTGTACCGTACTGCCATATATATATATATATATATATATATATACTGGTGGTCAGTAAAATTCTGCACGGTCCTCTTACTATATACTGCGCACAACTACAATGCAGCACAGATATGGATAGTATACTTGACGACACAGAGGTAGATCAATGGACTACTGTACCGTACTGCTATATATATACTGGTGTTCAACAAAATTTTGCACTGTCCTCCTACTATATACTGCGCACAACTACAATGCAGCACAGATATGGATAGTATACTTGATGACACAGAGGTAGAGCAATTGACTACTGTACCGTACTGCTATATATATATATATACTGGTGGTCAGCAAAATTATGCACTGTACTCTTACTATATACTGCACACAATTACAATGCAGCACAGATGTGGATAGCATACTTGACGACACAGAGGTAGAGCAATGGACTACTGTATCGTACTGCTATTTATATAGTGGTGGTCAGCAAAATTCTGCACTGTCCTACTATATACTGCGCATAGCTACAATGTAGCACATATATGAATAGTATACTTGACGACACAGAGGTAGAGCATTGGACTACTGTGCCGTACTTCTATATATATATATATATATATATATACTGGTGGTCAGTAAAATTCTGCACGGTCCTCTTACTATATACTGCGCACAACTACAATGCAGCACAGATATGGATAGTATACTTGACGACACAGAGGTAGATCAATGGACTACTGTACCGTACTGCTATATATATACTGGTGTTCAGCAAAATTTTGCACTGTCCTCCTACTATATACTGCGCACAACTACAATGCAGCACAGATATGGATAGTATACTTGATGACACAGAGGTAGAGCAATTGACTACTGTACCGTACTGCTATATATATATATATATATATATATACTGGTAGTCAGCAAAATTATGCACTGTACTCTTAATATATACTGCGCACAATTACAATGCAGCACAGATATGGATAGCATACTTGACGACACAGAGGAAGAGCAATGGACTACTGTATCGTACTGCTATATATAAATTCTGGTGGTCAGCAAAATTCTGCACTCTCCTCCTACTATATACTGCGCACAACTACAATGCAGCACAGGTATGGATGGATAGTATACTTGACAACACAGAGAAAGAGCAATGGACTACTGTACCATACTGCTATATATATACTGGTGGTCAGCAAAATTCTGCACTGTCCTCCTACTATATACTGCGCACAACTACAATGCAGCACAGATATGTATAATATACTTGATGACACAGAGGTAGAGCAATGGACTACTGTACCGTACTGCTATATATAAATACTGGTGGTCAGCAAAATTCTGCACTGTCCTTCTACTATATACTGCGCACAACTACAATGCAGCACAGATATGGATAGTAAGCTTGACGACACAGAGGTAGAGCAGTGGACTACTGTACCATACTGCTATGTTTATATACTGGTAGTCAGCAAAATTCTGTACTGTCCTCCTACTATATACTGCGCACAACTACAATGAAGCACAGATATGGATAGTATACTTGACGACACAGAGGTAGAGCAATGGACTACTGTACCGTACTGCTATATATATATATATATATATATACTGGTGGTCATCAATATTCTGCACTGTCCTCCTACTATTTACTGCGCACATCTACAATGCAGCACAGATATGGATAGTATACTTGACGACACAGAGGTAGAGCAATGGACTACTGTACCGTACTGCTATATATATAAACTGGTGGTCAGCAAAATTCTGCACTGTCCTCCTACTATATACTGCGCACAACTACAATGCAGCACAGATATGTATAGTATACTTGATGACACAGAGGTAGAGCAATGGACTACTGTACAGTACTGCTATATATAAATACTGGTGGTCAGCAAAATTCTACACTGTCCTCCTACTATATACTGCGCACAACTACAATGCAGCACAGATATGTATAGTATACTTGACGACACAGAGGTAGAGCAATGGACTACTGTACCGTACTGCTATATATATAAACTGGTGGTCAGCAAAATTCTGCACTGTCCTCCTACTATATACTGCGCACAACTACAATGCAGCACATATATGGATAGTATACTTGACGACACAGAGGTAGAGCATTGGACTACTGTACCGTACTACTATATATATATATATATATATATATATATATATATACTGGTGGTCAGCAAAATTCTGCACTGTCCTCCTACTATACACTGCGCACAACTACAATGCAGCACAGATATGGATAGTATACTTGACGACACAGAGGTAGAGCAATGGACTACTGTACCGTACTGCTATATATATATATATATACTGATGGTCAGCAAAATTCTGCACTGTACTCTTACTATATACTGCGCACAACTTCAATGCAGCACAGATATGGATAGTATACTTGACGACACAGAGGTAGAGCAATGGACTACTGTACCGTACTGCCATATATATATATACTGGTGGTCAGTAAAATACTGCACTGTCCTCTTACTATATACTGCGCACAACTACAATGCAGCACAGATATGGATAGTATACTTGATGACACAGAGGTAGAGCAATTGACTACTGTACCGTACTGCTATATATATATATATACTGGTGGTCAGCAAAATTATGCACTGTACTCTTACTATATACTGCACACAATTACAATGCAGCACAGATGTGGATAGCATACTTGACGACACAGAGGTAGAGCAATGGACTACTGTATCGTACTGCTATTTATATAGTGGTGGTCAGCAAAATTCTGCACTGTCCTACTATATACTGCGCACAACTACAATGTAGCACATATATGAATCGTATACTTGACGACACAGAGGTAGAGCATTGGACTACTGTACCGTACTTATATATATATATATATATATATATACTGGTGGTCAGTAAAATTCTGCACGGTCCTCTTACTATATACTGCGCACAACTACAATGCAGCACAGATATGGATAGTATACTTGACGACACAGAGGTAGATCAATGGACTACTGTACCGTACTGCTATATATATACTGGTGTTCAGCAAAATTTTGCACTGTCCTCCTTCTATATACTGCGCACAACTAAAATGCAGCACAGATATGGATAGTATACTTGATGACACAGAGGTAGAGCAATTGACTACTGTACCGTACTGCTATATATATATATACTGGTAGTCAGCAAAATTATGCACTGTACTATTAATATATACTGCGCACAATTACAATGCAGCACAGATATGGATAGCATACTTGACGACACAGAGGTAGAGCAATGGACTACTGTATCGTACTGCTATATATAAATTCTGGTGGTCAGCAAAATTCTGCACTCTCCTCCTACTATATACTGCGCACAACTACAATGCAGCACAGGTATGGATGGATAGTATACTTGACAACACAGAGAAAGATCAATGGACTACTGTACCATACTGCTATATATATACTGGTGGTCAGCAAAATTCTGCACTGTCCTCCTACTATATACTGCGCACAACTACAATGCAGCACAGATATGTATAATATACTTGATGACACAGAGGTAGAGCAATGGACTACTGTACCGTACTGCTATATATAAATACTGGTGGTCAGCAAAATTCTGCACTGTCCTTCTACTATATACTGCGCACAACTACAATGCAGCACAGATATGGATAGTAAGCTTGACGACACAGAGGTAGAGCAGTGGACTACTGTACCATCCTGCTATGTTTATATACTGGTAGTCAGCAAAATTCTGTACTGTCCTCCTACTATATACTGCGCACAACTACAATGAAGCACAGATATGGATAGTATACTTGACGACACAGAGGTAGAGCAATGGACTACTGTACCGTACTGCTATATATATATATATATATATATATATACTGGTGGTCATCAATATTCTGCACTGTCCTCCTACTATTTACTGCGCACATCTGCAATGCAGCACAGATATGGATAGTATACTTGACGACACAGAGGTAGAGCAATGGACTACTGTACCGTACTGCTATATATATAAACTGGTGGTCAGCAAAATTCTGCACTGTCCTCCTACTATATACTGCGCACAACTACAGTGCAGCACAGATATGTATAGTATACTTGATGACACAGAGGTAGAGCATTGGACTACTGTACAGTACTGCTATATATAAATACTGGTGGTCAGCAAAATTCTACTCTGTCCTCCTACTATATACTGCGCACAACTACAATGCAGCACAGATATGTATAGTATACTTGACGACACAGAGGTAGAGCAATGGACTACTGTACCGTACTGCTGTATATATAAACTGGTGGTCAGCAAAATTCTGCACTGTCCTCCTACTATATACTGCGCACAACTACAATGCAGCACATATATGGATAGTATACTTGACGACACAGAGGTAGAGCAATGGACTACTGTATCGTACTGCTATATATATATATATACTGGTGGTCAGCAAAATTCTGCACTGTCCTCCTACTATATACTGCGCACAACTACAATGCAGCACATATATGGATAGTATACTTGATGACACAGAGCTAGAGCAATGGACTACTTTACTGTACTGCTATATATATACTGGTGGTCAGCAAAATTCTGCTCTGTCCTCCTACTTTATACTGCGCACAACTACAATGAAGCACAGATATGGATAGTATATTTGACCACACAGAGGTAAAGCAATGGACTACTGTACCGTACTGCTATATATATATATATATATATATATATATATATATATATATACTGGTGGTCAGCAAAATTATGCACTGTACTCTTACTATATACTGCACACAATTACAATGCAGCACAGATATGGATAGCATATTTGACGACACAGAGGTAGAGCAATGGACTACTGTATCGTACTGCTATTTATATACTGGTGGTCAGCAAAATTCTGCACTGTCCTCCTACTATATACTGCGCACAACTACAATGCAGCACATATATGGATAGTATACTTGACGACACAGAGGTAGAGCTTTGGACTACTGTACCGTACTACTATATATATATATATATATATATATATATATATACTGGTGGTCAGCAAAATTCTGCACTGTCCTCCTGCTATACACTGCGCACAACTACAATGCAGCACATATATGGATAGTATACTTGACGACACAGAGGTAGAGCAATGGACTACTGTACCGTACTGCTATATATATATATATATACTGATGGTCAGCAAAATTCTGCACTGTACTCTTACTATATACTGCGCACAACTTCAATGCAGCACAGATATGGATAGTATACTTGACGACACAGAGGTAGAGCAATGGACTACTGTACCGTACTGCCATATATATATATATACTGGTGGTCAGTAAAATACTGCACTGTCCTCTTACTATATACTGCGCACAACTACAATGCAGCACAGATATGGATAGTATACTTGACGACACAGAGGTAGAGCAATGGACTACTGTACCGTACTGCTATATATATACTGGTGTTCAACAAAATTTTGCACTGTCCTCCTACTATATACTGCGCACAACTACAATGCAGCACAGATATGGATAGTATACTTGACGACACAGAGGTAGAGCAATGGACTACTGTATCGTACTGCTATATATATATACTGGTGGTCAGCAAAATTCTGCACTGTCCTCCTACTATATACTGCGCACAACTACAATGCAGCACATATATGGATAGTATACTTGATGACACAGAGCTAGAGCAATTGACTACTTTACTGTACTGCTATATATATACTGGTGGTCAGCAAAATTCTGCTCTGTCCTCCTACTTTATACTGCGCACAACTACAATGAAGCACAGATATGGATAGTATATTTGACCACACAGAGGTAGAGCAATGGACTACTGTACCGTACTTCTATATATATACTGGTGGTCAGCAAAATTCTGCACTGTCCTCCTACTTTATACTGCGCACAACTACAATGCAGCACAGATATGGATAGTATACTTGACGACACAGAGGTAAAGCAATGGACTACTGTACCGTACTGCTATATATATATATATATATATATATATACTGGTGGTCAGCAAAATTATGCACTGTCCTCCTACTATACACTGCGCACAACTACAATGCAGCACAGATATGGATAGTATACTTGACGACACAGAGGTAGAGCAATGGACTACTGTACCGTACTGCTATATATATATATATACTGATGGTCAGCAAAATTCTGCACTGTACTCTTACTATATACTGCGCACAATTACAATGCAGCACAGATATGGATAGCATATTTGACGACACAGAGGTAGAGCAATGGACTACTGTATCGTACTGCTATTTATATACTGGTGGTCAGCAAAATTCTGCACTGTACTATTACTATATACTGCGCACAACTTCAATGCAGCACAGATATGGATAGTATACTTGACGACACAGAGGTAGAGCAATGGACTACTGTACCGTTCTGCCATATATATATATATATATATATATATATATATATACTTTTGGTCAGAAAAATTCTGCACGGTCCTCTTACTATATACTGCGCACAACTACAATGCAGCACATATATGGATAGTATACTTGACGACACAGAGGTAGATCAATGGACTACTGTATCGTACCGCTATTTATATAGTGGTGGTCAGCAAAATTCTGCACTGTCCTTCTACTATATACTGCGCACAACTAAAATGCAGCACAGATATGGATAGTATACTTGACGACACAGAGGTAGAGCAGTGGACTACTGTACCATGCTGCTATGTTTATATACTGGTAGTCAGCAAAATTCTGTACTGTCCTCCTACTATATACTGCGCACAACTACAATGAAGCACAGATAAGGATAGTATACTTGACGACACAGAGGTAGAGCAATGGACTACTGTACCGTACTGCTATATATATATATATATATATATATACTGGTGGTCATCAATATTCTGCACTGTCCTCCTACTATTTACTGCGCACATCTACAATGCAGCACAGATATGGATAGTATACTTGACGACACAGAGGTAGAGCAATGGACTACTGTACCATAGTGCTATATATATAAACTGGTGGTCAGCAAAATTCTGCACTGTCCTACTACTATATACTGCGCACAACTACAATGCAGCACATATATGGATAGTATACTTGACGACACAGAGGTAGAGCAATGGACTACTGTATCGTACTGCTATATATATATATATACTGGTGGTCCGCAAAATTCTGCACTGTCCTCCTACTATATACTGCGCACAACTACAATGCAGCACATATATGGATAGTATACTTGATGACACAGAGCTAGAGCAATGGACTACTTTACTGTACTGCTATATATATACTGGTGGTCAGCAAAATTCTGCTCTGTCCTCCTACTTTATACTGCGCACAACTACAATGAAGCACATATATGGATAGTATATTTGACCACACAGAGGTAGAGCAATGGACTACTGTACCGTACTTCTATATATTTACTGGTGGTCAGCAAAATTCTGCACTGTCCTCCTACTATATACTGCGCACAACTACAATGCAGCACAGATATGGATAGTATACTTGACGACACAGAGTTAAAGCAATGGACTACTGTACCGTACTGCTATATATATATATATATATATATATATATATATACTGGTGGTCAGCAAAATTATGCACTGTACTCTTACTATATACTGCACACAATTACAATGCAGCACAGATATGGATAGCATATTTGACGACACAGAGGTAGAGCAATCGACTACTGTATCGTACTGCTATTTATATACTGGTGGTCAGCAAAATTCTGCACTGTCCTCCTACTATATACTGCGCACAACTACAATGCAGCACAGATATGGATAGTATACTTGACGACACAGAGGTAGAGCATTGGACTACTGTACCGTACTGCTATATATATATATATATATATATATATATATATATACTGGTGGTCAGCAAAATTCTGCACTGTCCTCCTACTATATATTGCGCACAACTACAATGCAGCACAGATATGGAAAGTATACTTGACGACACAGAGGTAGAGCAATGGACTACTGTACCGTACTGCTATATATATATATATATATATATATATATACTGATGGTCAGCAAAATTCTGCACTGTACTCTTACTATATACTGCGCACAACTTCAATGCAGCACAGATATGGATAGTATACTTGACGACACAGAGGTAGAGCAATGGACTACTGTAACGTACTGCCATATATATATATATATACTGGTGGTCAGTAAAATTCTGCACTGTCCTCTTACTATATACTGCGCACAACTACAATGCAGCACAGATATGGATAGTATACTTGACGACACAGAGGTAGAGCAATGGACTTCTGTACCGTACTGCTATATATATACTGGTGTTCAACAAAATTTTGCACTGTCCTCCTACTATATACTGCGCACAACTAAAATGCAGCACAGATATGGATAGTATACTTGACGACACAGAGGTAGAGCAATGGACTACTGTACCGTACTGCTATATATATATACTGAAGGTCAGCAAAATTCTGCACTGTACTATTACTATATACTGCGCACAACTTCAATGCAGCACAGATATGGATAGTATACTTGACGACACAGAGGTAGAGCAATGGACTACTGTACCGTACTGCCATATATATATATATATATATATATATATATACTGGTGGTCAGTAAAATTCTGCACGGTCCTCTTACTATATACTGCGCACAACTACAATGCAGCACAGATATGGATAGTATACTTGACGACACAGAGGTAGATCAATGGACTACTGTACCGTACTGCTATATATATACTGGTGTTCAACAAAATTTTGCACTGTCCTCCTACTATATACTGCGCACAACTACAATGCAGCACAGATATGGATAGTATACTTGATGACACAGAGGTAGAGCAATTGACTACTGTACCATACTGCTATATATATATATATACTGGTGGTCAGCAAAATTATGCACTGTACGCTTACTATATACTGCACACAATTACAATGCAGCACAGATGTGGATAGCATACTTGACGACACAGAGGTAGAGCAATGGACTACTGTATCGTACTGCTATTTATATAGTGGTGGTCAGCAAAATTCTGCACTGTCCTACTATATACTGCGCACAGCTACAATGTAGCACATATATGAATAGTATACTTGACGACACAGAGGTAGAGCATTGGACTACTGTGCCGTACTTCTATATATATATATATATATATATATATATATACTGGTGGTCAGTAAAATTCTGCACGGTCCTCTTACTATATACTGCGCACAACTACAATGCAGCACAGATATGGATAGTATACTTGACGACACAGAGGTAGATCAATGGACTACTGTACCGTACTGCTATATATATACTGGTGTTCAGCAAAATTTTGCACTGTCCTCCTACTATATACTGCGCACAACTACAATGCAGCACAGATATGGATAGTATACTTGATGACACAGAGGTAGAGCAATTGACTACTGTACCGTACTGCTATATATATATATATATATACTGGTAGTCAGCAAAATTATGCACTGTACTCTTAATATATACTGCGCACAATTACAATGCAGCACAGATATGGATAGCATACTTGACGACACAGAGGAAGAGCAATGGACTACTGTATCGTACTGCTATATATAAATTCTGGTGGTCAGCAAAATTCTGCACTCTCCTCCTACTATATACTGCGCACAACTACAATGCAGCACAGGTATGGATGGATAGTATACTTGACAACACAGAGAAAGAGCAATGGACTACTGTACCATACTGCTATATATATACTGGTGGTCAGCAAAATTCTGCACTGTCCTCCTACTATATACTGCGCACAACTACAATGCAGCACAGATATGTATAATATACTTGATGACACAGAGGTAGAGCAATGGACTACTGTACCGTACTGCTATATATAAATACTGGTGGTCAGCAAAATTCTGCACTGTCCTTCTACTATATACTGCGCACAACTACAATGCAGCACAGATATGGATAGTAAGCTTGACGACACAGAGGTAGAGCAGTGGACTACTGTACCATACTGCTATGTTTATATACTGGTAGTCAGCAAAATTCTGTACTGTCCTCCTACTATATACTGCGCACAACTACAATGAAGCACAGATATGGATAGTATACTTGACGACACAGAGGTAGAGCAATGGACTACTGTACCGTACTGCTATATATATATATATATATATATATATATACTGGTGGTCATCAATATTCTGCACTGTCCTCCTACTATTTACTGCGCACATCTACAATGCAGCACAGATATGGATAGTATACTTGACGACACAGAGGTAGAGCAATGGACTACTGTACCGTACTGCTATATATATAAACTGGTGGTCAGCAAAATTCTGCACTGTCCTCCTACTATATACTGCGCACAACTACAATGCAGCACAGATATGTATAGTATACTTGATGACACAGAGGTAGAGCAATGGACTACTGTACAGTACTGCTATATATAAATACTGGTGGTCAGCAAAATTCTACACTGTCCTCCTACTATATACTGCGCACAACTACAATGCAGCACAGATATGTATAGTATACTTGACGACACAGAGGTAGAGCAATGGACTACTGTACCGTACTGCTATATATATAAACTGGTGGTCAGCAAAATTCTGCACTGTCCTCCTACTATATACTGCGCACAACTACAATGCAGCACATATATGGATAGTATATTTGACGACACAGAGGTAGAGCATTGGACTACTGTACCGTACTGCTATATATATATATATATATATATATATACTGGTGGTCAGCAAAATTCTGCACTGTCCTCCTACTATATATTGCGCACAACTACAATGCAGCACAGATATGGATAGTATACTTGACGACACAGAGGTAGAGCAATGGACTACTGTACCGTACTGCTATATATATATATATATATATATATATATACTGATGGTCAGCAAAATTCTGCACTGTACTCTTACTATATACTGCGCACAACTTCAATGCAGCACAGATATGGATAGTATACTTGACGACACAGAGGTAGAGCAATGGACTACTGTAACGTACTGCCATATATATATATATATACTTGTGGTCAGTAAAATTCTGCACTGTCCTCTTACTATATACTGCGCACAACTACAATGCAGCACAGATATGGATAGTATACTTGACGACACAGAGGTAGAGCAATGGACTACTGTACCGTACTGCTATATATATACTGGTGTTCAACAAAATTTTGCACTGTCCTCCTACTATATACTGCGCACAACTAAAATGCAGCACAGATATGGATAGTATACTTGACGACACAGAGGTAGAGCAATGGACTACTGTACCGTACTGCTATATATATATACTGAAGGTCAGCAAAATTCTGCACTGTACTATTACTATATACTGCGCACAACTTCAATGCAGCACAGATATGGATAGTATACTTGACGACACAGAGGTAGAGCAATGGACTACTGTACCGTACTGCCATATATATATATATATATATATATATATATACTGGTGGTCAGTAAAATTCTGCACGGTCCTCTTACTATATACTGCGCACAACTACAATGCAGCACAGATATGGATAGTATAGTTGACGACACAGAGGTAGATCAATGGACTACTGTACCGTACTGCTATATATATACTGGTGTTCAACAAAATTTTGCACTGTCCTCCTACTATATACTGCGCACAACTACAATGCAGCACAGATATGGATAGTATACTTGATGACACAGAGGTAGAGCAATTGACTACTGTACCGTACTGCTATATATATATATATATATACTGGTGGTCAGCAAAATTATGCACTGTACTCTTACTATATACTGCACACAATTACAATGCAGCACAGATGTGGATAGCATACTTGACGACACAGAGGTAGAGCAATGGACTACTGTATCGTACTGCTATTTATATAGTGGTGGTCAGCAAAATTCTGCACTGTCCTACTATATACTGCGCACAGCTACAATGTAGCACATATATGAATAGTATACTTGACGACACAGAGGTAGAGCATTGGACTACTGTACCGTACTTCTATATATATATATATATATATATATACTGGTGGTCAGTAAAATTCTGCACGGTCCTCTTACTATATACTGCGCACAACTACAATGCAGCACAGATATGGATAGTATACTTGACGACACAGAGGTAGATCAATGGACTACTGTACCGTACTGCTATATATATACTGGTGTTCAGCAAAATGTTGCACTGTCCTCCTACTATATACTGCGCACAACTACAATGCAGCACAGATATGGATAGTATACTTGATGACACAGAGGTAGAGCAATTGACTACTGTACCGTACTGCTATATATATATATATATACTGGTAGTCAGCAAAATTATGCACTGTACTCTTAATATATACTGCGCACAATTACAATGCAGCACAGATATGGATAGCATACTTGACGACACAGAGGAAGAGCAATGGACTACTGTATCGTACTGCTATATATAAATTCTGGTGGTCAGCAAAATTCTGCACTCTCCTCCTACTATATACTGCGCACAACTACAATGCAGCACAGGTATGGATGGATAGTATACTTGACAACACAGAGAAAGAGCAATGGACTACTGTACCATACTGCTATATATATACTGGTGGTCAGCAAAATTCTGCACTGTCCTCCTACTATATACTGCGCACAACTACAATGCAGCACAGATATGTATAATATACTTGATGACACAGAGGTAGAGCAATGGACTACTGTACCGTACTGCTATATATAAATACTGGTGGTCAGCAAAATTCTGCACTGTCCTTCTACTATATACTGCGCACAACTACAATGCAGCACAGATATGGATAGTAAGCTTGACGACACAGAGGTAGAGCAGTGGACTACTGTACCATACTGCTATGTTTATATACTGGTAGTCAGCAAAATTCTGTACTGTCCTCCTACTATATACTGCGCACAACTACAATGAAGCACAGATATGGATAGTATACTTGACGACACAGAGGTAGAGCAATGGACTACTGTACCGTACTGCTATATATATATATATATATATATATACTGGTGGTCATCAATATTCTGCACTGTCCTCCTACTATTTACTGCGCACATCTACAATGCAGCACAGATATGGATAGTATACTTGACGACACAGAGGTAGAGCAATGGACTACTGTACCGTACTGCTATATATATAAACTGGTGGTCAGCAAAATTCTGCACTGTCCTCCTACTATATACTGCGCACAACTACAATGCAGCACAGATATGTATAGTATACTTGATGACACAGAGGTAGAGCAATGGACTACTGTACAGTACTGCTATATATAAATACTGGTGGTCAGCAAAATTCTACACTGTCCTCTTACTATATACTGCGCACAACTACAATGCAGCACAGATATGTATAGTATACTTGACGACACAGAGGTAGAGCAATGGACTACTGTACCGTACTGCTATATATATAAACTGGTGGTCAGCAAAATTCTGCACTGTCCTCCTACTATATACTGCGCACAACTACAATGCAGCACATATATGGATAGTATACTTGACGACACAGAGGTAGAGCATTGGACTACTGTACCGTACTACTATATATATATATATATATATATATATATATATATATACTGGTGGTCAGCAAAATTCTGCACTGTCCTCCTACTATACACTGCGCACAACTACAATGCAGCACAGATATGGATAGTATACTTGACGACACAGAGGTAGAGCAATGGACTACTGTACCGTACTGCTATATATATATATATACAGATGGTCAGCAAAATTCTGCACTGTACTCTTACTATATACTGCGCACAACTTCAATGCAGCACAGATATGGATAGTATACTTGACGACACAGAGGTAGAGCAATGGACTACTGTACCGTACTGCCATATATATATATACTGGTGGTCAGTAAAATACTGCACTGTCCTCTTACTATATACTGCGCACAACTACAATGCAGCACAGATATGGATAGTATACTTGATGACACAGAGGTAGAGCAATTGACTACTGTACCGTACTGCTATATATATATATATACTGGTGGTCAGCAAAATTATGCACTGTACTCTTACTATATACTGCACACAATTACAATGCAGCACAGATGTGGATAGCATACTTGACGACACAGAGGTAGAGCAATGGACTACTGTATCGTACTGCTATTTATATAGTGGTGGTCAGCAAAATTCTGCACTGTCCTACTATATACTGCGCACAACTACAATGTAGCACATATATGAATCGTATACTTGACGACACAGAGGTAGAGCATTGGACTACTGTACCGTACTTATATATATATATATATATATATATATATACTGGTGGTCAGTAAAATTCTGCACGGTCCTCTTACTATATACTGCGCACAACTACAATGCAGCACAGATATGGATAGTATACTTGACGACACAGAGGTAGATCAATGGACTACTGTACCGTACTGCTATATATATACTGGTGTTCAGCAAAATTTTGCACTGTCCTCCTTCTATATACTGCGCACAACTAAAATGCAGCACAGATATGGATAGTATACTTGATGACACAGAGGTAGAGCAATTGACTACTGTACCGTACTGCTATATATATATATACTGGTAGTCAGCAAAATTATGCACTGTACTATTAATATATACTGCGCACAATTACAATGCAGCACAGATATGGATAGCATACTTGACGACACAGAGGTAGAGCAATGGACTACTGTATCGTACTGCTATATATAAATTCTGGTGGTCAGCAAAATTCTGCACTCTCCTCCTACTATATACTGCGCACAACTACAATGCAGCACAGGTATGGATGGATAGTATACTTGACAACACAGAGAAAGATCAATGGACTACTGTACCATACTGCTATATATATACTGGTGGTCAGCAAAATTCTGCACTGTCCTCCTACTATATACTGCGCACAACTACAATGCAGCACAGATATGTATAATATACTTGATGACACAGAGGTAGAGCAATGGACTACTGTACCGTACTGCTATATATAAATACTGGTGGTCAGCAAAATTCTGCACTGTCCTTCTACTATATACTGCGCACAACTACAATGCAGCACAGATATGGATAGTAAGCTTGACGACACAGAGGTAGAGCAGTGGACTACTGTACCATCCTGCTATGTTTATATACTGGTAGTCAGCAAAATTCTGTACTGTCCTCCTACTATATACTGCGCACAACTACAATGAAGCACAGATATGGATAGTATACTTGACGACACAGAGGTAGAGCAATGGACTACTGTACCGTACTGCTATATATATATATATATATATATATATATATATACTGGTGGTCATCAATATTCTGCACTGTCCTCCTACTATTTACTGCGCACATCTGCAATGCAGCACAGATATGGATAGTATACTTGACGACACAGAGGTAGAGCAATGGACTACTGTACCGTACTGCTATATATATAAACTGGTGGTCAGCAAAATTCTGCACTGTCCTCCTACTATATACTGCGCACAACTACAGTGCAGCACAGATATGTATAGTATACTTGATGACACAGAGGTAGAGCATTGGACTACTGTACAGTACTGCTATATATAAATACTGGTGGTCAGCAAAATTCTACTCTGTCCTCCTACTATATACTGCGCACAACTACAATGCAGCACAGATATGTATAGTATACTTGACGACACAGAGGTAGAGCAATGGACTACTGTACCGTACTGCTGTATATATAAACTGGTGGTCAGCAAAATTCTGCACTGTCCTCCTACTATATACTGCGCACAACTACAATGCAGCACATATATGGATAGTATACTTGACGACACAGAGGTAGAGCAATGGACTACTGTATCGTACTGCTATATATATATATATACTGGTGGTCAGCAAAATTCTGCACTGTCCTCCTACTATATACTGCGCACAACTACAATGCAGCACATATATGGATAGTATACTTGATGACACAGAGCTAGAGCAATGGACTACTTTACTGTACTGCTATATATATACTGGTGGTCAGCAAAATTCTGCTCTGTCCTCCTACTTTATACTGCGCACAACTACAATGAAGCACAGATATGGATAGTATATTTGACCACACAGAGGTAAAGCAATGGACTACTGTACCGTACAGCTATATATATATACTGGTGGTCAGCAAAATTATGCACTGTACTCTTACTATATACTGCACACAATTACAATGCAGCACAGATATGGATAGCATATTTGACGACACAGAGGTAGAGCAATGGACTACTGTATCGTACTGCTATTTATATACTGGTGGTCAGCAAAATTCTGCACTGTCCTCCTACTATATACTGCGCACAACTACAATGCAGCACATATATGGATAGTATACTTGACGACACAGAGGTAGAGCTTTGGACTACTGTACCGTACTACTATATATATATATATATATATATATATATATACTGGTGGTCAGCAAAATTCTGCACTGTCCTCCTGCTATACACTGCGCACAACTACAATGCAGCACATATATGGATAGTATACTTGACGACACAGAGGTAGAGCAATGGACTACTGTACCGTACTGCTATATATATATATATACTGATGGTCAGCAAAATTCTGCACTGTACTCTTACTATATACTGCGCACAACTTCAATGCAGCACAGATATGGATAGTATACTTGACGACACAGAGGTAGAGCAATGGACTACTGTACCGTACTGCCATATATATATATATACTGGTGGTCAGTAAAATACTGCACTGTCCTCTTACTATATACTGCGCACAACTACAATGCAGCACAGATATGGATAGTATACTTGACGACACAGAGGTAGAGCAATGGACTACTGTACCGTACTGCTATATATATACTGGTGTTCAACAAAATTTTGCACTGTCCTCCTACTATATACTGCGCACAACTACAATGCAGCACAGATATGGATAGTATACTTGACGACACAGAGGTAGAGCAATGGACTACTGTATCGTACTGCTATATATATATACTGGTGGTCAGCAAAATTCTGCACTGTCCTCCTACTATATACTGCGCACAACTACAATGCAGCACATATATGGATAGTATACTTGATGACACAGAGCTAGAGCAATGGACTACTTTACTGTACTGCTATATATATACTGGTGGTCAGCAAAATTCTGCTCTGTCCTCCTACTTTATACTGCGCACAACTACAATGAAGCACAGATATGGATAGTATATTTGACCACACAGAGGTAGAGCAATGGACTACTGTACCGTACTTCTATATATATACTGGTGGTCAGCAAAATTCTGCACTGTCCTCCTACTTTATACTGCGCACAACTACAATGCAGCACAGATATGGATAGTATACTTGACGACACAGAGGTAAAGCAATGGACTACTGTACCGTACTGCTATATATATATATATATATATATATATATATATATACTGGTGGTCAGCAAAATTATGCACTGTCCTCCTACTATACACTGCGCACAACTACAATGCAGCACAGATATGGATAGTATACTTGACGACACAGAGGTAGAGCAATGGACTACTGTACCGTACTGCTATATATATATATATATACTGATGGTCAGCAAAATTCTGCACTGTACTCTTACTATATCCTGCGCACAATTACAATGCAGCACAGATATGGATAGCATATTTGACGACACAGAGGTAGAGCAATGGACTACTGTATCGTACTGCTATTTATATACTGGTGGTCAGCAAAATTCTGCACTGTACTATTACTATATACTGCGCACAACTTCAATGCAGCACAGATATGGATAGTATACTTGACGACACAGAGGTAGAGCAATGGACTACTGTACCGTTCTGCCATATATATATATATATATATATATACTGGTGGTCAGTAAAATTCTGCACGGTCCTCTTAATATATACTGCGCACAACTACAATGCAGCACAGATATGGATAGTATACTTGACGACACAGAGGTAGATCAATGGACTACTGTACCGTACTGCTATATATATACTGGTGTTCAGCAAAATTTTGCACTGTCCTCCTACTATATACTGCGCACAACTACAATGCAGCACAGATATGGATAGTAAACTTGATGACACAGAGGTAGAGCAATTGACTACTGTACCGTACTGCTATATATATATATATATATACTGGTAGTCAGCAAAATTATGCACTGTACTCTTACTATATACTGCGCACAATTACAATGCAGCACAGATATGGATAGCATACTTGACGACACAGAGGTAGAGCAATGGACTACTGTATCGTACTGCTATATATAAATTCTGGTGGTCAGCAAAATTCTGCACTCTCCTCCTACTATATACTGCGCACAACTACAATGCAGCACAGGTATGGATGGATAGTATACTTGACAACACAGAGAAAAAGCAATGGACTACTGTACCATACTGCTATATATATACTGGTGGTCAGCAAAATTCTGCACTGTCCTCCTACTATATACTGCGCACAACGACAATGCAGCACAGATATGTATAATATACTTGATGACACAGAGGTAGTGCAATGGACTACTGTACCGTACTGCTATATATAAATACTGGTGGTCAGCAAAATTCTGCACTGTCCTTCTACTATATACTGCGCACAACTACAATGCAGCACAGATATGGATAGTATACTTGACGACACAGAGGTAGAGCAGTGGACTACTGTACCATACTGCTATGTTTATATACTGGTAGTCAGCAAAATTCTGTACTGTTCTCCTACTATATACTGCGCACAACTACAATGAAGCACAGATATGGATAGTATACTTGACGACACAGAGGTAGAGCAATGGACTACTGTACCGTACTGCTATATATATATATATATATATATATATATATACTGGTGGTCATCAATATTCTGCACTGTCCTCCTACTATTTACTGCGCACATCTACAATGCAGCACAGATATGGATAGTGTACTTGACGACACAGAGGTAGAGCAATGTACTACTGTACCGTACTGCTATATATATAAACTGGTGGTCAGCAAAATTCTGCACTGTCCTACTATATACTGCGCACAACTACAATGCAGCACATATATGGATAGTATACTTGACGACACAGAGGTAGAGCAATGGACTACTGTATCGTACTGCTATATATATATATACTGGTGGTCAGCAAAATTCTGCACTGTCCTCCTACTATATACTGCGCACAACTACAATGCAGCACATATATGGATAGTATACTTGATGACACAGAGCTAGAGCAATGGACTACTTTACTGTACTGCTATATATATACTGGTGGTCAGCAAAATTCTGCTCTGTCCTCCTACTTTATACTGCGCACAACTACAATGAAGCACAGATATGGATAGTATATTTGACCACACAGAGGTAGAGCAATGGACTACTGTACCGTACTTCTATATATTTACTGGTGGTCAGCAAAATTCTGCACTGTCCTCCTACTTTATACTGCGCACAACTACAATGCAGCACAGATATGGATAGTATACTTGACGACACAGAGGTAAAGCAATGGACTACTGTACCGTACTGCTATATATATATATATATATATATATATACTGGTGGTCAGCAAAATTATGCACTGTACTCTTACTATATACTGCACACAATTACAATGCAGCACAGATATGGATAGCATATTTGACGACACAGAGGTAGAGCAATGGACTACTGTATCGGACTGCTATTTATATACTGGTGGTCAGCAAAATTCTGCACTGTCCTCCTACTATATACTGCGCACAACTACAATGCAGCACATATATGGATAGTATACTTGACGACACAGAGGTAGAGCATTGGACTACTGTACCGTACTACTATATATATATATCTATATATATATATATATATACTGGTGGTCAGCAAAATTCTGCACTGTCCTCCTACTATACACTGCGCACAACTACAATGCAGCACAGATATGGATAGTATACTTGACGACACAGAGGTAGAGCAATGGACTACTGTACCGTACTGCTATATATATATATTCTGATGGTCAGCAAAATTCTGCACTGTTCTCTTACTATATACTGCGCACAACTTCAATGCAGCACAGATATGGATAGTATACTTGACGACACAGAGGTAGAGCAATGGACTACTGTACCGTACTGCCATATATATATATATATACTGGTGGTCAGTAAAATACTGCACTGTCCTCTTACTATATACTGCGCACAACTACAATGCAGCACAGATATGGATAGTATACTTGACGACACAGAGGTAGAGCAATGGACTACAGTACCGTACTGCTATATATATACTGGTGTTCAACAAAATTCTGCACTGTCCTCCTACTATATACTGCGCACAACTACAATGCAGCACAGATATGGATAGTATACTTGACGACAGAGGTAGAGCAATGGACTACTGTATCGTACTGCTATATATATATATATATATACTGGTGGTCAGCAAAATTCTGCACTGTCCTCCTACTTTATACTGCGCACAACTACAATGCAGCACAGATATGGATAGTATACTAGACGACACAGAGGTAGAGCAATGGACTACTGTACCGTACTGATATATATATATATATATATATATATATATATATACTGGTGGTCAGCAAAATTATGCACTGTACTCTTACTATATACTGCACACAATTACAATGCAGCACAGATATGGATAGCATATTTGACGACACAGAGGTAGAGCAATGGACTACTGTATCGTACTGCTATTTATATACTGGTGGTCAGCAAAATTCTGCACTGTCCTCCTACTATATACTGCGCACAACTCCAATGCAACTCATATATGGATAGTATACTTGACGACACAGAGGTAGAGCATTGGACTACTGTACCGTACTACTATATAAATATATATATATATATATATACTGGTGGTCAGCAAAATTCTGCACTGTCCTCCTACTATATATAGCGCACAACTACAATGCAGCACAGATATGGATAGTATACTTGACGACACAGAGGTAGAGCAATGGACTACTGTACCGTACTGCCATATATATATATATACTGGTGGTCAGTAAAATTATGCACTGTCCTCTTACTATATACTGCGCACAACTACAATGCAGCACAGATATGGATAGTATACTTGACGACACAGAGGTAGAGCAATGGACTACTGTACCGTACTGCTATATATATACTGGTGTTCAACAAAATTTTGCACTGTCCTCCTACTATATACTGCGCACAACTACAATGCAGCACAGATATGGATAGTATACTTGACGACACAGAGGTAGAGCAATGGACTACTGTACCGTACTGCTATATATATACTGAAGGTCAGCAAAATTCTGCACTGTACTATTACTATATACTGCGCACAACTTCAATGCAGCACAGATATGGATAGTATACTTGACGACACAGAGGTAGAGCAATGGACTACTGTACCGTATTGCCATATATATATATATATATATACTGGTGGTCAGTAAAATTCTGCACGGTCCTCTTACTATATACTGCGCACAACTACAATGCAGCACAGATATGGATAGTATACTTGACGACACAGAGGTAGATCAATGGACTACTGTACCGTACTGCTATATATATACTGGTGTTCAACAAAATTTTGCACTGTCCTCCTACTATATACTGCGCACAACTACAATGCAGCACAGATATGGATAGTATACTTGATGACACAGAGGTAGAGCAATTGACTACTGTACCGAACTGCTATATATATATATATACTGGTGGTCAGCAAAATTATGCACTGTACTCTTACTATATACTGCACACAATTACAATGCAGCACAGATGTGGATAGCATACTTGACGACACAGAGGTAGAGCAATGGACTACTGTATCGTACTGCTATTTATATAGTGGTGGTCAGCAAAATTCTGCACTGTCCTACTATATACTGCGCACAACTACAATGTAGCACATATATGAATAGTATACTTGACGACACAGAGGTAGAGCATTGGACTACTGTACCGTACTTCTATATATATATATATATATATATATATATACTGGTGGTCAGTAAAATTCTGCACGGTCCTCTTACTATATACTGCGCACAACTACAATGCAGCACAGATATGGATAGTATACTTGATGACACAGAGGTAGAGCAATTGACTACTGTACTGTACTGATATATATATATATATATACTGGTAGTCAGCAAAATTATGCACTGTACTCTTAATATATACTGCGCACAATTACAATGCAGCACAGATATGGATAGTATACTTGACGACACAGAGGTAGAGCAATGGACTACTGTATCGTACTGCTATATATAAATTCTGGTGGTCAGCAAAATTCTGCACTCTCCTCCTACTATATACTGCGCACAACTACAATGCAGCACAGGTATGGATGGATAGTATACTTGACAACACAGAGAAAGAGCAATGGACTACTGTACCATACTGCTATATATATACTGGTGGTCAGCAAAATTCTGCACTGTCCTCCTACTATATACTGCGCACAACTACAATGCAGCACAGATATGTATAATATTCTTGATGACACAGAGGTAGAGCAATGGACTACTGTACCGTACTGCTATATATAAATACTGGTGGTCAGCACAATTCTGCACTGTCCTTCTACTATATACTGCGCACAACTACAATGCAGCACAGATATGGATAGTAAACTTGACGACACAGAGATAGAGCAGTGGACTACTGTACCATACTGCTATGTTAATATACTGGTAGTCAGCAAAATTCTGTACTGTCCTCCTACTATATACTGCGCACAACTACAATGAAGCACATATATGGATAGTATACTTGACGACACAGAGGTAGAGCAATGGACTACTGTACCGTACTGCTATATATATATATATATATATATATATATATATATATATATACTGGTAGTCATCAATATTCTGCACTGTCCTCCTACTATTTACTGCGCACATCTACAATGCAGCACAGATATGGATAGTATACTTGACGACACAGAGGTAGAGCAATGGACTACTGTACCGTACTGCTATATATATAAACTGGTGGTCAGCAAAATTCTGCACTGTCCTCCTACTATATACTGCGCACAACTACAATGCAGCACATATATGGATAGTATACTTGACGACACAGAGGTAGAGCAATGGACTACTGTATCGTACTGCTATATATGTATATATATATACTGGTGGTCAGCAAAATTCTGCACTGTCCTCCTACTATATACTGCGCACAACTACAATGCAGCACAGATATGTATAATATACTTGATGACACAGAGGTAGAGCAATGGACTACTGTACCGTACTGCTATATATATATAAACTGGTGGTCAGCAAAATTCTGCACTGTCCTCCTACTATATACTGCGCACAACTACAATGCAGCACATATATGGATAGTATACTTGACGACACAGAGGTAGAGCAATGGACTACTGTATCGTACTGCTATATATATATATATATATATACTGGTGGTCAGCAAAATTCTGCACTGTCCTCCTACTATATACTGCGCACAACTACAATGCAGCACATATATGGATAGTATACTTGATGACACAGAGCTAGAGCAATGGACTACTTTACTGTACTGCTATATATATACTGGTGGTCAGCAAAATTCTGCTCTGTCCTCCTACTTTATACTGCGCACAACTACAATGAAGCACAGATATGGATAGTATATTTGACCACACAGAGGTAAAGCAATGGACTACTGTACCGTACTGCTATATATATATATATATATATACTGGTGGTCAGCAAAATTATGCACTGTACTCTTACTATATACTGCACACAATTACAATGCAGCACAGATATGGATAGCATATTTGACGACACAGAGGTAGAGCAATGGACTACTGTATCGTACTGCTATTTATATAGTGGTGGTCAGCAAAATTCTGCACTGTCCTCCTACTATATACTGTGCACAACTACAATGCAGCACATATATGGATAGTATACTTAACGACACAGAGGTAGAGCATTTGACTACTGTACCGTACTACTATATATATATATATATATATATATATATATATACTGGTGGTCAGCAAAATTCTGCACTGTCCTCCTACTATACACTGCGCACAACTACAATGCAGCACAGATATGGATAGTATACTTGACGACACAGAGGTAGAGCAATGGACTACTGTACCGTACTGCTATATATATATATATATACTGATGGTCAGCAAAATTCTGCACTGTACTCTTACTATATACTGCGCACAACTTCAATGCAGCACAGATATGGATAGTATACTTGACGACACAGAGGTAGAGCAATGGACTACTGTACCGTACTGCCATATATATATATATATACTGGTGGTCAGTAAAATACTGCACTGTCCTCTTACTATATACTGCGCACAACTACAATGCAGCACAGATATGGATAGTATACTTGACGACACAGAGGTAGAGCAATGGACTACTGTACCGTACTGCTATATATATACTGGTGTTCAACAAAATTTTGCACTGTCCTCCTACTATATACAGCGCACAACTACAATGCAGCACAGATATGGATAGTATACTTGATGACACAGAGGTAGAGCAATTGACTACTGTACCGTACTGCTATATATATATATATATATATACTGGTAGTCAGCAAAATTATGCACTGTACTCTTAATATATACTGCGCACAATTACAATGCAGCACAGATATGGATAGCATACTTGACGACACAGAGGTAGAGCAATGGACTACTGTATCGTACTGCTATATATAAATTCTGGTGGTCAGCAAAATTCTGCACTCTCCGCCTACTATATACTACGCACAACTACAATGCAGCACAGGTATGGATGGATAGTATAATTGACAACACAGAGAAAGAGCAATGGACTACTGTACCATACTGCTATATATATACTGGTGGTCAGCAAAATTCTGCACTGTCCTCCTACTATATACTGCGCACAACTACAATGCAGCACAGATATGTATAATATACTTGATGACACAGAGGTAGAGCAATGGACTACTGTACCGTACTGCTATATATAAATACTGGTGGTCAGCAAAATTCTGCACTGTCCTTCTACTATATACTGCGCACAACTACAATGCAGCACAGATATGGATAGTAAACTTGACGACACAGAGATAGAGCAGTGGACTACTGTACCATACTGCTATGTTTATATACTGGTAGTCAGCAAAATTCTGTACTGTCCTCCTACTATATACTGCGCACAACTACAATGAAGCACAGATATGGATAGTATACTTGACGACACAGAGGTAGACCAATGGACTACTGTACCGTACTGCTATATATATATATATATATATATATATATATATACTGGTGGTCATCAATATTCTGCACTGTCCTCCTACTATTTACTGCGCACATCTACAATGCAGCACAGATATGGATAGTATACTTGACGACACAGAGGTAGAGCAATGGACTACTGTACCGTACTGCTATATATATAAACTGGTGGTCAGCAAAATTCTGCACTGTCCTCCTACTATATACTGCGCACAACTACAATGCAGCACATATATGGATAGTATACTTGACGACACAGAGGTAGAGCAATGGACTACTGTATTGTACTGCTATATATATATATATACTGGTGGTCAGCAAAATTCTGCACTGTCCTCCTACTATATACTGCGCACAACTACAATGCAGCACAGATATGTATAATATACTTGATGACACAGAGGTAGAGCAATGGACTACTGTACCGTACTGCTATTTATAAATACTGGTGGTCAGCAAAATTCTACACTGTCCTCCTACTATATACTGCGCACAACTACAATGCAGCACAGATATGTATAGTATACTTGACGACACAGAGGTAGAGCAATGGACTACTGTACCGTACTGCTATATATATATAAACTGGTGGTCAGCAAAATTCTGCACTGTCCTCCTACTATATACTGCGCACAACTACAATGCAGCACATATATGGATAGTATACTTGACGACACAGAGGTAGAGCAATGGACTACTGTATCGTACTGCTATATATATATATACTGGTGGTCAGCAAAATTCTGCACTGTCCTCCTACTATATACTGCGCACAACTACAATGCAGCACATATATGGATAGTATACTTGATGACACAGAGCTAGAGCAATTGACTACTTTACTGTACTGCTATATATATACTGGTGGTCAGCAAAATTCTGCTCTGTCCTCCTACTTTATACTGCGCACAACTACAATGAAGCACAGATATGGATAGTATATTTGACCACACAGAGGTAGAGCAATGGACTACTGTACCGTACTTCTATATATTTACTGGTGGTCAGCAAAATTCTGCACTGTCCTCCTACTTTATACTGCGCACAACTACAATGCAGCACAGATATGGATAGTATACTTGACGACACAGAGGTAAAGCAATGGACTACTGTACCGTACTGCTATATATATATATATATATATATATATATACTGGTGGTCAGCAAAATTATGCACTGTACTCTTACTATATACTGCACACAATTACAATGCAGCACAGATATGGAGAGCATATTTGACGACACAGAGGTAGAGCAATGGACTACTGTATCGTACTGCTATTTATATACTGGTGGTCAGCAAAATTCTGCACTGTCCTCCTACTATATACTGCGCACAACTACAATGCAGCACATATATGGATAGTATACTTGACGACACAGAGGTAGAGCATTGGACTACTGTACCGTACTACTATATATATATATATATATATATATATATATATACTGGTGGTCAGCAAAATTCTGCACTGTCCTCCTACTATACACTGCGCACAACTACAATGCAGCACAGATATGGATAGTATACTTGACGACACAGAGGTAGAGCAATGGACTACTGTACCGTACTGCTATATATATATATATACTGATGGTCAGCAAAATTCTGCACTGTACTCTTACTATATACTGCGCACAACTTCAATGCAGCACATATATGGATAGTATACTTGACGACACAGAGGTAGAGCAATGGACTACTGTACCGTACTGCCATATATATATATATATACTGGTGGTCAGTAAAATACTGCACTGTCCACTTACTATATACTGCGCACAACTTCAATGCAGCACAGATATGGATAGTATACTTGACGACACAGAGGTAGAGCAATGGACTACTGTATCGTACTGCTATATATATATATATACTGGTGGTCAGCAAAATTCTGCACTGTCCTCCTACTATATACTGCGCACAACTACAATGTAGCACATATATGGATAGTATACTTGATGACACAGAGCTAGAGCAATGGACTACTTTACTGTACTGCTATATATATACTGGTGGTCAGCAAAATTCTGCTCTGTCCTCCTACTTTATACTGCGCACAACTACAATGAAGCACAGATATGGATAGTATATTTGACCACACAGAGGTAGAGCAATGGACTACTGTACCGTACTTCTATATATATACTTGTGGTCAGCAAAATTATGCACTGTCCTCCTACTTTATACTGCGCACAACTACAATGCAGCACAGATATGGATAGTATACTTGACGACACAGAGGTAAAGCAATGGACTACTGTACCGTACTGCTATATATATATATATATATATATATACTGGTGGTCAGCAAAATTATGCACTGTACTAATACTATATACTGCACACAATTACAATGCAGCACAGATATGGATAGCATATTTGATGACACAGAGGTAGAGCAATGGAATACTGTATCGTACTGCTATTTATATACTGGTGGTCAGCAAAATTCTGGACTGTCCTCCTACTATATACTGCGCACAACTCCAATGCAGCACATATATGGATAGTATACTTGACGACACAGAGGTAGAGCATTGGACTACTGTACCGTACTACTATATATATATATATATATATATATATATATATTGGTTGTCAGCAAAATTCTGCACTGTCCTCCTACTATATATTGCGCACAACTACAATGCAGCACAGATATGGATAGTATACTTGACGACACAGAGGTAGAGCAATGGACTACTGTACCGTACTGCTATATATATATATATATATATATATATATATACTGATGGTCAGCAAAATTCTGCACTGTACTCTTACTATATACTGCGCACAACTTCAATGCAGCACAGATATGGATAGTATACTTGACGACACAGAGGTAGAGCAATGGACTACTGTACCGTACTGCCATATATATATATATACTGGTGGTCAGTAAAATTCTGCACTGTCCTCTTACTATATACTGCGCACAACTACAATGCAGCACAGATATGGATAGTATACTTGACGACACAGGGGTAGAGCAATGGACTACTGTACCGTACTGCTATATATATACTGGTGTTCAACAAAATTTTGCACTGTCCTCCTATATACTGCGCACAACTACAATGCAGCACAGATATGGATAGTATACTTGACGACACAGAGGAAGAGCAATGGACTATTGTACCGTACTGCTATATATATACTGAAGGTCAGCAAAATTCTGCACTGTACTATTACTATATACTGCGCACAACTTCAATGCAGCACAGATATGGATAGTATACTTGACGACACAGAGGTAGAGCAATGGACTACTGTACCGTACTGCCATATATATATATATATATATATATATACTGGTGGTCAGTAAAATTCTGCACGGTCCTCTTACTATATACTGCGCACAACTACAATGCAGCACAGATATGGATAGTATACTTGACGACACAGAGGTAGATCAATGGACTACTGTACCGTACTGCTATATATATAATGGTGTTCAACAAAATTTTGCACTGTCCTCCTACTATATACTGCGCACAACTACAATGCAGCACAGATATGGATAGTATACTTGATGACACAGAGGTAGAGCAATTGACTACTGTACCGTACTGCTATATATATATATATATATATACTGGTGGTCAGCAAAATTATGCACTGTACTCTTACTATATACTGCACACAATTACAATGCAGCACAGATATGGATAGCATACTTGACGACACAGAGGTAGAGCAATGGACTACTGTATCGTACTGCTATTTATATAGTGGTGGTCAGCAAAATTCTGCACTGTCCTACTATATACTGCGCACAACTACAATGTAGCACATATATGAATAGTATACTTGACGACACAGAGGTAGAGCATTGGACTACTGTACCGTACTTCTATATATATATATATATATATATATATACTGGTGGTCAGTAAAATTCTGCACGGTCCTCTTACTATATACTGCGCACAACTACAATGCAGCACAGATATGGATAGCATACTTGACGACACAGAGGTAGAGCAATGGACTACTGTATCGTACTGCTATATATAAATTCTGGTGGTCAGCAAAATTCTGCACTCTCCTCCTACTATATACTGCGCACAACTACAATGCAGCACAGGTATGGATGGATAGTATACTTGACAACACAGAGAAAGAGCAATGGACTACTGTACCATACTGCTATATATATACTGGTGGTCAGCAAAATTCTGCACTGTCCTCCTACTATATACTGCGCACAACTACAATGCAGCACAGATATGTATAATATACTTGATGACACAGAGGTAGAGCAATGGACTACTGTACCGTACTGCTATATATAAATACTGGTGGTCAGCAAAATTCTGCACTGTCCTTCTACTATATACTGCGCACAACTACAATGCAGCACAGATATGGATAGTAAACTTGACGACACAGAGGTAGAGCAGTGGACTACTGTACCATACTGCTATGTTTATATACTGGTAGTCAGCAAAATTCTGTACTGTCCTCCTACTATATACTGCGCACAACTACAATGAAGCACAGATATGGATAGTATACTTGACGACACAGAGGTAGAGCAATGGACTACTGTACCATACTGCTATGTTTATATACTGGTAGTCAGCAAAACTCTGTACTGTCCTCCCACTATATACTGCGCACAACTACAATGAAGCACAGATATGGATAGTATACTTGACGACACAGAGGTAGAGCAATGGACTACTGTACCGTACTGCTATATATATATATATATATATATATATATACTGGTGGTCATCAATATTCTGCACTGTCCTCCTACTATTTACTGCGCACATCTACAATGCAGCACAGGTATGGATAGTATACTTGACGACACAGAGGTAGAGCAATGGTCTACTGTACCGTACTGCTATATATATAAACTGGTGGTCAGCAAAATTCTGCACTGTCCTCCTACTATATACTGCGCACAACTACAATGCAGCACATATATGGATAGTATACTTGACGACACAGAGGTAGAGCAATGGACTACTGTATCGTACTGCTATATATATATATACTGGTGGTCAGCAAAATTCTGCACTGTCCTCCTACTATATACTGCGCACAACTACAATGCAGCACAGATATGTATAATATACTTGATGACACAGAGGTAGAGCAATGGACTACTGTACCGTACTGCTATATATAAATACTGGTGGTCAGCAAAATTCTACACTGTCCTCCTACTATATACTGCGCACAACTACAATGCAGCACAGATATGTATAGTATACTTGACGACACAGAGGTAGAGCAATGGACTACTGTACCATACTGCTATGTTTTTATACTGGTAGTCAGCAAAATTCTGTACTGTCCTCCTACTATATACTGCGCACAACTACAATGAAGCACAGATATGGATAGTATACTTGACGACACAGAGGTAGAGCAATGGACTACTCTACCATACTGCTATATATATACTGGTGGTCAGCAAAATTATGCACTGTCCTACTATATACTGCACACAACTACAATGCAGCACAGATATGGATAGTATACTTGACGACACAGAGGTAGAGCAATGGACTACTGTACCGTACTGCTATATATATATATATATATATATACTGGTGGTCATCAATATTCTGCACTGTCCTCCTACTATATACTGCGCACAACTACAATGCAGCACATATATGTATAGTATACTTGACGACACAGAGGTAGAGCAATGGACTACTGTACCGTACTGCTATATATATATACTGGTCGTCAGCAAAATTCTGCACAGTCCTCCTACTATATACTGCGCACAACAACAATGCAGCAGAGATATGGATAGTATAATTTATGACACAGAGGTAGAGCAATGGACTACTGTATCGTACTGCTATATATATATACTGGTGATCAGCAAAATTCTGCACTGCGCTCCTACTATATACTGCGCACAACTACAATGCAGCACATATATGGATAGTATACTTGATGACACAGAGCTAGAGCAATGGACTACTTTACCGTACTGCTATATATATACTGGTGGTCAGCAAAATTCTGCTCTGTCCTCCTACTTTATACTGCGCACAACTACAATGAAGCACAGATATGGATAGTATACTTGACCACATAGAGGTAGAGCAATGGACTACTGTACCGTACTTCTATATATATACTGGTGGTCAGCAAAATTCTGCACTGTCCTCCTACTTTATACTGCGCACAACTACAATGCAACACAGGTATGGATGGATAGTTTACTTGACAACACAGAGGAAGAGCAATGGACTACTGTACAATACTGCTTTATATAAATACTGGTGGTCAGCAAAATTCTGCACTGTCCTTCTACTATATACTGCGCACAACTACAATGCAGCACAGATATGGATAGTATACTTGACGACACAGAGGTAGAGCAGTGGACTACTGTACCGTACTGCTATATATAAATACTGGTGGTCAGCAAAATTCTGCACTGTCCTCCTACTATATACTGCGCACAACTACAATGCAGCACAGGTATGGATGGATAGTTTACTTGACAACACAGAGGAAGAGCAATGGACTACTGTACCATACTGCTTTATATAAATACTGGTGGTCAGCAAAATTCTGCACGGTCCTTCTACTATATACTGCGTACAACTACAATGCAGCACAGATATGGATAGTATACTTGACGACACAGAGGTAGAGCAGTGGACTACTGTACCATACTGCTATATATATATATATATATATATACTGGTGGTCATCAATATTCTGCACTGTCCTCCTACTATTTACTGCGCACATCTACAATGCAGCACAGATATGGATAGTATACTTGACGACACAGAGGTAGAGCAATGGACTACTGTACCGTACTGCTATATATATATATATATATATATATACTGGTGGTCATCAATATTCTGCACTGTCCTCCTACTATTTACTGCGCACATCTACAATGCAGCACAGATATGGATAGTATACTTGACGACACAGAGGTAGAGCAATAGACTACTGTACCGTACTGCTATATATATAAACTGGTGGTCAGCAAAATTCTGCACTGTCCTCCTACTATATACTGCGCACAACTACAATGCAGCACATATATGGATAGTATACTTGACGACACAGAGGTAGAGCAATGGACTACTGTATCGTACTGCTATATATATATATATACTGGTGGTCAGCAAAATTCTGCACTGTCCTCCTTCTATATACTGCGCACAACTACAATGCAGCACAGATATGTATAATATACTTGATGACACAGAGGTAGAGCAATGGACTACTGTACCGTACTGCTATATATAAATACTGGTGGTCAGCAAAATTCTACACTGTCCTCCTACTATATACTGCGCACAACTACAATGCAGCACAGATATGTATAGTATACTTGACGACACAGAGGTAGAGCAATGGACTACTGTACCATACTGCTATGTTTATATACTGGTAGTCAGCAAAACTCTGTACTGTCCTCCTACTATATACTGCGCACAACTACAATGAAGCACAGATATGGATAGTATACTTGACGACACAGAGGTAGAGCAATGGACTACTCTACCATACTGCTATATATATACTGGTGGTCAGCAAAATTATGCACTGTCCTACTATATACTGCACACAACTACAATGCAGCACAGATATGGATAGTATACTTGACGACACAGAGGTAGAGCAATGGACTACTGTACCGTACTGCTCTATATATATATATATATATATATATATATATATATACTGGTGGTCATCAAAATTCTGCACTGTCCTCCTACTATATACTGCACACATCTACAATGCAGCACAGATATGTATAGTATACTTGACGACACAGAGGTAGAGCAATGGACTACTGTACCGTACTGCTATATATATATACTGGTCGTCAGCAAAATTCTGCACAGTCCTCCTACTATATACTGCGCACAACTACAATGCAGCAGAGATATGGATAGTATAATTTATGACACAGAGGTAGAGCAATGGACTACTGTATCGTACTGCTATATATATATATACTGGTGATCAGCAAAATTCTACACTGTGCTCCTACTATATACTGCGCACAACTACAATGCAGCACATATATGGATAGTATACTTGATGACACAGAGCTAGAGCAATGGACTACTTTACCGTACTGCTATATATATACACTGGTGGTTAGCAAAATTCTGCTCTGTCCTCCTACTTTATACTGCGCACAACTACAATGAAGCACAGATATGGATAGTATACTTGACCACATAGAGGTAGAGCAATGGACTACTGTACCGTACTTCTATATATATACTGGTGGTCAGCAAAATTCTGCACTGTCCTCCTACTTTATACTGCGCACAACTACAATGCAGCACAGATATGGATAGTATACTTGACGACACAGAGGTAAGGCAATGGACTACTGTACCGTACTGATATATATATATATATATATATATATATACTGGTGGTCAGCAAAATTATGCACTGTACTCTTACTATATACTGCGCACAACTACAATGCAGCACAGATATGGGTAGTATACTTGACGACACAGAGGTAGAGCAGTGGACTACTGTACCATACTGCTATGTTTATATACTGGTAGTCAGCAAAATTCTGTACTGTTCTCCCACTATATACTGCGCACAACTACAATGAAGCACAGATATGGATAGTATACTTGACGACACAGAGGTAGAGCAATGGACTACTGTACCGTACTGCTATATATATATATATATATATATATATACTGGTGGTCATCAATATTCGGCACTGTCCTCCTACTATTTACTGCGCACATCTACAATGCAGCACAGATATGGATAGTATACTTGACGACACAGAGGTAGAGCAATGTACTACTGTACCGTACTGCTATATATATAAACTGGTGGTCAGCAAAATTCTGCACTGTCCTCCTACTATATACTGCGCACAACTACAATGCAGCACATATATGGATAGTATACTTGACGACACAGAGGTAGAGCAATGGACTACTGTATCGTACTGCTATATATATATATACTGGTGGTCAGCAAAATTCTGCACTGTCCTCCTACTATATACTGCGCACAACTACAATGCAGCACAGATATGTATAATATACTTGATGACACAGAGGTAGAGCAATGGACTACTGTACCGTACTGCTATATATAAATACTGGTGGTCAGCAAAATTCTACACTGTCCTCCTACTATATACTGCGCACAACTACAATGCAGCACAGATATGTATAGTATACTTGACGACACAGAGGTAGAGCAATGGACTACTGTACCATACTGCTATGTTTATATACTGGTAGTCAGTAAAATTCTGTACTGTCCTCCTACTATATACTGCGCACAACTACAATGAAGCACAGATATGGATAGTATACTTGACGACACAGAAGTAGAGCAATGGACTACTCTACCATACTGCTATATATATACTGGTGGTCAGCAAAATTATGCACTGTCCTACTATATACTGCACACAACTACAATGCAGCACAGATATGGATAGTATACTTGACGACACAGAGGTAGAGCAATGGACTACTGTACCGTACTGCTATATATATATATATATATATATATATACTGGTGGTCATCAAAATTCTGCACTGTCCCCCTACTATATACTGCACACATCTACAATGCAGCACAGATATGTATAGTATACTTGACGACACAGAGGTAGAGCAATGGACTACTGTACCGTACTGCTATATATATATATATATATACTGGTCGTCAGCAAAATTCTGCACAGTCCTCCTACTATATACTGCGCACAACTACAATGCAGCAGAGATATGGATACTATAATTTATGACACAGAGGTAGAGCAATGGACTACTGTATCGTACTGCTATATATATATACTGGTGATCAGCAAAATTCTGCACTGTGCTCCTACTATATACTGCGCACAACTACAATGCAGCACATATATGGATAGTATACTTGATGACACAGAGCTAGAGCAATGGACTACTTTACCGTACTGCTATATATATACTGGTGGTCAGCAAAATTCTGCTCTGTCCTCCTACTTTATACTGCGCACAACTACAATGAAGCACAGATATGGATAGTATACTTGACCACATAGAGGTAGAGCAATGGACTACTGTACCGTACTTCTATATATATACTGGTGGTCAGCAAAATTCTGCACTGTCCTCCTACTTTATACTGCGCACAACTTCAATGCAGCACAGATATGGATAGTATACTTGACGACACAGAGGTAAGGCAATGGACTACTGTACCGTACTGCTATATATATAATATATATATATATATATATATACTGGTGGTCAGCAAAATTATGCACTGTACTCTTACTATATACTGCGCACAACTACAATGCAGCACAGATATGGATAGTATACTTGACGACACAGAGGTAGAGCAATGGACTACTGTACCGTACTGCTATATATAAATACTGGTGGTCAGCAAAATTCTGCACTGTACTCCTACTATATACTGCGCACAACTACAATGCAGCACAGGTATGGATGGATAGTTTACTTGACAACACAGAGGAAGAGCAATGGACTACTGTACCATACTGCTTTATATATATACTGGTGGTTAGCAAAATTCTGCACTGTCCTCCTACTATTTACTGTGCACAACTACAATGCAGCACAGATATGTATAATATACTTGATGACACAGAGGTAGAGCAATGGACTACTGTACCGTACTGCTATATATAAATACTGGTGGTCAGCAAAATTCTGCACTTTCCTCCTACTATATACTGCGCACAACTACAATGCAGCACAGATATGGATTGTATACTTGACGACACAGAAGTAGAGCAATGGACTACTCTACCATACTGCTATATATATACTGGTGGTCAGAAAAATTATGCACTGTCCTACTATATACTGCACACAACTACAATGCAGCACAGATATGGATAGTATACTTGACGACACAGAGGTAGAGCAATGGACTACTTTACCGTACTGCTTTATATATATATATATATATATATATATATATATATACTTGTGATCATCAAAATTCTGCACTGTCCTCCTACTATATACTACGCACATCTAAAATGCAGTACAGATATGGATAGTATACTTGACGACACAGAGGTAGAGCAATGGACTTCTGTACCGTACTGCTATATATATATACTGGTGGTCAGCAAAATTCTGCACAGTACTCCTACTATATACTGCACACAACTACAATGCAGCAAAGATATGGATAGTATAATTGATGACACAGAGGTAGAGCAATGCACTACTGTACCGTACTGCTATATATATATATATACTGGTGGTCTGCAAAATTCTGCACTGTCCTCCTACTATATACTGCGCACAACTACAATGCAGCACAGATATGGATAGTATACTAGATGACACAGAGCTAGAGCAATGGACTACTGTACCGTACTGCTATATATATACTGGTGGTCAGCAAAATTCTGCACTGTCCTCCTACTTTATACTGCGCACAACTACAATGCAGCACAGATATGGATAGTATACTTGATGACACAGAGGTAGAGCAATGGACTACTGTACCATACTGCTATATATATACTGGTGGTCAGCAAAATTCTGCACTGTCCTACTTCTAAATACTGCGCACAACTACAATGCAGCACAGATATGGATAGTTTACTTGACGACACGAGGTAGAGGATTGGACTACTGTATCGTACTGCTATATATATATATATATACTGGTGGTCAGCAAAATTCTGCACTGTCCTCCTACTATATACTGCGCACAACTACAATGCAGCACAGATATGGATAGTATACTTGACGACACAGAGGTAGAGCAATGGACTACTGTACCGTACTGCTATATATATATACTGGTGGTCAGCAAAATTCTGCACTGTCCTCCTATTATATACTGCGAACAACTACAATGCAGCACAGATATGGATAGTATACTTGACGACACAGAGGTAGAGCAATGGACTACTATACCATACTGCTATATATATACTGGTGGTCAGCAAAATTATGCACTGTCCTCCTACTATATACTGCACACAACTACAATGCAGCACAGATATGGATAGTATACTTAACGACACAGAGGTCGAGCAATGGACTACTGTACCGTACTGCTATATATATATATATATATATATATATATATATATATATATATATACTGGTTGTCAGCAAAATTCTGCACTGTCCTCCTACTATATACTACAATGCAGCAAAGATATGGAGCATTTTTAGGCAGAGAACATAGATATTTGCAGCACGCTGAGCACAGATATTTGCAGCACACTGAGCACAGATATTTGCAGCACACTGAGCACAGATATTTGCAGCACACTGAGCACAGAAACTGAGAGAATGCAGCCACGTCCTCTCGCTATCATCTCCAATGCACGAGTGAAAATGGCGGCGACGCGCGGCTCTTTATATGCAATACGAATCTCGTGAGAATACAACAGCAGGATGATGACGTTCGGGCGCGCTCGGGTTAACCCAGCAAGACGGGAAGATCCAAGGCTACCTCGGAACCGTGTAAAATAGGTGAAGTTTAGGGGGGGGGGTCGGATCCCGAGGAACCGAACCCGCTCATCTCTACATAGTACTGGGTTGTAGTATAGGACCAAGGGTTGTAGTATTTGTATTAGAAGAGAGTGATCAACAGTTTCAAATGCAGCAGAAAGATACATAAGAATAAGAAATTAGTTTTGGCCCGTAGACTTAGCAGTGACAAAGTCATACATTACCTTAGTCAGTGATGTCTCTGTGGAATATTGGGAATGAAAAACCTGTTTGAAGCAGGTCCAATAAATTGTGTGAATCAAGAAAGCATATAAGGAGGATTAAGGCAAGTCTCTCAAGTAGCTTGGAGGGACATGGGTGCTGAGAGATGGGATGGTTATTTGAGAAAATGATATGGTGACAAAAAGGAAAGGAAAAGGAAAGGACAGAGCACAGGAGACATAGGTCTACTGATAAGTAAGGCTAAGATCAAAAGTAGAGGTAGGAGAGTAGGAAGATGAGAAGAGTGTAGATACTTCATCACCATTTGTGGGATAAGAGAAGGTGCCAGAGGGTTCAGGGAAGGAATTGAGCAGGTTGTTGGCTGAGTAAGAGCATACCATTCATTTTGGATCTTACAGTGATCCAAAATGTGGATAAGAAGTGAATTATTTGTACAGGTTGAGTCTCCCTTATCCAAAATGCTTGGGACCAGAGGTATTTTGGATATGGGATTTTTCCGTATTTTGGAATAATTGCATACCATAGTGAGATATCATGGTGATGGGACCTAAATCTAAGCACAGAATGCATTTATGTTACATATACACCTTATACACACAGCCTAAAGGTCATTTTAGCCAATATTTTTTTATAACTTTGTGCATTAAACAAAGTGTGTCTACATTCACACAATTCATTTATGTTTCATATATACCTTATGCACACAGCCTGAAGGTCATTTAATACAATATTTGTAATAACTTTGTGTATTAAACAAAGTTTGTGTACATTGAGACATCAAAAAACAAAGGTTTCACTATCTCACTCTCACTCAAAAAAGTCCGTATTTCGGAATATTCCGTATTTCGGAATATATGGATATGGGATACTCAACCTGTATTAAAATATCCTGTGTATTTAGAAAGCTTGTGCAAAGATATCAGATTGGAGATGTTTGTTTGGCAGTATCCAGAACCTTTCAATAGTATTGTATCACAGAAATTTATATAATGTCTAAAGATGAAAAAATAATTGAATAAAAAGGTGTAAAGAATAATCATCACTAGAGTAGAATTGTATAACCTAATATCCAATGTGCTGTTATAGGTTATAGCAGTGGTTCTCAAACTCGGTCCTCAGGACCCCACACAGTGCATGTTTTGCAGGTAACCCAGCAAGTGCACAGGTGTATTAATTACTCACTGACACATTTTAAAAGGTCCACAGGTGAAGCCAATTATTTCACTTGTGATTCTGTGAGGAGACCTGCAAAACATGCACTGTGTGGGGTCCTGAGGACCGAGTTTGAGAACCTGTGGGTTATAGTATACCATTACTGACTGAGCAGCATACTGTATTGTCTTGTGTGTGGTGTAGGGAAAATCTGGGATCACTGTCTTTGGTAGCAAATTACATGCAAGGGATTAAAACAGCATTTCTAACAAGTCCCTCATTATCATTGATTAGAAGGTAATTATGCAAATGTCATAAAAAGTAATTAAAATATTTTAATTCAAAATATTATGCATTAAATTGACCTGTCCATAATTACAACTAAACACTATTGATCATTTTTATAGCAGATATATTTGCCTAATATCATTTAAGTGTATTTTTCATCATGCAGCAACAATCTGAAAAGTTTTATGATTGAAGTGCTGAACTGCAGCTGACTCCATAAAAGCATGGATTTCATGTCAATCTTCATGTGAATATGAATAAATGTACAGAATCTCCAGTGATAATTCTTTTTTATGCTGCAAACTGTGCTGTAAGGAAGACTTACACAGCTATTACTATAATAACATGCTGCATACTAAGAGATTTTAAAGGACAGATCGCAAAAATAAAACAGAAGAGATCAAAGATTCCATAGAACGGGAGCTTCGACAATGCAGCATTTAAAAAAAAAAGTTAATAATTGAAATATAACATTTTGTTTGCTTTTTATTGCAGCAAAATGGTATATCTCTCTAAAGAAAATTGATTATTTTTGCTATGCTGAGGCACAGTACTATTTGCATGTATATAAATGTTCTGGCAAAAGCATAGCACTGTCAAATTTGCTTCTGTAGGGAACATTCACATTATTTCTAATTCACCTGCTTTGATGTTGCCTGAACAAGATAAGAAAATGGTTTTGAAAAGCTTGAAGTTATATTCTATCTGAAATATGTACTGATTATCAGTGGCGTAAGTTCGTCACAGTCGCCCGGAGGCAAGATAAATATTGGTGCCCCCTATTTCCTATATTAAGATAAATATATGTATGTATGTGTGTGTGTGTGTGTGTGTGTGTGTGTGTATATATAATTGTCTTTTATTTTAAATCACACATTTCTTAGCAGTCATACCCAGGATTAGAACCCATGACCTGTTACACTAACAGCAGACACATTACTGATGGAGTTATTTGCTCCTGTAGAGGAAGCATGAGAATTCTAACTATATGAAGTTGCATGTAATTGTCAGAGAAGTATCTTCATATAGTTAAAATTCTCATATTTCCTATACAGGAGCAAACAGCTTAATCAGTAAGGTGTCTGATTCCAGTGTAATAGGTTGTGGCTTCTAATCCTGGGTGTGACACTTGTAAAATGTGTATATTCAGTATAATAAAGAGGGTGTGATTTGTAAGGTGCAGGGACCAGTGAGGAAGTCGGCCACTGAATAGACAGCGACAGCTATCAATTAACTTAATTCAGTGGTGTCACAGAATGGGAGGAGAGGTGCCCCCCTTCAGAGCAGGAGCCCGGCGGCAGATGACTCCGTTGCCTCCCAGAGTTCTGCCTCTGCTGATTATATACAGTTACTCACTATGGGCCAGATGTACTAAGCCTTGGAGAAAGAGAAAGTGGAGAGCTAACAACCAGTCAGCTCCTAACCATCATCTTTCAAACACAGGCCTAAGGGGGTCATTCCGAGTTGATCGCTAGCTGCCGTTGTTCACAGCGATCAGGCTAAAAATTGGCATTTCTGCGCATGCGTATGCACCGCAATGCGCACGCGCGACGTACGCGTACAAAGTTCTTTGTGGTTTTGCACAGGTTCTAACGAAGCTTTCAGTCACACGGCACAACGCAGGAAGATTGACATGAAGTGGGCGTTTCTGGGTGGTATCCGACCGTTTTTATGGAGTGCTTAGAAAAACGCAGGCGTGTCGGGGAAAACACAGGGGTGGCGGGGGGAATGCTGGACGGGTGTGTGACGTCAAATGCTATCCCTCCATCGTTAGAATCAACGTACACGAAGAGTAACTACAGTGCTGGTCTTGTTTCGCACAAAACGTTTTTGCAGGCGCTCTGCTGCACAAGTGTTCGCACTTCTGCAAAGCGAAAATACACTCCCCGGTAGGTGGCGACAATGTGTTTGCACGGCTGCTAAAAACTGCTAGCGAGCAATCAACTCGGAATGACCCCCTAAATGTATTAAGCCTTAGAAAGTGATAAAGTGGTGATGGATAAAGAGTGATAAATGACCAGCCAATCAGTTCCTGTCATTTTTCAAACACAGCCTGTAACATGGCATCTAAGAAGCTGATTGACTGGTACTTTATCACTCTTTATCCATTTCCTCTTTATCACTTTATAGGGCTTAATACATTTTGGCCACAGCCTGTAGCATGGCAGTTAGGAGCTGATTGGGTGATGCTTTATATATTCCTCCCAACTTTGCCCCCAAAATTAGGAAGCATTGCCTCATGACTAGGGGGCGTAGCCTCACAGAAAGTGCCAAGCCACACCCCATTTTCATCACTATAGGGGCATGTCCAGTGCTCTGTGAGCTGCTGCCATGCCCCCAGTCCCTCTTTCCCAGTGAAAAGATGCTGTGCACATGCTAAGCAGAGCAGCACGGGACAGTGCCAGAAAAACGGGACTATCCTGCCAAAATCAGAACAGTTGAGAAGTATACTTTATCTCTCTTCACTTTATCACTCTCGAATTCTTAGTACATATCCCAAGTATGTAAATGCAATGGGACTCAGGGTCGGACTGGCCCACCAGGGTACAGAGGAAACCATCGATTGGCCCCACTGCCTGGGGGCCCACTCCTTCCTCTAGGGATCAGGTTCCAGACTGTGCACTTGTATTATACAAGGTAGATATGTTGCATTACACTGCACAAGTCTATTGTGTATGTCAAGCCTCAGTGGGGGTTGGCCACACCCCCTTTGTAGACTGACCACACCCCTAAGTATGGGCCCCTATCACTGCATTCCCCCGGTGAGCCCTTCATGCCCCAGTCCGACACTGATGGGACTGATCAGAGTAGCACACAAATTGGCTTCATTTTCATCAGCATTGCATTAACGGAAATACAGTAAATTCAGCCCAGCCTAAGGGGCTAATTCAGACCTGATCGCTGCTGTGCGTTTTCGCACAGCAGGGATCAGGTCTGAACTGGGCATGCGCCGGCGCCGCAGTGCGCCGGCACATGCCAGACAGCCAACGGCTGTCTCAGCCCTGCGATCGCCTCAACCTGATTGACAAGCAGAGGTGTTCACTGGGCAGGAGGGGGCGGACCAGTGGCGTTTGCCGCCGTTTATGGGGCGTGGTCCGGGCAACGCAGTTGACAAAAATCATCACATCGATGAGTAGCTCCCTGTCAGGGCGCAAGAGCTGAACTGGCAGGGAGCTACTCTTCAAGTACAAAAGCATCACTGCTATGCGATGCTTTTGTACTTGTGCGGGGGTTGGGGTCGGGTGTAACATGCGAGGCGGACTAGCCCTGATCTGGGCATTTCCCCCACTTGTCTGTGTGACTGATTGTAGATGTGCTAAATTTAGCACATCTAGGATCAGGTCTGAATTAGGCCCTAGGGCCCTCTTTCCGAGTTGTTCGCTCGCTAGCTGCTTTTAGCAGCATTGCACACGCTAGGCCGCCGCCCTCTGGGAGTGTATCTTAGCTTAGCAGAATAGCGAACGAAAGAGTAGCAGAATTGCTACTAAATATTTTCTTGCAGTTTCTGAGTAGCTCCAGACCTACTCATAGATTGGGATCAGCTCGGTACGTTTAGTTCCTGGTTTGACGTCACAAACACGCCCTGCGTTCGGCCAACCACTCCCCCATTTCTCCAGACACTCCTGCGTTTTTCCCTGACACTCCCGAGATTTTACCTGACACGCCTGTGTTTTTTAGCACACTCCCGGAAAACGCTCAGTTACCACCCAGAAATGCCCCTTTCCTGTCAATCACTCACCGATCAGCAGTGCGACTGAAAAGCGCCGCACGAACAACAGCAAAACTGCTAAGTTTTTAGTTAAATAACTAAGCGCATGCGCACTGCGTACCATGCGCATGCGCATTTAGCAACAAATCGCAGCATAGCGAAAATTGGCAACGAGCGAACAACTCGGAATGACCACCTATGTCTGGGGTAAGAGAGCCATCTATAATCACATAAATCCACTTACATGCATGTGACATGCCATAGCAACACATATCCTACATTCGACCCCATCGTTGCCCAGTGACATCCATCTAGGCACAGGTAGAGATGTGACTAATATGTAATGTAGATACTTACAGTTGTGTATGGTTGCTATGCAGCATGCACAGTGCTAAACATTGCAGGATCCATCAGCAAAAGTTAACCTGTGTGCGATTCAGGATGAGCCTCGATATTTGACATACATTACCCTTTACATACATTTGTATTCAGAAATGCCAAATTTACAGTGAAAGATAAAACAAGCATTTTGATTAATTAACTTATTCAACTGACTAACTTAAAGGATGTGAATGAAAGAATCACTAAATTGTCACTAAATATTAGTGATGAGCGGGTTCGGTTTCCGAGAAACCGAACCCCCCCGAACTTCACCCTTTTTAGAATGGTCCGAGCCATACTCGGATTCTCCCGTAAGGCTCGGTTAACCCGAGCGCGCCCGAACGTCATCATCCCGCTGTCGGATTCTCGCGAGATTCGGATTCTATATAAGCAGCCGCGCGTCGCCGCCATTTTCACACGTGCATTGAGATTGATAGGGAGAGGACGTGGCTGGCGTCTTCTCCGTTTATATAGTTACATACTACACAGTTGATCTGATTGCTTAGCTTATTGTGGGGAGGATTGGGGAGCAGCTGTTAGGAGGAGTACAGTGCAGAGTTTTGCTAATAGTGACCACCAGTTTTTTATCCGTTCTCTGCCTGAAAAAAACGCTCCATACCATATCTGTGCTCAGTGTGCTGCATGATATATCTGTGCTGAGTGCTCACACTGCTTAATTGTGGGGACTGGGGAGCAGCTATAGCAGGAGTACAGTGCACAGTTTTGCTGACAGTGACCACCAGTATACGTTTGTCTGCCTGAAAAACACTCCTGTGGTGTCTTTTTTTTTTTTATACTATAAAAGCAGTCTGCTGACAGTGTCCACCAGGTCCATTATACTGTATATTGCAGTACGGTAGGCCACTGCTGTACCTACCTCTGTGTCGTCACTCGTCGTCCATAAGTATACTATCCATCCATCTACATTGTATACCTGTGGTGTCTTTTTTTCTTTATACTATAAACGCAGTCTGCTGACAGTGTCCACCAGGTCCATTATACTGTATATAGCAGTACGGTAGGCCACTGCTGTACCTACCTCTGTGTCGTCACTTGTCGTCCATAAGTATACTATCTATCCATCTACATTGTATACCTGTGGTGTCTTTTTTTCTAAATACTATAAACGCAGTCTGCTGACAGTGTCCACCAGGTTCATTATACTGTATATAGCAGTACGGTAGGCCACTGCTGTACCTACCTCTGTGTCGTCACTCGTCGTCCATAAGTATACTATCCATCCATCTACATTGTATACCTGTGGTGTCTTTTTTTCTTTATAATATAAACGCAGTCTGCTGACAGCGTCCACCAGTTCCATTATACTGTATATAGCAGTACGGTAGGCCACTGCTGTACCTACCTCTCTGTCGTCACTCGTCGTCCATAAGTATACTATCCATCCATCTACATTGTATACCTGTGGTGTCTTTTTTTTATACTATAAACGCAGTCTGCTGACAGTGTCCACCAGGTCCATTATACTGTATATAGCAGTACGGTAGGCCACTGCTGTACCTACCTATGTGTCGTCACTCATCGTCCATAAGTATACTATCCATCCATCTACATTGTATACCTGTGGTGTCTTTTTTTCTTTATACTATGAACGCAGTCTGCTGACAGTGTCCACCAGGTCCATTATACTGTATATAGCAGTACGGTAAGCCACTGCTGTACCTACCTCTGTGTCGTCACTCGTCGTCCAAAAAGTATACTATCCATCCATCTACATTGTATACCTGTTGTGCCTTTTAGTTGTGCGCATTAAAATATGGAGAACAAAAATGTGGAGGTTAAAAAAATAGGGAAAGATCAAGATCCACTTCCACCTCGTGCTGAAGCTGCTGCCACTAGTCATGGCCGAGACGATGAAATGCCATCAACGTCGTCTGCCAAGGCCGATGCCCAATGTCATAGTAGAGAACATGTAAAATCCAAAACACAAAAGATCAGTAAAATGACCCAAAAATCAAAATTAAAAGCGTCTGAGGAGAAGCGTAAACTTGCCAATATGCCATTTACGACACGGAGTGGCAAGGAACGGCTGAGGCCCTGGCCTATGTTCATGGCTAGTGGTTCAGCTTCACATGAGTATGGAAGCACTCAGGGCCGTCTTTTCGTATGGGCTCAATGGGCTCTTGCCCAAGGGCCCCAGGAGTCTAAGGGCCCTAGGCTGATAGCTGAGGGTCCCCTCTTTCCAGGGGTACCAGATTTTTGAAAATCGGACCTGGGGAACCGGAGATATCCGACTTCGAAGCAGTGGTCCCCATCCAAGAGTTTATTGCCCTTCCCAGCCAGATATCTCGGGTTCTGTCTGACTTTGAGTTTTTTTGAGAGCATTCTCCAAAAGATGGGACTCCCCCCTTTCAGTGGACACTGGTAACTTGTCTCTACTATGCCCAGAACCGGAGATATAAGCCTTCAAGAAGCTGGTCCCTGCTCCATCTCCACACATCTGGTTTGCAGTTTTATGTTTTTGCCGGTGGATTGCTCTGGCTCCTGAACTCTGATCCCCAAGTCCCCAGAACCTCCTGAAAGGTGGGAGACTCTCTAGTTTTTTATCGCATTCAAAGCTAAGAAATCTATTTCCAGGAATTGGAGATATCTGCAATCAACCAAGCTGCCCTCCCACCGGAAAATTATGAATTTTAAGTCCACTCCACTATCCACCCCTCCTATACGTATTAAACACCCCCTACCACTCTGGAAGTCTGAAGTTTATTCAGCCCAATGCCTCCTTCTACAGGTTAGTGTCCTCCCTCCCACCCCATCTTACACCATCTGTGCAGTAAAGGAGTAATTAGCAGAAATGACTGCTCCAGGTCCTACATACTGAGTGTCAAATAGAACCCCCCCTACCGCCCGCGGGACATCAAAGCTGCTGCTGATAGCACCCCCCACCCCTACCGCTGGAGGATGGGTAGGGGGCCCAGTGCATTGCTGTGCCCAGGGGCCTACACTGCTGTTAAGACGGCCCTAGAAGCACTCATCCTCTCGCTAGAAAAAAGACTTAAGCTGGCAAAAGCACAGAAAGAACTGTGCGTTCTTCGAAATCACAAATTCCCAAGGAGAGTCCAATTGTGTCGGTTGCGATGCCTGACCTTCCCAACACTGGACGGGAAGAGCTTGCGCCTTCCACCATTTGCACGCCCCCTGCAAGTGCTGGAAGGAGCACCCGTAGTCCAGTTCCTGATAGTCAAATTGAAGATGTCAGTGTTGAAGTACACCAGGATGAGGATATGGGTGTTGCTGGCGCTGGGGAGGAAATTGACAAGGAGGATTCTAATGGTGAGGTGGTTTGTTTAAGTCAGGCACCCGGGGAGACACCTGTTGTTCGAGGGACGAATATGGCCATTGACATGCCTGGTCAAAATACAAAAAAATCAGCTCTTCGGTGTGGAATTATTTCAACACAAATGCGGACAACAGGTGTCAAGCCGTGTGTTGCCTTTGTCAAGCTGTAATAAGTAGGGATAAGGACGTTAACCACCTCGGAACATCCTCACTTATACGTCACCTGCAGCGCATTCATCATAAGTCAGTGACAAGTTCAAAAACTTTGGGCGACAGCGGAAGCAGTCCACTGACCACTAAATCCCTTCCTCTTGTAACCAAGCTCTCGCAAACCACACCACCAACTCCCTCAGTGTCAATTTCCTCCTTACCCAGGAAAGCCAATAGTCCTGCAGGCCATGTCACTGGCAAGTCTAAAGAGTCCTCTCCTGCCTGAGATTCCTCCGATGCATCCTTGAGTGTAACGCCTACTGCTGCTGGCGCTGCTGTTGTTGCTGCTGGGAGTCGATCGGCATCCCAGAGGGGAAGTCGGAAGACCACTTGTACTACTTCCAGTAAGCAATTGACTGTCCAACAGTCCTTTGCGAGGAAGATGAAATATCACAGCAGTCATCCTGCTGCAAAGCGGATAACTGAGGCCTTGGCAGCCTGGGCGGTGAGAAACGTGGTTCCGGTATCCATCGTTACTTCAGAGCCAACTATAGACTTGATTGAGGTACTGTGTACCCGGTACCAAATACCATCTAGGTTCCATTTCTCTAGGCAGGCGATACCAAAAATGTACACAGACCTCAGAAAAAGAATCACCAGTGTCCTAAAAAATGCAGTTGTACCCAATGTCCACTTAACCACGGACATGTGGACAAGTGGAGCAGGGCAGACTCAGGACTATATGACTGTGACAGCCCACTGGGTAGATGTATTGCCTCCCGCTGCAAGAACAGCAGCAGCGGCACCAGTAGCAGCATCTCGCAAACGCCAACTCTTTCCTAGGCAGGCTACGCTTTGTATCACCGCTTTCCAGAATACGCACACAGCTGAAAACCTCTTACGGCAACTGAGGAAGATCATCGCAGAATGTCTTACCCCAATTGGACTCTCCTGGGGATTTGTGACATCGGACAACGCCAGCAATATTGTGCGTGCATTACATCTGGGCAAATTCCAGCACATCCCATGTTTTGCACATACCTTGAATTTGGTGGTGCAGAATTATTTAAAAAACGACAGGGGCGTGCAAGAGATGCTGTCGGTGGCCTGAAGAATTGCGGACCACTTTCGGCGTTCAGGCACCGCGTACAGAAGACTGGAGCACCAACAAACACACCTGAACCTGCCCTACCATCATCTGAAGCAGGAGGTGGTAATGAGGTGGAATTCAACCCTCTATATGCTTCAGAGGATGGAGAAGCAGCAAAAGGCCATTCAAGCCTATACATCTGGCCACGATATAGGCAAAGGAGGTGGAATGCACCTGTCTCAAGCGCAGTGGAGAATGATTTCAACGTTGTGCAAGGTTCTGCAACCCTTTGAACTTGCCACACGTGAAGTCAGTTCAGACACTGCCAGCCTGAGTCAGGTCATTCCCCTCATCAGGCTTTTGCAGAAGAAGCTGGAGACATTGAAGGAGGAGCTAAAACAGAGCGATTCCGCTAGGCATGTGGGACTTGTGGATGGAGCCCTTAATTCACTTAACCAGGATTCACGGGTGGTCAATCTGTTGAAATCAGAGCACTACATTTTGGCCACCGTGCTCGATCCTAGATTTAAAACCTACGATGTATCTCTCTTTCCGGCAGACACAAGTCTGCAGGGGTTCAAAGACCTGCTGGTGAGAAAATTGTCAAGTCAAGCGGAACGTGACCAGTCAACAGCTCCTCCTCCACATTCTCCCGCAACTGGGGGTGCGAGGAAAAGGCTAAGAATTCCGAGCCCACCCGCTGGCGGTGATGCAGGGCAGTCTGGAGCGAGTGCTGACATCTGGTCCGGACTGAAGGACCTGCCAACGATTACTGACATGTCGTCTACTGTCACTGCATATGATTCTCTCACCATTGAAAGAATGGTGGAGGATTATATGAGTGACTGCATCCAAGTAGGCACGTCAGACAGTCCGTACGTATACTGGCAGGAAAAAGAGGCAATTTGGAGGCCCTTGCAGAAACTGGCTTTATTCTACCTAAGTTGCCCTCCCTCCAGTGTGTACTCCGAAAGAGTGTTTAGTGCCGCCGCTCACCTGGTCAGCAATCGGCGTACGAGGTTACTTCCAGAAAATGTGGAGAAGATGATGTTCATTAAAATTAATTATAATCAATTCCTCCGTGGAGACATTCACCAGCAGCAATTGCCTCCAGAAAGTGCACGGGGACCTGAGATGGTGGAATCCAGTGGGGATGAATTAATAATCTGTGAGGAGTGGGATGTACACAGTGAAAGGGGTGATGAATCGGACGATGATGATGAGGTGGACATCTTGCCTCTGTAGAGCCAGTTTGTGCAAGGAGAGATTGATTGCTTCTTTTTGGTGGGGGCCCAAACCAACCAGTCATTTCAGTCACAGTCGTGTGGCAGACCCTGTCGCTGAAATGATGGGTTCGTTAAAGTGTGCATGTCCTGTTTATACAACATAAGGGTGGGTGGGAGGGCCCAAGGACAATTCCATCTTCCACCTCTTTTTTCTTTCATTTTTCTTTGCATCATGTGCTGTTTGGGGACAATTTTTTTGAAGTGCCATCCTGTCTGACACTGCAGTGCCACTCCTAGATGGGCCAGGTGTTTGTGTCGGCCACTAGGGTCGCTTAGCTTAGTCACACAGCTACCTCATTGCGCCTCTTTTTTTCTTTGCATCATGTGCTGTTTGGGGAGTATTTTTTTGAAGGGCCATCCTGCGTGACACTGCAGTGCCACTCCTAGATGGGCCAGGTGTTTGTGTCGGCCACTTGTGTCACTTAGCTTTGTCACACAGCGACCTTGGTGCGCCTCTTTTATTCTTTGCATCATGTGCTGTTTGGGGAGTATTTTTTTCAAGTGCCATCCTGTCTGACACTGCAGTGCCACTCCTAGATGGGCCAGGTGTTTGTGTCGGCCACTAGGGTCGCTTAGCTTAGTCACACAGCTACCTCATTGCGCCTCTTTTTTTCTTTGCATCATGTGCTGTTTGGGGAGTATTTTTTTGAAGGGACATCCTGCGTGACACTGCAGTGCCACTCCTAGATGGGCCAGGTGTTTGTGTCGGCCACTTGTGTCGCTTAGCTTAGTCACACAGCGACCTTGGTGCGCCTCTTTTTTTCTTTGCATCATGTGCTGTTTGGGGAGTATTTTTTTCAAGTGCCATCCTGTCTGACACTGCAGTGCCACTTCTAAATGGGCCAGGTGTTTGTGTCGGCCACTTGGGTCGCTTAGCTTAGTCACACAGCTACCTCATTGCGCCTCTTTTTTTCTTTGCATCATGTGCTGTTTGGGGACAATTTTTTTGAAGTGCCATCCTGCCTGACACTGCAGTGCCACTCCTAGATGGGCCAGGTGTTTGTGTTGGCCACTTGTGTCGCTTAGCTCAGCCATCCAGCGACCTCGGTGCAAATTTTAGGACTAAAAATAATATTGTGAGGTGTTCAGAATAGACTGGAAATGAGTGGAAATTATGGTTATTGAGGTTAATAATACTATGGGATCAAAATGACCCCCAAATTCTGTGATTTAAGCTGCTTTTTAGGGTTCTTTGAAAAAAACACCCGAATCCAAAACACACCCGAATCCGACAAAAATTTTTCGGTGAGGTTTTGCCAAAACGCGTCCGAATCCAAAACACGGCCGCGGAACCGAACCCAAAACCAAAACACAAAACCCGAAAAATTTCCGGTGCACATCACTACTAAATATCCCAGGCTATTGTTTGTGGGAAAGGGGAAAACATTTTTTACAGCTTTCTAGGTCTTCTCCTTGGTGATATTTTGACTTTTAAATGTACTTGCATCCCACTGACAAGTAATCTGCATTTGTTGTCTGTGCATGGTGGTTCCTCAGAGTATGGGGGTAATTCCAAGTTGATCGCAGCAGGAATTTTGTTAGCAGTTGGGCAAAACCATGTGCACTGCAGGGGGGGCAGATATAACATGTGTAGAAAGAGTTAGATTTGGGTGGGTTATTTTGTTTCTGTGCAGGGTAAATACTGGCTGCTTTATTTTTACACTGCAAATTAGATTGCATATTGAACACACCACACCCAAATCTAACTCTCTCTGCACATGTTAAATCTGCCTTCCCTGCAGTGCACATGGGGGTAATTCCAAGATGATCGCAGCAGGAAATTTTTTAGCAGTTGGGCAAAACCATGTGCATTGCAGGGGGGGCAGATAAAACTAGTGATGAGCGGGTTCGGTTCCTCAGAAACCGAACCCCCCCGAACTTCACCCATTTTACACGGGTCTGAGGCATACTCGGATACTCCCGTATTGCTTGGTTAACCCGAGCGCGCCCGAACGTCATCATCCCGCTGTCGGATTCTCGCGGGATTCGGATTCTATATAAGCAGCCGCGCGTCGCCGCCATTTTCACTCGTGCATTGGAAATGTTAGGGAGAGGACGTGGCTGGCGTCCTCTCCGTTTATTGTTGAACTTGATTGTGCCTTATTGCTTAATTGTGGGGAGGACTGGGGAGCAGCTGTATAATATAGGAGGAGTACAGTGCAGAGTTTTGCTGATCAGTGACCAACAGTTTTATCCGTTCTCTGCCTGAAAAAAAAACGCTCCTTATCTGTGCTCAGTGTGCTGCATATATCTGTGCTCACACTGCTTAATTGTGGGGACTGGGGAGCAGCTGTATTATATAGGAGGAGTACAGTGCAAAGTTTTGCTGACAGTGACCACCAGTATACGTTGTCTGCCTGAAAAAAATGCTCCTTATCTGTGCTCAGTGTGCTGCATATATCTGTGCTCACACTGCTTAATTGTGGGGACTGGGGAGCAGCTGTATTATATAGGAGGAGTACAGTGCAGAGTTTTGCTGACAGTGACCACCAGTATACGTTGTCTGCCTGAAAAACACTCCATATCTGTGCTCAGTGTGCTGCATATATCTGTGCTCACACTGCTTTATTGTGGGCACTGGGGACAACCAGTATATTATATAGGAGGAGTACAGTGCAGAGTTTTGCTGACCAGTGACCACCAGTATACGTTTTCTGCCTGAAAAACACTCCATATCTGTGCTGCATTGTAGTATATAGTAGGAGTACAGTGCATAATTTTGCTGACCACCAGTATATAATATATAGGAGTACGGTACAGAAGGCCACTGCTGTACCTACCTCTGTGTCGTCAAGTATATTATCCATCCATACCTGTGGTGCATTTCAGTTTTGCACAGTTTGCTGACCACCAGTATATAATATATATAGCAGTACGGTACAGTAGGCCACTGCTGTACCTACCTCTGTGTCGTCAAGTATACTATCCATCCATACCTGTGGTGCATTTCAGTTTTGCACAGTTTGCTGACCACCAGTATAAAATATATATAGCAGTACGGTACAGTAGGCCACTGCTGTACCCAGAGGCGTATCTAGCACGGGGCGAGCAGGGCACGTGCCCTGGGCGCCATGGCAGCCCCAACAGAGGGGGGCGCCACCGGCACCTGCACGGCCCACTCGCCCCATGCTTCAGGGATTCCGCTGGCGCTACCCGCGGCGCTTTCCCTGTCTCCCCGGCTGCTGTGCCTGTCACAATAGACAGGCAGCGGCAGCCAGGAGCCTCCCCCTACTCCCCCCTGCAAAAGTGTCTGTGTGTACGCGATCGCGATCGCGACCGCGGAGGTGCGCGCATGCGCGTGCGCGACCTCGGGGGGGCGTGCGGCCCCTGCCCTGAACAGCAGTAAGTGCAGCCTCAGGTGAGCGGGAAGGGGGTGCGGGACATTTTGTGTGTGTGTGTTAAGTGTGTTTGTGTCGGACAGTGTGCGTGTGACATTGTGCGTGGGACAGTGTGAGTGTGTTAATTGTGTGTGTGGGACAGTTTGAGTGTGTGTAAATTGTGTGTGTGTGTGACTGTGTGTGTGTGTGGGACAGTGTGCGTGTGTTAATTGTGTGTGTGTGGGACAGTGTGTGTGTGTTAATTGTGTGTGTGTGTGAGTGTGTTAATTGTGTGTGTGGGACAGTGCGTGTTTGTTAATTGTGTGTGTGTGACAGTGTGAGTGTGTTAATTGTGTGTGTGGGATAGTTTTGAGTGCGTGTTAATTGTGTGTGTGTGGGACAGTGTGCGTGTGTTAATTGTGTATGTGTGGGACAGTGTGCGTGTGTTAATTGTGTATGTGTGGGACAGTGTGAGTGTGTTAATTGTGTGTGTGTGTGTGGGACAGTGTGAGTGTGTTAATTGTGTGTGTGCGGGACAGTTTGAGTGTGTGTTAATTGTGTGTGTGTGGGACAGTGTGCGTGTGTGTTAATTGTGTGTGTGTGGGACAGTGTGCGTGTGTATCAATTGTGTGTGTGTGGGACAGTGTGCGTGTGTGTTAATTGTGTGTGTGTGGGACAGTGTGCGTGTGTTAAGTGTGTGTGTGTGTGTGTGGGACAGTGTGAGTGTGTTAATTGTGTGTGTGTGGGACAGTGCGTGTTTGTTAATTGTGTGTGGGACAGTGTGCGTGTGTGATATTTGTGTGTGGGACAGTGTGCGTGCGTGTGTGTTAATTGTGTGTGGGACAGTGTGCGTGGGTTAATTGTGTGTGTGTGTGTTAATTGTCCCGGCGGTTATTGGCGTCTGTAGTGTGCGCCCCATCCTCCTCCGCTGCCGCTGACAGGAGCGGCGGTGTGCGGCTCTCCCCTCCTCCGCCGGCTCCGTCCTCCCGTCGTGGCCCTGCAGTGTGTGCCGGTCTCCCCGGCAGCAGCAGCAGGTTAGTCTCTTCCCCCCCCCCCCCTCTCTCTCTCTCTCTCTCTCTCTCTCTCTCCTCCTGTGGATTGCAGTTTGTAAGTATCATTTTAATTTTTACAGGTACCCCTATTGAATTCTACTGGACAAGTGGACGTGACCGGCGTGGGATGTAGGTAAGTAATCTGTCTCTCATTTTTACAGGTACCCCTATTGGATTCTACTGGACAAGTGGACGTGACCGGCGTGGGATGTAGGTAAGTAATCTGTCTCTCATTTTTACAGGTACCCCTATTGGATTCTACTGGACAAGTGGACGTGATCGGCGTGGGATGTAGGTAAGTAATCTCTCTCTCATTTTCACAGGTACCCCTATTGGATTCTACTGGACAAGTGGACGTGACCGGCGTGGGATGTAGGTAAGTAATCTGTCTCTCATTTTTACAGATTCCCCTATTGGGTTCTACTGGACAAGTGGACGTGACCAGCGTGGGATGTAGGTAAGTAATCTGTCTCTCATTTTTACAGATTCCCCTATTGGATTCTACTGGACAAGTGGACGTGACCAGCGTGGGATGTAGGTAAGTAATCTGTCTCTCATTTTTACAGATTCCCCTACTGGATTCTACTGGACAAGTGGACGTGACCGGCGTGGGATGTAGGTAAGTAATGTGTCTCTCATTTTTACAGCTACCCCTATTGGATTCTACTGGACAAGTGGACGTGACCGGCGTGGGATATAGGTAAGTATGTGTGAGTGTGTCAGTGTGCTTTAATAAATTTTTACTGTCACGGTGTGTGAGTTGTGTTTTTATTTGGGTATTTTTTCTGTTGTAGAACTACAGGTACCGGTGGGCCCGTTATTTCCCTGCATGTTGGTACTTGAGGTTCTCCAAGTACCAGCAAGCGGGGGAGGCTTTCTGGGCCTTGTAGTTCCACAACAAAAAACAATATTCTTTTTTTACTTACATGGCTATCAGCCTCCCATCCACAGCCCACGGATGGGGGGGACAGCCTCGGGCTTCACCCCTGGCCCTTGGGTGCCTGGAGGGGGGGTGACCCCTTGATTTAAGGGGTCCCCACTCCTCCAGGGAACCCCGGCCAGTGGTGACTAGTTGGGGGGGTAATGCCACGGCCACAGGGACCTACATAAATGTGTCCCCCGGCTGTGGCATTATGTCCCTGGCTAGTGGAGCCCGGTGCTGGTTTTAAAAATACGGGGGGACCCCTACATCTTTTGTCCCCCGTATTTTTGGAACCAGGACCGGACTAAGAGCCCGATGCTGGTTGTCTAAATACGGGGAACCCCTGTCCAATTTTTTCCCAGTATTTAAACAACCAGGACCGGCTCAAAGAGCCCGAAGCTGGTTATACTTAGGAGGGGGACCTCATGCAGTTTTTTTTTACATTTTTAACCCATTCAGACCCTTCTCCATTAAGTTAATGGAAACCCTGGACAACAAAATTGCATTCATGTCCTCCTCCCACTCCCTTCCCAGTCCCAAACACTGATTATTATTTTTTTCTATAAAAATGTACAATACAACATCACAAGTATGATGAGCAGGCATGCAGCGGGCATTGGCAACTTTGGACTGAGTTGCAAATTAGTGGCGGAGGGCTGGGTCAGTTGATGGTGGGCGAGTTTGTAAGCCATTGGTGGTGGCATCGGCTCAGAGGCAGTGGCGGGCATTGGCTCGGTGGCGGTAGGGTTCATCGACAGGATTCGGCGGACATTATGGCTGTAGTGCCTCACCGCACGCCACTGACCTCACCGCACGCCACTGGTGTGTGGGACAGTGTGCGTGTGTGTTAATTGTGTGTGTGGGACAGTGTGAGTGTGTGTTAATTGTGTGTGTGTGGAACAGTGTCAGTGTGTGTAAATTTTTGCAGTCCAGTGTGTGTGTGGGGGAGAGGAAAGTATGAGAATGTGTGTGTGTGTGTGTGTGTGTGTGTAGTCTGAGTGGGTGTGTGTAGGATTTGGGGGTGGCCAGTCTGTGTGTGTGTAATCAGTGTGTGTGGGATGTACTAATGGCCATTTACCGAAGAGAGATATGTATTAAACCACGGGCACTGAGATGCCCTTCTTACTCACCATCCAGCTGGGTGGGCGAGCCGGGCGGGTGGAAAGCCAGCAGCAGGGGCAGCATGCCAGATATCAGCAGCCGAGGGTGGGGGCTGTAATGCACATGCGGAGCCCAAAGCCGGAGATCAGCAGCATGCTGACCGGCAATAAGCAGCTTCTGCTTCCGCGTTCAACATGCTGCTGATCTCCGGCTTTGGGCTACGCAGGGTTCGGGGGATGGGTGTCCTCTGCCGGTGTACTGCAGCTCCGGGGGTGCGGGCTCCGGAGGCTTTCAGCACTGTTGAATATCCAGCTGCCCCAAGTATGTACAGCCCGCACCCTCTGCAGCTGATATCCGGCATGCTGCTGCTGGCTGTCCCCCCGCCCGGCTCGGCCACACAGCTGTATGGTGAGAAGGGCATCTCAGTTCCTGAGGTTTAACACATATGCCTCAGAAAATGGCCTCTGCGGTAAACGATACTAATGCTTACCGTGACAGTAACAGCGGGGAGGAAGGCGCACATCGGGATCCTGCAGCATGAAACAAGAACCCCTTCGGAGCGCAGCAGGCCACACTGAAAAGGGTGCATACCCGGTGCGGTGCTCTGCATCCCGGGTGGTGCCGAAGATGTGGAGTGTCGGAGGTGGCAGAAGCGCCGCAGCTTGGGGTGAGAAACCGCTGCAGCCCTTCCGCTGCTAAACTCTGCAATTAGTCTATTAAGGGGGTGGGCTCCCCTCATCATAGTGCCCCACAGGCCATGTTAATTCTGGGGGTAGGATCCCCTAACTCTATAATAGGAATTTTGGCTCATATCATGTGCTGTAACGTGAATTTTGGCTAATACCGTGTGCTATAATGTGAATTTCGGCTCATACTATGTGGGGTAATGTGAATTTTGGCTCATTCCGTGTGCTGTAATGTGAATTTCGGCTCATACCGTGTGCTGTAATGTGAATTTCTGCTCATACCATGTGGGGAAATGTGAATTTCTGCTCATACCATGTGGGGAAATGTGAATTTTGGCTCATACCATGTGGAGTAATGTGAATTTTGGCTCATACCGTGTGCTATAATGTGAATTTCGGCTCATACCGTGTGCTATAATGTGAATTTTGGCTCATACCATGTGGGGTAATGTGAATTTCGGCTCATACTGTGTGCTATAATGTGAATTTCGGCTCATGCCGTGTGGGGCAATGTGAATTTCGGCTCATACTGTGTGCTATAATGTGAATTTCGGCTCATACCGTGTGCTATAATGTGAAAGGGGCACCAGTACTAGATAGTATAAGGGGTCCTACTATACTGAAGGACACGCCCCTTTTGAGTGACCACGCCCCTTTTCCGGAGCGCGCGCGCCGAAGGCGCGCGCATAATTGCTATCTGCACTCTTTCATTCCACCTTCAAAAATTCAACTTCGACCACTGCACCTACATACAAATACATACACACCCTGATATCTTTATATGCAGTGACACCGGTGGCGTCTGCACATACTTTCCTTTTGTATTTTTTTTTCATTATCATTTTATTAATTTATTTTATTAAGAAAAAATTATTATTATTTTTTTTTTTTGGGGGGGGGGGGGGGGGGCGCCATTATTGATCTTGCCCTGGGCTCCAAAAACCCTAGTTACGCCTCTGGCTGTACCTACCTCTGTGTCGTCAAGTATACTATCCATCCATACCTGTGGTGCCTTTCAGTTTTGCACAGTTTGCTGACCACCAGTATATAATATATATAGCAGTACGGTACAGTAGGCCACTGCTGTACCTACCTCTGTGTCGTCAAGTATACTATCCATCCATACCTGTGGTGCATTTCAGTTGTGCACAGTTTGATGACCACCAGTATATAATATATATAGCAGTACGGTACAGTAGGCCACTGCTGTAACTACCTCTGTGTCGTCAAGTATACTATCCATCCATACCTGTGGTGCATTTCAGTTTTGCACAGTTTGCTGACCACCAGTATATAATATATATAGCAGTACGGTACAGTAGGCCACTGCTGTACCTACCTCTGTGTCGTCAAGTATACTATCCATCCATACCTGTGGTGCATTTCAGTTTTGCACAGTTTGCTGACCATCAGTATATAATATATATAGCAGTACGGTACAGTAGGCCACTGCTGTACCTACCTCTGTGTCGTCAAGTATACTATCCATCCATACCTGTGGTGCATTTCAGTTTCGCACAGTTTGCTGACCACCAGTATATAAAATATATAGCAGTACGGTACAGTAGGCCACTGCTGTACCTACCTCTGTGTCGTCAAGTATACTATCCATCCATACCTGTGGTGCATTTCAGTTGTGCGCAGTATATATAGTAGTAGGCCATTGCTATTGATACTGGCATATAATTCCACACATTAAAAAATGGAGAACAAAAATGTGGAGGTTAAAATAGGGAAAGATCAAGATCCACTTCCACCTTGTGCTGAAGCTGCTGCCACTAGTCATGGCCGAGACGATGAAATGCCATCAACGTCGTTTGCCAAGGCCGATGCCCAATGTCATAGTAGAGAGCATGTTAAATCCAAAAAACAAAAGTTCAGTAAAATGACCCAAAAATCAAAATTGAAAGCGTCTGATGAGAAGCGTAAACTTGCCAATATGCCATTTACGACACGGAGTGGCAAGGAACGGCTGAGGCCCTGGCCTATGTTCATGGCAAGTGGTTCAGATTCACATGAGGATGGAAGTACTCATCCTCTTGCTAGAAAAATGAAAAGACTTAAGCTGACAAAAGCACAGCAAAGAACTGTGCGTTCTTCTAAATCACAAATCCCCAAGGAGAGTCCAATTGTGTCGGTTGCGATGCCTGACCTTTCCAACACTGGACGGGAAGAGCTTGCGCCTTCCACCATTTGCACGCCCCCTGCAAGTGCTGGAAGGAGCACCCGCAGTCCAGTTCCTGATAGTCAAATTGAAGATGTCACTGTAGAAGTACACCAGGATGAGGATATGGGTGTTGCTGGCGCTGGGGAGGAAATTGACAAGGAGGATTCTGATGGTGAGGTGGTTTGTTTAAGTCAGGCACCCGGGGAGACACCTGTTGTCCGTGGGATGAATATGGCCATTGACATGCCTGGTCAAAATACAAAAAAAAATCAGCTCTTCGGTGTGGAATTGTTTCAGCACAAATGCGGACAACAGGTGTCAAGCCGTGTGTTGCCTTTGTCTAGCTGTAATAAGTAGGGGTAAGGACGTTAACCACCTAGGAACATCGTCCCTTATACGTCACCTGGACCGCATTCATCAGAAGTCAGTGACAAGTTCAAAAACTTTGGGTGACAGCGGAAGGAGTCCACTGACAACTAAATCCCTTCCTCTTGTAACCAAGCTCCTGCAAACCACACCACCAACTCCCTCAGTGTCAATTTCCTCCTTACCCAGGAAAGCCAATAGTCCTGCAGGCCATGTCACTGTCAAGTCTGACCAGTCCTCTCCTGCCTGGGATTCCTCCGATGCATCCTTGAGTGTAACGCCTACTGCTGCTGGCGCTGCTGTTACTGCTGGGAGTCGATCGTCATCCCAGAGGGGAAGTCGGAAGACCACTTGTACTACTTCCAGTAAGCAATTGACTGTCCAACAGTCCTTTGCGAGGAAGATATGAAATATCACAGCAGTCATCCTGCTGCAAAGCAGATAACTCAGGCCTTGGCAGCCTGGGCGGTGAGAAATGTGGTTCCGGTATCCACCGTTAATTCAGAGGCAACTAGAGACTTGATTGAGGTACTGTGTCCCCGGTACCAAATACCATCTAGGTTCCATTTCTCTAGGCAGGCGATACCGAAAATGTACACAGACCTCAGAAAAAGAGTCACCAGTGTCCTAAAAAATGCAGTTGTACCCAATGTCCACTTAACAATGGACATGTGGATAAGTGGAGCAGGTCAGACTCAGGACTATATGACTGTGACAGCCCACTGGGTAGATGTATTGCCTCCCGCAGCAAGAACAGCAGCGGCGGCACCAGTAGCAGCATCTCGCAAACGCCAACTCGTTCCTAGGCAGGCTACGCTTTGTATCACCGCTTTCCAGAAGAGGCACACAGCTGACAACTTCTTATGGAAACTGAGGAAGATTATTGCAGAATGGCTTACCCCAATTGGACTCTCCTGGGGATTTGTGACATCGGACAACGCCAGCAATATTGTGCGTGCATTACATCTGGGCAAATTCCAGCACATCCCATGTTTTGCACATACATTGAATTTGGTGGTGCAGAATTATTTAAAAAATGACAGGGGCATGCAAGAGATGCTGTCGGTGGCCCGAAGAATTGCGGGCCACTTTCGGCATTCAGCCACCACGTGCCAAAGACTGGAGCACCACCAAACATTCCTGAACCTGCCCTGCCATCATCTGAAGCAAGAGGTGGTAACGAGGTGGAATTCAACCCTCTATATGATTCAGAGGATGGAGGAGCAGCAAAAGGCCATTCAAGCCTATACATCTGCCCACGATATAGGCAAAGGAGGGGGAATGCACCTGACTCAAGCGCAGTGGAGAATGATTTCAACGTTGTGCAAGGTTCTGCAACCCTTTGAACTTGCCACACGTGAAGTCAGTTCAGACACTGCCAGCCTGAGTCAGGTCATTCCCCTCATCAGGCTTTTGCAGAAGAAGCTGGAGACATTGAAGGAGGAGCTAAAACAGAGCGATTCTGTTAGGCATGTGGGACTTGTGGATGGAGCCCTTAATTCGCTTAACCAGGATTCACGGGTGGTCAATCTGTTGAAATCTGAGCACTACATTTTGGCCACCGTGCTCGATCCTAGATTTAAAACCTACGTTGTATCTCTCTTTCCGGCAGACACAAGTCTGCAGAGGTTCAAAGACCTGCTGGTGAGAAAATTGTCAAGTCAAGCGGAACGTGACCCGTCAACATCTCCTCCTTCACATTCTCCCGCAACTGGGGGTGCGAGGAAAAGGCTAAGAATTCCGAGCCCACCCGCTGGCGGTGATGCAGGGCAGTCTGGAGCGAGTGCTGACATCTGGTCCAGACTGAAGGACCTGCCAACGATTACTGACATGTCGTCTACTGTCACTGCATATGATTCTCTCATCATTGAAAGAATGGTGGAGGATTATATGAGTGACCACATCCAAGTAGGCACGTCAGACAGTCCGTACGTATACTGGCAGGAAAAAGAGGCAATTTTGAGGCCCTTGCACAAACTGGCTTTATTCTACCTAAGTTGCCCTCCCTCCAGTGTGTACTCCGAAAGAGTGTTTAGTGCAGCCGCTCACCTTGTCAGCAATCGGCGTACGAGGTTACTTCCAGAAAATGTGGAGAAGATGATGTTCATCAAAATGAATTATAATCAATTCCTCCGTGGAGACATTCACCAGCAGCAATTGCCTCCAGAAAGTACACAGGGACCTGAGATGGTGGATTCCAGTGGGGACGAATTAATAATCTGTGAGGAGGGGGATGTACACAGTGAAAGGGGTGAGGAATCGGAGGATGATGATGAGGTGGACATCTTGCCTCTGTAGAGCCAGTTTGTGCAAGGAGAGATTGATTGCTTCTTTTTTTGGTGGGGCCCAAACCAACCAGTCATTTCAGTCACAGTCGTGTGGCAGACCCTGTCGCTGAGATGATGGGTTCGTTAAAGTGTGCATGTCCTGTTTATACAACATAAGGGTGGGTGGGAGGGCCCAAGGACAATTCCATCTTGCACCTCTTTTTTCTTTCATTTTTCTTTGTATCATGTGCTGTTTGGGGACAATTTTTTTGAAGTGCCATCCTGCCTGACACTGCAGTGCCACTCCTAGATGGGCCAGGTGTTTGTGTCGGCCACTTGTGTCACTTAGCTTAGTCACACAGCGACCTTGGTGCGCCTCTTTCATTTTTCTTTGCATCATGTGCTGTTTGGGGACAATTTTTTTGAAGTGCCATCCTGCCTGACACTGCAGTGCCACTCCTAGATGGGCCAGGTGTTTGTGTCGGCCACTTGTGTCGTTTAGCTTAGTCACACAGCGACCTTGGTGCGCCTCTTTTTTTCTTTGCATCATGTGCTGTTTGGGGGCAATTTTTTTGAAGTGCCATCCTGCCTGACACTGCAGTGCCACTCCTAGTTGGGCCAGGTGTTTGTGTCGGCCACTTGGGTCGCTTAGCTTAGCCATCCAGCGACCTCGGTGCAAATTTTAGGACTAAAAATAATATTGTGAGGTGTGAGGTGTTCAGAATAGACTGAAAACTAGTGGAAATTATGGTTATTGAGGTTAATAATACTGTGGGATCAAAATGACCCCCAAATTCTATGATTTAAGCTGTTTTTGAGGGTTTTTTGTAAAAAATAAAACGAATCCAAACACACCCGAATCCGACAAAAAATTTTCAGGGAGGTTTTGCCAAAACGCGTCCGAATCCAAAACACGGCCGCGGAACCGAATCCAAAACCAAAACACAAAACCCGAAAAATGTCCGGTGCACATCACTAGATAAAACATTTGCAGAGAGAGTAAGATTTGGGTGGGTTATTTTGTTTCTGTGCAGGGTAAATACTGGCTGCTTTATTTTTTACACTGCAATCTAGATTGCAGATTGAACTCACCACACCCAAATCTATCTCTCTCTGCACATGTTATATTATTTTATTTTATGTCTACTTATATTTCCTAAAAGCCTTTTTTTTTTTTTGCTTTCACAAAACTTGTTACTTCTTTCGCAAACCATACTGGCTTACTTTCCTTTGTGTTTTTCCTAACACTTTCATACCTACCAACATGACCCTCTCCAGGAGGGACAGAATGTTCTGTTCCTGGACTTCCCTCTTAATTTATGATTGCCATCACCTGTGGAGAAACACCTTTCTTATCCATTAACCTGTTCCAAACAGGTGACGGCAATAACAAATTAAGAGAAATGTCATGGGGCAGAGCATTCTGTCCCTCCTGGAGAGGGTCATGTTGGGAGGTATGCACTTTTGATACAAATGTCTGTTGTCTTTAATATTGCACTTTTAATGGGTCCCACATGTGTATATTTGCATATACTGTGCATTGGTCCTTTGTGCAGATTAATACCACACAAGATATGTTATATCTGCCTCACCTGCAGTGCACATGGTTTTGCCCAACTGCTAAAAAAAATTCCTTCTGCGATCAACTTGGAATTACCCCCCATGTGCACTGCCGGTGGGGTAGATATAACATGTGCAGAGAGAGTTAGATTTGGGTGGGTTATTTTGTTTCTTTGCAGGGTAAATACTGGCTGCTTTATTTTACACTGCAATTTAGATTTCAGTTTGAACACACCCCACCCACATCTAACTCTCTCTGCACATGTTATATCTGACCCCCCTGCAGTGCACATGGTTTTTTCCATTAGTTAAAAAATTTCCTGCTGCAATCAGATCTGAATTAGGCCCTTGGTGTTCTCTGTACTCAACTCATTCCATTCATTGTTCAGTGGAAATAGGTTAGACTGTTACCACCTTTATTGAAACTTGCAACAGTTCTCTTATTTTAACACATATAGGGGATGAAGTACTAAGAATTGGGGAGTGGTAAAGTGGAAAGAGATAAACTACCAACCAATCAGCTCCTAACTGCCATGTTACAGGCTGTTTTTGAGAAATGACAGCGAGGACTGCGCTTTTGCCCACTGCTGCAAAGTCCAGGGGGGTGTAGAAGAGTCCATGTGAGTTTTTCAGCAGGTGGATTATTCTGTTTTTTTCACTGAGCAGTTAGGGGCAGCTTTTCACCACATACTAAGGGTCTCCATGTTTTAGAGAAAGCCAGTTGAGTTGTCTGACATTAATGCTAGTGTCTTTATTTTAAAACATAAAGACTGTCTTTATTACAGGTGTTTATTTTGTTTTTGAAGATGTAACTAATGTCTCAAAGAGCACCTGTAAATATTCTTCTTTGCTGAATAGTATAGAATGAGAGCCAATCTCTGCTGGCCTATTCCAGAGAAAACCTTTCTAGGCCCATTCCAAGTAAGACAATAATACACTTCACGGGCACATAAAAACACATACTACATGTATACGCAATATACTGTACATTTACTCCTATATACTGTATGTAAACAGTGGTGTAAGCAGAAATATTTTCTTAGTGGTACTGAGTGCCGAAAAATGGGCGTGGTCTTGTGAGGGGACGTGACCACATGCTGCTAGTGGGAGTGGCTACATGACACAGCCCCTTTTTGGGGGGAATCTGGAGGCAAGGCTAAAAATATATGGTAATACCTCCAGTATAATAGAAATATATAGTGATACCTCCAGAATAATAGAAATATATAGTAATGCCCCCAATTTAATAACAATATATAGTAATGCCTCCATTATAACAGGAAAATACAGCCACTGCCGCACTCCCATTAACCCTGACAAAGTTGAAGGAGCCGTCATGCTGCCAAGCACCATGGTCTTGTTGCTTTGTGGCACATTATAATTGTGGCAATGGCAAAGTGTGTGGCAGGTGGTAATGCATACCCGCTGCCAAATTCTTAAGGGTAATCCGTACCCAAGTGTACCCGCATACTTGCCCCACTGTATGTAAGTAATAATTTATAGATTTGTGCGGTGGGCACTTTTTGTGTTTTAGTTTGGATCTGGATCCTCGCTTGTGTTTTGGAACTGGATTGGTTTTGCCAAAACCACCTTATCGGGTTTTGGTTTTGGATCTGGATGATTTTTGAAAAAAACACATAAACAGCTAAAATCACAGAATTTGGGGGTCATTTTGATCCTAGGGTATTATTAACCTCAATACCATTCATTTCCACTCATTTCCAATCTATTCCTATACCTCACAGCTCACAATATTGTTTTTAGGCCAAAAGGTTGCACTGAGGTAGCTGGATGACTTTGCTAAGCTACACAAGTGTGCGGCACAAACACCTGTCCCATCTAGGAGTGGCACTGCAGTGTCAGACAGGATGGCACTTTTAAAAACTAGGCCCCAATCAGCTCATCATGCAAAGAAGAAAAAGACGTGCAATGAGGTAGCTGGATGACTTTGCTAAGCTACACAAGTGTGCGGCACAAACACCTGGCCCATCTAGGAGTGGCACTGCAGTGTCAGACAGGATGGCACTTTTAAAAACTAGGCCCCAAAGAGCACATAATGCAAAGAAGAAAACAAGGTGCAACAAGGTCGCTGGTTGACTAAGCTAAGTGACACAAGTGTGCGGCACAAACACCTGGCCCATCTAGGAGTGGCACTGCAGTGTCAGACAGGATGGCAGTTTTAAAAACTAGGTCCCAAACAGCACATAATGCAAAAAAAAAAAAAAGAGGTGCAAGATGGAATTGTCCTTGGGCCATCCCACCCACCCTTATGTTGTATAAACAGGACATGCACACTTAAACAAACCAATCATTTAAGCAAAAGGGTCTGCCATGCGACTGTGGCTGAAATGATTGGTTTGTTTGGGCCCCCACAAAAAAAGAAGCAATTAATCCCCCCACCAAAACAGAAGCAATTCAGCTCTCCTTGCACAAACTGGCTCTACAGAGGCAAGATGATGTCCTCATCCTCATCATCCAATTCCTCACTCCTTTCAGTGTGTACATCCTCATCCTCACAGAGTATTAATTCGTCTTCACTGGAATCCACCATCACATATCCCTTTGTACTTTCTGGAGGCAATTTCTGGTAAAGGTCTTCCCAGAGGAATTTATAATTCATTTTGATGAACATCATCTTCTCCACATTTTGTGGAAGTAACCTCCTATGCCGATCACTGACAAGGTGACCGGCGGCCCTAAACACTCTTTCGGAGTACACACTGGAGGGGGGGGGGGGGGGTGCAACTTTGGTAAAATAAAGCCAGTTTGTGCAAGGGCCTCCAAATTGCCTCTTTTTCCTGCCAGTATACATACGGACTGTCTGACATGCCTACTTGGATGCTGTCACCCATATAATCTTCCACCATTCTTTCAATGGTGACAGCATCATATGCAGTGACAGTAGACATGTCAGTATTCGTTGGCAGGTACTTCAGTCTGGACCAGATGTCAGCTTTTGCTCCTGACTGCCCTTCATCACCGCCAGCAGGTAAGCTCGGAAATTTTATCCTTTTCCACGCAGACCCAGTTGTGGGAGAAAATGAAGGAGGAGCTGTTGACGGGTCACGTTCCGCTTGAGTTGACAATTGTATAACCAGCAGGTCTTTGAACCTTTGCAGACTTGTGTCTGTCGTAAAGAGAGATACAACGTAGGCTTTAAACCTAGGATTGAGCACGGTGGCCAAAATGTAGTGCTCTGATTTCAACAGATTGACCACCCTTGAATCCTGGCAAAGCGAATGAAGAGATCCATCCACAGGTCCCACATACTTAGCTGAATTGCTCTGTCTTAGCTCCTCCTTCAATTTCTCCATCTGCTTCTGCAAAAGCCTTATGAGGGGAATGACCTGATTCAAGCTGGCAGTGTCTGAACTGACTTCACTTGTGGCAAGTTCGAAGGGTTGGAGAACCTTGCACAACACAGAAATCATTCAGTCAGGTACATTCCCCCACCTTTGCCTATATTGTAGGTGGATGTATAGGCTTGAATGGCCTTTTGCTGCTCCTCCATCCTCTGAAGCATATAGAGTGTTGAATTCCAGCTCGTTACCACCTCTTGCTTCAGGTGATAGCAGGGCAGGTTCAGGAGTGTTTGCTGGCGCTCCAGGCTTTGACATGCAGTGGCTGAATGCTGAAAGTGGCCTGCAATTTTTCGGGCCATCGACAGCATCTCCTGCATGCCCCTGTTATTTAAAAAAAAATTCTGCACCTCCGAATTAATTGTATGTGCAAAACATGGGACGTGCTGGAATTTGCCCAGATGAAATGCATGCACAATATTGGTGGCGTTGTCCGATATCACAAATCCCCAGGAGAGTCTAAGTGGGGTAAGCCATTGTGCTTTGATGTCCCTTAGTTTCCGTAAGAGGTTGTCAGCAGTGTGCCTCTTACGGAAACTGGTGATACACAGCATAGCCTGCCTAGGAACAAGCAGGCGTTTGTGAAATGCCGCTACTGGTGCCGCTGCTGCTGTTGCTGCGGGAGGCAATACTAGTGGGCTGTCACAGTCATGTAGTCCTTAGTTTTCCCTGCTCCACTTGTCCACATGTCCGTGGTTAAGTGGACACTGGGTACAACCGCATTTTTCAGGACACTGAGGACACTCTTCTTAATGTCCCTGTACAGTCCGGGAATCACTTTTTTAGTGAAGTGGAATCTAGATGGGCTTTGGTACTGGGGACACACTACCTCCATCAATTGTCTAAATCCCACTGCAAAAATGGCAGATACCAGATGCATGTCTAACACCAACATAGCTGTCAAGGCCTCAGTTATCTGCTTTGCAACAGGATGACAGCTGTCATATTTCATCTTCCTCGCAAAGTACTGTTGGACAGTCAATTGCTTAGTTGAACTAGTACAAGTGGTTTTCCGACTTCCCCTTTGGGAAGATGATCGACTCCCAGCAGCAACAACAGCGGCAGCAGCAGCAGTAGGCGTACCACTCAAGGATCCTCCGGAGGAATCTCAGTTAGGAGAGGACTCGTCAGTCATGCCTGTGATATGACCTGCAGGACTACTGACGTTCCTGACTAAGGAGGACATTGACGTTGAGGGAGTTGGTGGTGTGGCTTGCAGGAGCTTGGGTACAAGAGGAAGAAGGACTTATATGGCAGTACCACTGGACTGTGTTTATACAGCAGTACCACTGGACTTATGCGGCAGTACCACTGGACTAGACTTATACGCCAGTACCACTGGACTTATACAGCAGTACCACTGGACTTATACGGAAGAACTACTGGACTTATACCTCAGTACTACTGTACTGGACATATACGGAAGTACCACTGGACTTATACGGCAGTACCACTGGACTTATACGGAAGTATCACTGGATTTATGCAGCATTACCACTGGACTTATACGGCAGTATCACTGGATTTATATGGAAGTACCACTGGACTTATATGGCAGTACCACTGGACTGGACTTTTACGGCAGTATCACTAAACTCATACGGCAATACCACTGGAATGGACTTATAAGGCAGTACCACTGGATTTATACAGCAGTACCACTGGACTTATATGACAGTATCACTAGACTTATATGGCAGTATCACTGGACTTATACGGCAGTATCACTGGACTTATACGGCAGTACCACTGGACTTATATGACAGTATCACTGGACTTATACGGCATTATCACTGGACTTATACGGCAGAACCACTGGCCTTATATGGCAGTATCACTGGACTTATATGGCAGTACCACTGGACTGTGTTTATACAGCAGTACCACTGGACTTATACGGCAGTAACACTGGACTAGACTTATACGCCAGTACCACTGGACTTATACAGCAGTACCACTGGACTTATACGGAAGTACCACTGGACTTATACGTCAGTACTACTGTACTGGACATATATGGAAGTACCACTGGACTTATACGGCAGTAATACTGGACTTATACGGCAGTACCACTGGACTTATACGGAAGTATCACTGGATTTATGCGGCATTACCACTGGACTTATACGGCAGTATCAATGGACTTATACGGCAGTATCACTGGATTTATATGGCATAACTACTGGACTTTTACGGCAGTACCAATGGACTGGACTTTTACGGCAGTACCACTAGACTCATACGGCAATACCACTGGACTGGACTTATACGGCAGTACCACTGGACTTATATGACATTATCACTGGACTTATATGGCAGTATCACTGCACTTATACTGCAGTTCCACTGGACTTATACGGTAGTATCACAGGACTTATATGACAGTACCATTGGACTGGACTTATATGGTAGTACCATTGGACTCATACGGCAGTACCACTGGACTGGACTTTTACGGCAGTACCTCTAGACTCATACGGCAATACCACTGGACTGGACTTATACGGCAGTACCACTGGAATTATACAGCAGTACCACTGGACTAATATGGCAGTATCAGTAGACTTATACGGCATTATCACTGGACTTATACGGCAGTACCACTGGACTTATATGGCAGGAACACTGGACTTACACAGCAGTATCAATGGACTTATACGGCAGTACCACTGGATTTATACGGCAGTACCACTGCACTTATATGACATTATCACTGGACTTATATGGCAGTATCACTGCACTTATATGGAAGTACCACTGGACTTATACGGCAGTAATACTGGACTTATACGGCAGTACCACTGGACTTATACGGAAGTATCACTGGATTTATATGGCAGAACCACTGGACTTATACGGCAGTACCACCTGACTGGACTTTTACGGCAGTACCACTAGACTCATACGGCAATACCACTGGACTGGACTTATACGACAGTACCACTGGAATCATACAGTAGTACCACTGGACTTATACGGCAGTACCACTGGACTTATATGACATCACTGGACTTATATGGCAGTATCACTGCACTTATACTGCAGTTCCACTGGACTTATACAGCAGTATCACAGGACTTATATGACAGTACCACTAGACTGGACTTATATGGCAGTACCACTGGACTTATACGGCAGTACCACTGAACTTATACGTCAGTACCACTGGACTTTTACGGCAGTATCACTGGACTTATACGGCAGTACTACTGGACTGAACTTATATGCCAGTACCACTGAACGTATACAGCAGTACCACTAGACTTATACGGCAGTACCACTGGACTTCTACAGCAGTACCACTGGACTGGACTTTTACGGCAGTACCACTAGACTCATACGGCAGTACCACTGGACTTATATGACATTATCACTGGAGTAATATGGCAGTATCACTGCACTTATACAGCAGTTCCACTGGACTTATATGGCAGTATCACAGGACTTATATGGCAGTACCACTGGACTGGACTTATATGGCAGTACCACTGGACTTATATGGCAGTACCACTGGACTTATACGGCAGTACCACTGGACTTATACGGCAGTACCACTGGACTTATATGGCAGTATCACTGGACTTATACGGCAGAACCACTGGACTGGACTTATACGGCAGTACCACTGGACTTATACAGCAGTACCACTGGACTTATACACAAGTACTACTGGACTTATACGGCAGTACCCCTGGACTGGACTTATATGGCAGTACCACTGGACTTATACGGCAGTATCACTATACTTATACGGCAGTAACACTGGACTGGACATATACGGCAGTACCATTGGACTTATACAGCAGTACTACTGGACTTTTATGACAGTATCACTAGACATATGGCAGTATCACTGGACTTATACGGCAGTATCACTGGACTTATACGACAGTACCACTGGACTTATATGACAGTATCACTGGACTTATATGGCAGTGCCACTGGACTTATACAGCAGTATCACTGGACCTATACGGCAGTACCACTGGGCTTATGCGGCAGTACCACTGGGCTTATGCGGCAGTACCACTGGACTTATACGTCAGTATCACTGGACTTATACGGCAGTACCACTGGACTTGTATGACATTATCACTGGACTTATATGGCAGTATCACTGCACTTATACGGCAGTTCCACTGGACTTAAACGTCAGTCCCACTGGACTGGACTTATACGCCAGTACCACTGGACTTATACAGCAGTACCACTGGACTTATACGGCAGTACTACTAAACTTATACGGCAGTACCACTGGACTGGACTTATACGGCAGTACCACTGGACTTATATGGCAGAATCACTGGACTTATATACGGCAGTAACACTGGACTGGACATATACGGCAGTACCACTTGACTTATACAGCAGTACCACTGGACTTATACGGCTTTATTACTGGACATATACAGCAGTAACACTGGACTTATACTGAAGTTTCACTGGACTTATATGGCAGTACCACTGGACTTATACAGCAGTACTACTGAACTTATACGGCAGTACCACTGGACTTATATGGCAGTATCACTGGACTTATATGGCAGTAACACTGTACTGGACATATACGGTAGTACCACTGGACTTATACAGCAGTACCACTGGACTTATATGGCAGTATCACTGGCCTTATATGGCAGTACTACTGGACTTATACGGCAGTACCACAGGACTTATAAGGCAGTACCACAGCACTTATAAGGCAGTACCACTGGACTTATACAGCAGTACCACTGGACTTATATGGCTTTATTACTGTACTTATATGGCAGTAACACTGAACTTATACTGAAGTATCACTGGACTTATACGGTAGTACCACTGGACTAATATGGCAGTATCACTGGACTTATACGGCAGTACCACTGGACTGGACTTATACGGCAGTACCACTGGACTTATACGGCAATACCACTGGACTGAACTTATATGGCAGTACCACTGGACTTTTATGGCAGTACCACTGGACTTTTATGGCAGTATCACTGGACTTATATGACAGTATCACTGGACTTATACGGCAGTATCACTTTACTTATATACGGCAGTACCACTGGACTTATCTGACAGTATCACTGAACTTATATGCAGTATCACTGGACTTATATTGCAGTACCACTGGACGTATTCGCCATTATCACTGGACTTATACAGCAGTATCACTGGACTTATATGACAGTACCACTGGATTTATACGGCAGTATCACTGGACTTATACAGCAGTACCACTGGACTTATACGGCAGTATCACTGGACTTATACGGCAGTACCACTGGACTTATATGGCAGTACCACTGGACTTATATGCAGTATCAGTGGGCTTTTACGGCAGTACCACTGGACTGGACTTTTACGGCAGTACCACTGTACTTATACGGTAGTACCACTGGACTTATACGGCAGTACCACTGGACTTATACGGTAGTATCACTGGACTTATACTACTTGACTTATATGGCAGTACCACTGTACTTATACAGCAGTATTACTGGACTGGAATTATACGGCAGTACCCCTGGAATTATTCGACAGCAGCACTGGACTTATGGCAGCACAGGACACCACCACTGCACTGGACTTATACAGTAGCAGCACTGGACTTATGGCAGCACAGGACACCACCACTGGACATATGGCAGCACAGGACACCACCACTAGACCGATGCAGCACAACACAGCACCACTGAAGTGGACTTATACAGCAGCAGCACTGGACTTATGGCAGCACAGGACACACCACTATGACTGGACTGATGCAGCACAAAACACCACCACTGGACTGATGCAGCACAAGACAGGGCTGGAATGACACATAAAAGCAGGGTCTCCATACCACTTTCCTGCACAGGCAGACACTGAGGAGACACATCCTCTCGCTACACTCTCCAGGACTGAAGTGAAAATGGCAGCGACTCGTGGCTCCTTATATAGAATCCAAAACCCGACAGAATTCGACAGCAAGATGATGATGTTTCCCCTCATTCTGGTTTCCGAGTCTGGTGGGAAGTCCCGAGTCGGGCTCTGAACTGGGCCGGGGACGTGAAGTTCAGTAGGGTTCAGTTCTCAGAGAACCGATCCCGCTCATCTCTAGTAATAAATGAAGTTAAATAAAACAATATTGGATATGGGAATTTTTATTAAAGCGAAAATGGTGGCATTGAAGAGGGAGTATGTCCAACTTTAATGAGATATGCAACTATGCACTCTACCACTCATTTAAAGATTGTACCTCCTCTGCACACAAAAAGGTACACTTTTGTTTTGTGGAAACTGCTGCCAGGTTGGACCATTGATTGTGCACCAATGCAAAACCTATGTATTTTGGGATGTACCTTCAGTTGGCTTCATGAATGACCACCAGTGACTTTATATAAGCAGGAACCTATACTAAATGTTGTTCACAGTATTTATAATAATTTCTTATCTAGTTTTAAATTTTGTTTGTAGACCCAAATATACAAGGAGTAAAAACCTCAGTATTAGGTGGCACAGCTGTAATAGAGCCTGCAGCTGGTGGGGTAGACCTGCTCCCTTGTCAAACTCACATGCAGCAGCAATGGAGCTGCAGACAATATTTCCCCTCTTAAAGGTTGTTTTTGAAACTCCCTATTGTGATTAGGCTATGGTTGCTGTCATAGAAACTGATGATTGTCTTATGTTTGAAACACAACCGAAGCCTAAAGCACTACAGAAACATGTATTTACTCACAGAAATTATAACTAAAATGGCTGCTGGGAGCACTTCTGGGACAGAGGAGCGGTTGGCATGATGCCTTAAGGAGACATTGTGCAGCGCAGGACAAGGTAATCTTTCCCATGGAGTGTTCCATAAAAAAGTAGTATCTGGAACACAGCAAAACTATCTCTGGAACAGTTTTCTAATAAGTGTTTTGTAGAGTGAACTGTTTTTCAGCCAGACCTCTGGATTGTGAATAGCGAGCACTGCTGATGGTATGTGTAATACCCCACTGCCTTTTGAAGTTCTGGAAGTAGGTGTTCATAAATTGCATGGCACGGTCTGTAAAAAGATGCTACAGTATGTCATCTATGAAGAAGCACCTTTATAATTTGACTGTAGCATGGGTGAGATTGAGTTAATAATCAAATTTTGAACCAGCCATCATATTAGTTTGCTAACACGATGTGCTCATGCCCCCACTAATCAAATACAACAGTGTCAACAATGGACCAAATAAGGTCAGTCAGAGCATGCAGGGTTTTTTTTGTGTGATGAGCCTGGAGAGCATAGCAGGGAGTAGAAGCAACAAAAATATGCTCAATATCAGTAGATATAAATAACAGATCAGAACATCCTTAGTCATGCACTTGGTAGTTTCACAACTTGGGTGCCAAATATGTACCTGTTGTGCATGGTAACTTTAGCGGGCAAAAGTTATAATGAACCACTGACCAAGCAGATGGATGCCACCAGAAAGGATGAGTTCATCTTGCACTACAAAGAAATATTGCATGTCACAATGTAGCTCTTTAGACTGCATTGAGAACAAATGAAATAACCACTGACACAGGTCATCCTTGAGCATGGCCTCACAAACTTCTTATAAATGTCTAGGAGATAATTAATCAAATTACATGACATTGAGATCATTTTCTTTTTCATCCACTAGGGGTCACTGGAGTACTCTTGGGATATGGACGGCTTCCACCGGAAGAAGGCACTGAATAAATTAATTTTTGAGACTACTCCTCCCCTCCATATCCTCGAGCACTCCAGTGTTTTTTCTGTGCTCGACACAGTTAGAAGGCATAGTGGAGCTCGTCCACAAAGTATTGGAATTTTTTCTAAGTTTTTTTTTTTCCTTTCAAGGATTTCCACGTCCTTTCCCCCCTTCTAACAGGCGTGGGTCAGGGACAGTGGAAGCGGCTGAGAACAGCCGTGAGTGTCGGACCTCTCTGTAAAGAGCTCCCTCACTCCACCTGCAGGCTGCCTGCAAAAAGCTGGACGGAGCTTGGATGAGAAGCCCCGTCATAGACTTTTGTTACGGTCCAGGTATGTTGGGTAGGGGCGGTCAGCTTATGCTGCCGCCCCACTGTTGGGGATTGTATTGGGCATGTTTCACTCACTAACGACCGCTGCCCGGAGCGCGTGTGCATAGGCCGCTTCACGGCTCTATGCAGCGCGCTCTCACTCTCCGCCGCTCCCAGCATCTTAAGTTACCTAGCAGACCGCTGCTCCCTGCGCCGCAGCAGCCGATATGTTCCCCGCTGCCTGGCTACACAGGAGGCCACTCCACTCTAGGCTGTGTGTGGCGGGCCGGGAGCGCGTGTGCATAGGCCGCTCCACGGCTCTATGCAGTACGCTCTCTGCTCCCGCTGACCGCCCGCAGCAGCCGAGGAGTTCCCCGCTGCCTTGGCATACAGGTACAGGCCGCTCACACGGCCCTATGCAAAGTTCCGCAGGCCCCGACCCGGTGCTGTACACGGAGGTCGTGGGGGTGGGGGGAGACATTAGCAGTATTGGCAGTGTTAAGCTTTGTAGAAAAACTTGGTACTTAACATGTTTAATGTTCTCCTGTCTGTTCCAGGATTCCTATATTACATCTCGGCTTAAGAGTGGTACTAGGGGAATTTGGGGGTCAGTTTTCTTATTGCTGGCAGGCACTGCACTTGCCTGATATATACAAGGAAGTTAACCATACCAGTACCAACTGCTACTACGCTTAAAGACCCTGCAGATCGTAAAATAGAGGCTATGCTAAGGTCCATGTATACAGCAGCTGGAGTGCTGCTGAGACCTGGGTTGGTTGGCATTTGGGTTACTAAAGCATTAATGGTATGGATAAAAGAGCTCAAGGCGGCTCTGCAAGATGACCATCTTATACTTCTCGCGGATCAAATCTGGGAAGCTGCTGAATATCTATGTACAGCTTCTACTGACGTCTGTCAGCTTACTTCTCGCCTGTCCTCATCGCTAGTCATAGTTCGACGAGCACTTTGGCTGCGTTCTTGGCAGGCGGAGACGGAGGTTAAAAAAGGTATAGAGGCATTGCCTTATGATGGCGAGAAGCTTTTCGGTCCTGAATTGGACAAATGGATTTCTGAGGCTACTGGAGGAAAGTCTGTGTTTCTTCCATCGCCTACAACTATACCTAAACGGAAATATTCTGGTCCGGCGTTCAAATCCTTTAGAACTCAGCCCTTTCGTGGGCAGGGCACAGGAGCAGTCACGCCTGGTAGAAGAGGTCGGGGACGTAGTGCCCGACAATCCAATGCACGTCGTCAAGACACTAAGACCACTAACAAACCAGTGGCATGACGGGCTCCCAGCCCATCTCGGATCTCCAATTGTGGGAGCACGCCTTCAGAGCTTTCAGGGGGCGTGGCTGCAGACGTCCACAGATGGGAGGTCAGTAATTGCAGGGTTAGAGCCACAGGAATTCATGATTGCACTGGATCTCAAAGATGCGTACTTACACATTCCGATTTGGCCACCTCACCAGAGTTTCTTAAGGTTTGCAATAAGGCGAGACCATTACCAGTTTCAGGCTCTGCCGTTTGGCCTCTCATCAGCGCCTCGGGTATTCACCAAGGTAATGTCCGTGATGATAGCTCATCTCAGGTCCCTAGGAGTAATAATTGTTCCGTATTTGGACGATCTACTCATAAAGGCTCCGTCTCAACAATTGCTTCTCCAGCATGCTTTGCTAACGTACAATGTACTAGTTCAGCACGGTTGGATAGTCAGTTTAAAGAAATCACATCTAATTCCGTGTCAACGACTTCAATTCCTAGGGATGATTCTCGATACAGTAAATCAAAAGGTTTACCTGCCACAACAGAAAGTACAGGTCATTCGTCATCTGGTGCAATTAGTGCTCAAGCCACGCACAGTCTCAGTACATTTGTGCATTCGCCTTTTAGGCACAATGGTGGCGGCTTTCGAAGCACTTCAGTTCGGAAGATTTCACTCACGTCCGTTTCAACTGGAGGTGTTAGCGCAATGGTCGGGATCACATCTGCAGATGCACCACAGGGTGAGATTGTCGCCACAAGTCAGGGTGTCTCTTCTCTGGTGGTTAAAAATACACAATCTATCTGCAGGGAGACGATTCGGCGTCGTGAATTGGATAATTCTGTCAACAGACGCAAGTCTCAGAGGTTGGGGAGCTGTAGTTCAGAGTTATCGGCTCCAGGGCCTCTGGGCAGATCACGAAAGATCGCTATCCATAAATGTTCTGGAACTCAGGGCGATTTACAATGCTCTAAGACAAGCAGTGTACATGTTTCGTTTTCAGACTGTTCAGGTGCAGTCAGACAATGCGACGGCAGTCGCATACATAAACAAACAAGGAGGAACGAGAAGCCGCATGGCAATGCGGGAAGTAGCTCGGATCCTCAGATGGGCCGAATATCACCAGGTGATATTGTCGGCAGTGTTCATTCCGGGAGTGGACAACTGGGAGGCAGATTTTCTCAGTCGTCGGGATTTTCATCCAGGAGAGTGGGCATTAAATCCAGAAGTGTTTCAGATGTTGATCCAGAGGTGGGGTTACCCTCAGGTGGATCTGATGGCATCCCGCCACAATCATCAGGTGTCACGATATGTGTCCAGAACAAGAGATCCAAGGGCAGTGGCGGTGGATGCTCTCACAGCCGTGTGGCCGTACAGCCTCGTGTATCTGTTTCCACCGTTTCCGCTGCTCCCGCTGTTGCTAAAACGGATCAAGAGAGGGTCCGTCACAGTCATACTAATAGCGCCTCATTGGCCTCGGAGAACTTGGTTCTCGGATCTCCTCGGTTTACTCGCAGACGATCCGTGGCCACTCCCTCTACGTCCGGACCTGTTACAACAAGGTCCGTTCCTTTACCCCGATTTAGCGCGGCTGCGTTTGACGGGGTGGCTGTTGAAAAGGCCATCTTGAGAAGAGAGGGCATTCCGGAGTCTGTTATACCAACCATGGTACGAGCTAGGAAGCCGGTTGCGGCAGCTCATTATTACAGAATCTGGCGTACTTATATAGGTTGGTGTGAAGCTCGGAAGTTTCCGACATCATCTTTTAATTTATCCCGTCTTTTGTTATTTTTACAGATGGGGTTAGATGGAGGACTACGTCTTTCCACACTAAAGGTGCAGGTATCTGCGTTGTCAATTTACTTTCAAAGGAAATTGGCCTCGTTGCCGTCAATACATACGTTTCTACAGGGTGTAATGAGGATACAGCCTCCTTTCATTCCACCTACAGCACCATGGGACTTGAATCTGGTTTTAGATTTCTTACAGTCCGATTACTTTGAACCCTTACAACAAGTGGATATTAAATTTCTCACTTGGAAAACGATTTTTCTTTTAGCCTTAGCTTCGGCTAGGCGTGTTTCAGATCTGGGTGCCTTGTCGTGCAAGTCACCGTATTTAGTTTTTCATGATGACAGAGCGGAACTTCGGACGAATCCCGCTTTTCTACCAAAGGTAGTGTCGTCTTTTCACATCAATCAACCAATAGTAGTTCCGGTATTAACAGAGAATGCTGAAACGTTGGATGTGGTTCGCGCATTACGCGTCTATGTATCCCGAACGTCTACGGTTCGTAAGACGGATACGTTGTTTGTTCTCTATGATGCGGCTAAGAGGGGTTGGCCAGCCTCTAAGCAGACCTTATCCAGATGGATCAAACTGACCATACGTCAGGCTTACCTTCATGCTAGGTTACAGCCACCTACATCAGTAACAGCTCATTCCACACGTTCTGTGGGAACGTCATGGGCAGCGAGTCGTGGGGCTTCTACGACACAGCTTTGCCGTGCGGCTACTTGGTCTTCAGTGCACACGTTTGTGCGCTTTTACAAGTTTGATACGTTCGCGGCATCAGCATCTAGCTTTGGCCGTTTAGTGTTACAGGTGCCAAACAGCTCTCCCACCACGGAGGAAACTTTGGTACATCCCAAGAGTACTCCAGTGACCCCTAGTGGATGAAAAAGAAAATAGGATTTTGGTACTTACCAGGTAAATCCTTTTCTTTGAATCCATAGGGGGCACTGGACGCCCACCCAGAGCAGTTTATCTGTTTTAGGAAGTTCAGTGGTTCTTATGGTAACACACTTTCACGACTGGTTTAAATTTAACAAAGGTTAATCAGTTAGGGTGTCAACTGTTTAGTTGTCTGTTACGTTTTGTGTCAACTTTATTGTTGTCCGTGAGATTATAGGTAATTCTCCTTTTGTCAATCTCTCTATCGATCCTGTTCGGCTCAGTAAAAAACACTGAAGTGCTCGAGGATATGGAGGGGAGGAGTAGTCTCAAAAATTAATTTATTCAGTGCCTTCTTCCGGTGGAAGCCGTCCATATCCCAAGAGTACTCCAGTGCCCCCTATGGATTCAAAGAAAAGGATTTACCTGGTAAGTACCAAAATCCTATTATCACTATCAGTAGTCTCGCAGTGATGCAGATGAGTATGGGATAGGCCATTAGCTAAGTTAAATTTCTTTCCACACTTGTAGACCACATCAAGGTGATATTATTGGAACTTCAGCATGAATGGTAGTCAATGTTTGATGGCTGATTTCAACGAGTACAAGATGACCATAAGTGAACTCATGGATCTTGTACAGTAAAGTGTGGCAACACCTGTGGTCTTTATCACTTCACTGGCACTGCCACAGGCAATTAAGTTCAATGTATGAGTTCATGATGAGAAGGATCACTCAGCCTTGATTGTTACAGATAACCACAGGAAGGACTCTTTGTATATTGGTTCAGATGTAATAAGTAATTTCACAAAGATAAGTGTGACCATATCACAGTTAAAGAAATTGGCAATCAAACGAAAGCCACAAAAGTTGGAAAAATTAAAACTTGTTTGAGAATTGGATGAAGATCAAAAGTAACCAAAATCGGAAATGTATTTTATGTACCAAAGTGGACAAGTAGACCTACAGCGCCACTTGAAATAGTACATTAAGATGTGAGTGTACCAATGGAAGTAAAGTCTCTTAGCGGTTACAGATACTTAATGACATTTACAGTATATATGACTTCACGATAATGACACATGTATACTTCATAAAGGTGAAATGTGAAGTGGCAGATAACTTGCAAACTATAAATAAAAACAAACAGGCCGCAGATTCAACGTTCTGTAATCTGATAGTTGTGTAGAGTATATCAACAGAAAGGTGTCATTTTTTTGAGGAAATATAGAATAAATCAACAGTTTAGGGCATGTCAAAACTTGCTAGGACTTAAAGAACACCAACAACAAAAATAAAATACTAATTCAGCTTTTTCAATTTATCCCACACCCAATGGTTTTTGGGAAAAGTATTTATTCTTTCAGCTCAGAGCTGTTTTCATCTACGGGAGGTACCCACATTTTTTCAGGCCCGTAATTGATCTGTGCTGAATGGGTTAGAGTTGGTGGACATTATAACAGTGGAACCAACCAGTGGTGGCTCCAGAGGTGGGGCTGCAGCGCAGTCCAAAATGCCAATAATGGAGCCACACAAACTGCCACTCCAAACTCTGCCAGACTTTACTGACTGGGACTCACTGGCAGTTGGTATGGCTCCCATATTTGAATTTTGAACTAGGCTGCAGCCTCAACTATTGAGTCGCCATTGGACCCAACACTGTCTGCAGCCCAGTCTGTCCATAGTGTAGTGGTAGTAGCAGTTTATTAGGTAGATTCCATGGTATTTGTCCTCCTGATTTTGCAATTAGCAGTCTAGTATGTGAGTGCATGTGCTGACAAAACTTGGGGATTTTGTCATTAATTTCTGTAACATTTTCATTAAAACACTGCAAATGTGATAACCTCAAAATCCCTGAAAATGTCTTAATGTACACATAATTTTTGGCAGTATCCTATACACAGTACACCTTGAAAATATCTCTCAACCCGATCTCTCCACTCTTCACAAGATCTACGTCTCTCATCCCATTACTTGCTCTCATGCACGATTGCAGGACTTTCTTCGGGCTGCACCCACTCTGTGGAATGCCCTACCACGCACAATAAGACTCTCCCCCAGTCTCCAAACCTTTAAACATTCCCTAAAAACTCACCACTTCAGGCTAGCTTATCACATTCCAGAACCGCTCACTCAACCTTCATAAGCTTTCCTATCCGATTATATCCACACTTTACAGTCCGCACATATCCTACACATTTTTTCTGTCTTCACTTTTCCTTCTTTCTGACCACGGTTCATCATTGCTGTGATGTGATATCATGCAACCCACCTAGAACCTTTGCAATCCAGTGGGCAAATATGCAATAGTGCCTTTCCTTGTGTACCAATGCCTATTTCCCTATAGATTGTAAGCTTGCGAGTAGGACCTTCCTACCTCTATGACTGTTTATTACCCAGTTTTGTTTTATCATTGTGTCCAATTGTAAAGCACAACGGAATTTGCTGTGCTATAAAACAAACTGTTAGTAAATAAATAAACTAACGTGACAAAAAAATGCTGTTAGCTGTCCTATCTACAGTATTATACAGTTCCTTGGTAATGATATATACAGTAGAAGGTACATTTTAGTTGGGTGTCATTGACTTGTGAAACTAGATAGAGAGAGGAAGAGAGAGAGAAAGATAGATAGATAGATAGATAGATAGATAGATAGATAGATACTGTAGATAGAAAGTCTACAAATCGGTTTACTAGATAGTCACTACAGATGTGGTTTTGTGTTCAATAGAACAGAACATTTTGTATGTATTCACTGGCAACTTTATAGTCTAATCCTTAAAATTTATTATTATGGAAACATTATTAAACAATATTTATATATGTTCATTTTGCAGTCAAGGTTATTGTTGTAATTTACAGTTGATTTAACGTAATATCAAGATGTGAAATTTCTTAATTTAAAATGTAGCTCAATGCACTGTGTAAGCAAGTTCTATAAATGTATACTCAAAATGTAAATTGCCTAGCCCACACTGGCAAAATTGAACAAATATATGACAATTTTGCACAAATGGAGTGTGCAGTGTAGTTATTATTCAAATCAAATATTCATTTAATAGAAACACTTTATTCTTTTGATTCCCACATATGAGAAATCAAAATATTGTTCTTGCTTCTTTGACAAATTGAGATTATCTGGTTTATGACCTGTGTTTGTGCAGAGAACATTATTCTCGTTTCTTAGAGTAAATAATAATTCTGCAGAAATATTTACTAGGAAGGAAGAAAATAACAGTCTAGTTTCAACTCCAATTCATAATATGAAGTGGAAAGACTATTTCTATGCAATTTGGTCTACAACTGCTATACTTAATATTGGGCTAGCTTTGACTGGAAGAGATTTGGAGAGAGATAAAGTGGAGAGAGATAAAGTACCAATCAATCAGCTCCTATCTGTCATTTTTCAACACTGTCTTAAAATGAGAGTTAGGTGCTGATTAGTTAGTTGTATCTCTCTCCACTTTATCTCTCACCAAGCTTTGATAAATCTCGCCCTTCATTTGAAAGGTGCATTGATTTGTGGAAATTTTAGCTGTGAGTTAAGCGTTAACATTCATGTATTTTTATCTAGAACATATTTACCATTAAGAATGCCCCCGAAAAAGAGTCTTCCTCTCTCTTCTATTGTTTGCTGAACTACAACAACCAAGTAGCTTTTATACGAAATTAAATCAAATCTTTGTTGCTATGTATACTTTAAATATTTAAATTAATCTATTCTTTGCAAATCATATTAGTAAGTCATATGTTTGAATGGACCCATAGGGATCAATTGATTACAGATCACACAAATTGTCACATTCAATTTATCTTACAATATTGAGGGACTAACAATCATTAGTTTATCTCTAGCCCAAAGCAGGCTGTAAATTATTTCAAGTGCAATTCTGAGGGAGAAAGATGGCAAGACACAGGGATATATGACTTTGAACATGGCTTGGCATTGGGTTCCAGAAGCACTGGTATTAGTAGACCTGGGGCTTAATTCAGATCTGATTGTAGAGGTGCTAAATTTAGCACATCTACAATCAGTTTTTCAGATATGCAGGGGGATGCCCAGCACAGGGCTAGTCCACCCCGCATGTCTGGCTCTGCCCCGCCCCCACACAGGTGCAAAAGCGTCGCACTGCGGGGATTCTTTCGCATCCGGCAAGTAGCACCCTGCAAGCGCAGCTCCTGCATGCTGGCAGGTGGCTACCCGCCACTTCCCAGGTTCACGCAGCTGCCGCAGCCCACCTCTGCAATGGGGCTGACACGCCTGCATTGTCCGGACCGCGCTCCATCAAGGGCATTCCAATGCCATTGTCACGCCCCCTCCCGCTCCACAACCACCTCTGCCTGTCAAGGCAGAGGCGATCACAGCCCTGAGAAGCTTTAAGCATCTCACTGGGCTCCCGCTGAGCAAACGCACCCCACAAAGGAATTCAGACTGTGGGGGTCATTCAGACCTGATCGCACACTAGGATTTTTTGCTGTGCTGCGATCATGTCAGAACTGCATATGCACCGCAATGCACAGGCACGTCGCTTGGGTACAAAGCGGATCATTGCTGTGCGATGGTTTGTACAAAAAATCCATTCGCACAGCCGATCGCAAGGAGATTGACAGAAAGAAGGCGTTTGTGGGTGGCAACTGACCATTTTCAGGGAGTGGTTGGAAAAACGCAAGCGTGTCCAAGCGTTTGCAGGGCGGGTGTCAGACGTCAGTTCCGGCCCCAGACAGGCTGAAGTGATCGCAGCGGCTGAGTAAGTTCTAGGCTACTCAGAAACTGCACAAAACGTTTTTGTACCGCTCGGCTACACATGCGAACGCACACTTGCAAAGCAAAAATACACTCCCCTATGGGCAGCAACTATCTGCATGCAGCAGTGCAAAAAACCCCTAGCGAGCGATCGGGTCTGAATTAGGCCCAGTGATAGCTGCCGCTGCAGCGATCCAGTCTGAATTACCCCCCCTGATTCAGGTTTGTTAGCAAAGCAAAAAAGCACACAACTGAACAAACCATGTTGCAGTGCAGATGGGGCAGATGTAACGTGTGCAGAGAGAGTTAGATTTGCGTGGGGTGTGTTCAAACTGAAATATAAATTGCAGTGTAAAAATAAAGCAGCCAGTATTTACCATTCACAGAAACAATATAATACACCCAAATCTAAATCTCTCTGCACGTTACATCTGCCCCACCGGCTGTGCAATATAGTTTTGCCAAGTTACTTGCCTATTTGCTTTGCTAAAAATCCTGAATCAAGCCATGTGTATCCTAAGCAGCGACACTGTATTTACTAGAGATGTGCGCATACCCCTGTGTTTTGGTTATAATTCATAATTGCATTTTGTTTTTGATTGAGGCAAAACTACCGTCAAGTGTTTTTGTTAAGATTCAGGTTTTAGTTCAGCTAAAAATCGATAAAAACAGCTAAAATCATGTAATTTTTGCAACCCAAAACCTGAAATTCGGATTTAAAATTTGAAATGAAGGAAGGTCTGAACCAGGACTCGTATCTCGTCGGTTAAATAAAACTAAGTCTCTGCAATAGGTGGGGTCACTTTTAACAAATACCAGGAAATTATCCAAATAGTGAGCCACACCCTGTTCATCCAATCCACTTGTGATACACCAGTGCAGGAAAGAACTGTCTCATTCAAAAAATATGGACAAATTAGAACATCCAAAGGGAAGGCATCGATCAACATAAAAACCATCATCCAGCAGTAAACCCTGAACTGAAATGATTCAGGGGTCTATCCATGAAGCAGTGAAAAGTGTGGAGAAGTGAGGCAGTGGAGAAGTTGCACATGGCAATCAATCAGCTGCTACTTATAATTTTATAGAATGCATTTTATAAATGTTACCTCAACACTGATTGGTTGCCATGGGTAACTTCTCCACTGGATCACTTCTCCACACTTTTCACTGCTTCATGGATAGACCCCTCAGTATCTAATTTCCCAAGAAGAGCCCCCTACCTTGTTCCCTTCACTAATTCCAGGGTGTCCTCAAAAGAGTTATACAGTATGTCACTGGTCAAGCCTACTTTGGGATGTCCACATTTACAAAGTCAGTGTTAAAAAGATGCTAAATTAATCTAAATTTATGTAAGAGAAAGGGGAAAAACTACTTTGGGGGCACAGGTAGGATACAGTAAAATTAAAACTTAACTTTAATAACACATTAAAATTCAAAATAAATTATCTCTCCAAATACAAACATAGTGAATGTACAGAATAACAATTACAGACGTAGCTGTGCTCATCTTTGCTGCGATGCAGCATGCTGCAACACGGCTTGCTGCATGGCATGCCTGGCTGCGACTAAAGAATGAATTAAGCAATTGCCGGCTGCGAATAGTCGCAGCCTGGCATACCATACAGCATGCCATGATGGACAATGCTGCATTGCAGTAAGATAAGCACGGCTACATCTGTAATTACAATATATATATATATATATATATATATAATACACAGAGTCTAGGTAACAAATCTAAACAGTCAGCGTTGTATTGGGTTAAATACTCAATCACTCAATCAAGGTAACAAAGCAAAATATATATATAATATATAACACATGAGAATAGTAAAGGGTTAAATATCCAGTCGTGGCAGCAGACCATAGACATAGTGAAATTCTCAGGGGAATACAATCAGTTCACAAAGTAACATTCTGGCATATACAGATGAGATATTTAGTGCAAGATTTCAATGTCATTTTGTATAGATACAATGTATTCAGAAAGACATATCCAGCAGACCTCAAAATTAACTAGAGGTGCTTTCATCACAGAAAACAGGATAAAGCAATTCCCTAAGCTGCATAAATGGGATGCAGCCTGGTTATTATAGCAAGTATATGAATACCAAACAACCGTAGGTAGAGAATTAGATTATAACTGTAGAAGAAATAAAATATCCCCTCTTACAGTACGTGAGAATGCTGCTGCTTGTTGTGTGGTAGAGATAATCCATCAAACAAGTGAGCGAGTCTCATCAGGTGCCCTGGGATAGAGGAATAGTGTAATGGGTATCAGTCTACTGTTGGGGAGCCTTATATTGTGAACCCTGATGTATCAGTGCAGGGCTCTGATCACTATACACTCCACAATGAGAGCACCCAGAATAAAATAATAAGTGTTAAGGTGGCCATACACTAGACGACCTGAAAACTATGCATTCTCATTAACGGTTTATTTGATTCCATGAACTCCCCTGGCAGCTCCCCGGCAGTCCTGGGCAAACTATATAGTACAATACACATATGATACTGTATATCTTAAGATCTAGGAGTGGTTTCATCCTGGAACATGCTGTCATTGATAATAGCATCAAATCTTCCCTGCAGCAGGGAAGATCAGAAGCTCCGACCAACGTCTAGCGGGACTGCACATCGTGATCATTATTGTTCACAGACACTGAACGACCTGCACTATTATGAACAATTTGGTCAAATTGATCATAATATTGTATATTGTATGGACACCTTTAGAGTAAAGGTAGAATGGATTATGTAACGTATGCACTAGTGTATGCTGCTGTCTCCCATGTGCCTTAGGTATTAATAGGATTTGAGCGGTACATGAACGCCAGTTATCACTATGACAAAAGTAAAGTTAGGGGCCGTGACTGCTATGGGATTCTAAGGAGATATTGCTGGGTATCATGCATTGTCTTCAAGGATACAGTCAAATAGGTTCCCGGAGTGAAAGAAGCAGGTTACCTCCAGGCAAGTGTGTGTGCAGAGTTTGGTGGTTTCCGTGTCTGTGAAGGTCCTGCTTTTGCACTCCCCGAACACTGCCAGGGTTCCTGCTGTGCACTGTGGGAGCCCTTGTGCTCCAGACGACTGTTTCGCTTATGGTGCTTCCTCAGTGTGGGTCTTTTAAATATAAATGTGTCCTGCCTTTTATAAGACCATCCACCAGTGATTACAAAACCAGGCTACGTATATTAGGAGACAGAAAGTGACTGCAGTTTCAACCCAACTGTATGGTTGCTACTCACACAGGACCTGTTGTGTTTCTGGAACGCCTGCTGCTGGGACCCGGGGCTCTGTCATGCTAAGCAGGTGTGTGTGTGTGTGCGGACGGCACACCATACAGGTGAGGATCAGCATTAGCCATATACATATAAAGGACAAAACGCGTTGGGCTTTCCCTCTATGATCTCCTGCTTACTCAGATAAGAACCTCCTTTGCTTATTTCATATCTCAATGTTTTTTACATAATTAATTGCTGTTTATTTATGCTTTTATTATATATCTCTGTCTAATATTAAAACTCCCCGTTTTTATTCTGGAAATTTGTTTTCTTTTTTTCTTCATTAATTTTATCTTGCTTATTAGAGTTATGTAGTAACATATTGACACCATTGGTCACTTGAAACCCCTATCCTTTCTTTTTTCAATATATATTTATATGCGCAGTATATATAAAGCAGCTCCATTGGTTATCTACCTCCTCCACACCCGCATCATCTGCAGCCCCAGCAATGACTCTGACTTCTACTGGTCACCACACTGCTCACCCCACACAGGGTCTAGACCCCTGCTGCCAGACTGATTTACCATCTCCCCCAGCTGGTAAGTGGCCTCACATATCCCTGGTGCATAGGCTCTGTGCGCTGCGGGACCATCTGCTGGTTTCTGCTTCAGTTTCTTGGTTACTGTTACTACTTGTTGCTGAGTCCCTGGATGGCAAGTAACCTGGGGTTACAGCATACACTGTAGTATCTTTAGGAGGGGGTGCAGAGTATTCAGCATATGGTGGGAGCAGTATATGGAGGAAAGGGTGCCCTGTTTAAAGGGGGCACAATATGGAGAGGTATGGAGGTGCAGTGTGTATATAGGGACAGTATATGGTTGGCTGTGCAGAATATGGAAGATTATGGAGGCGCAGCGTATGTAATATAGGGTCAGTATGTGGTGGGGGGTGCAGCGTACATAAGGGATGTGTGTGTGTCCCGAATAGAGCTCCTTCGGAACACTCTCCAGAGGCCGCCGGCAGCAACACAAGGGTGAGTAGCAGTGTTAGCCATATATATATATATTGTCAAAGTCGAAAAATATTACAGAACACGCAGCACGTATAAAATACACACACATACCCACTGCGCGTGCACTTGTTCCGCCGTGCGTGCACATATCCGCAATTTGCGTATGGTCGCTCCCGCGGTCCTGCGCGTGGTGTAGGTATTTACGGCTGAGTTTGTGAACGCATGGAGTGCTATCAAAACATTACATATTTAATCCAAATAGTGCACATTGTACACATAGTCCCCCTGCACCACATCAGCAAGTATCAACAGTTTAAATGATTCCAGAACAAAGGGATTCACCTTTGCATGATAGGAGGGGACAGACTAAGGTTATAAGGTGGTGTCTGGTATCCAGCTGTAGGGTATTATAAGGGTAACATTCCGGTGTTGGTTTGAGGAAGATCGCATGTTCCTGTGGATAGTTATGTGCAGAAGCAGAATATAGATATAAACTGTATTTACTGTATATTATGTATGCGGCGGGAATCCAGAGGAGACCACCCACAAGAACAGTTGAGAAAGACATCGCCCACCTTTTCAAATCAACCTATGACCTCTCCTGTACTGTAAAGATGCATCCCTGTGTCCAATGGACAAAGGGATTACAGTATCCATTGTATTGCTTTTGGAAGTATTGTATAAAAAGCCTGTTGCTGCCTGGCCGGACTCACAAGACTCTTAACGTTATCAACCTGATAGCGGAGGACCGGACCGGGAGGCGCATGCGAATATTCTCACGTATGTACATTGACTGTAGCCATTTACTCTGTTGTATTGTAGTGCATAATTTGTATTGTTAACCCCCTTTCAGAAATATTACTCTGTGGTGTCGGAATCCAGTGATTAACTACAAATCGGTGTGGTGTCCTCTTTTCCCTGCTAGGGTTTAAAGTGTATTACATTGCCTAACTGTATAAGGTTTAAAAGTGTATTAATTGGGTGTGTACGCGCTGCGTGTACTTTCTACCCCCAGCGCGGTGTTTGTACGCAGAGTCCGTACATGGTACGGGACTCATTACGCAAATAGCGTAAAAGGTACGTAGAGTGCATATTAAATTTAGCGGCCGCAGCGGCTACATGGTAAAAGTGTGTTTAAAGGTATAGCTTTATGTTTTAAGATAATATACAACATTATCAATTGGGGGCATCGGCCGGTTTTTCCACATACCCGCAGCCTAGCAGGTTAAAGCAGACTTTATCTATCTGCAAAGGGCGGACAGGTATCCTACGTAAACCTTTTTCTGGCCTCAGGATACACTGGAAACCCTTTTTTATTGCTGATTAGATGGCGTCTGCTCTGCATGGTTTGTAGGGTTGCTGGTGGAACCTGTAGAGTAAATACGCAAAGCTATTTAAAAAGTCTGTGAATTTCTGTTTGGCACCAAATGCGCACACAACACAAGCGTACACCTGTACTCTGTATACCTGCTCACATTGTTGCCATAAGTACTGATTACTAGATTCATTTAGACCTGTGCGAAGAAATTTGTTGCTATTTAGTTAAATTATAAAATAAATATTAAGGAAGTAAACGTAAAACACAAACACAGTCTGGCCTAGTTTAAAAGGTTTATACAGAAAGAAACTGTGTTGTGTTAAGTGAGCGATTATAGGTAATATCGCTTACATTTATAGAAGTGTGGGATTTGTACTATTGCGGATGTACGGTTTTTGTACACGTGTCTCGGACAAAGGACGGGACAGCGAATGCAACGTAAAGACATACACACGGTTGCGTGTTTACGCAACGTGCGTAAGGGTACGACCGCTAAGTACAAATTACACAATAGCATTGTTTAGTTTAGGGGCAGGACAGTAGCCACGCTACATTAGCACAAATTGCTCGGTTTCCAAGATTTAGTTTAAATAAAACCTTTTTTACTGTATTTCCTCTGGTAGTAAAGCTGTTTATCTGAATGAAAGATAATTTTCTGTACAGAAAAACCAAAGTGTATTTGAATGAGTGAACGTGAGTGAGCAAACGTAACAGAGAACGTAGTGGACCCAGGGAATTCGGGATCCCGTCGAGTGGTACATCAAGTGAGTGGAGACTTGGTGGCGTGAGGCAGCTGACTCATGTTAACTTAATACAGATTGAAGTACAAAGGAGCAAGGTAGCAGAGTACCGCGGCCCAGGAAATCAGCGAGGTTTAGAGTACCGTGGACCAGGGGGTCAGCGAGGTTTACCCATTTAGGTTTTTTTTATACGCTCCGGCTGAGGTTTCGCAGCCTGAAAATTGATTCCAGTGGTCGTACGGCGGATAAGTAACAAGTACCTATACGCTGTGCGATTGGACCGCGCATTCGTGGGTGCAATATTTAGCGCAGCGTGGTACCCTTTTTACGAGCTTTGCGTAAAATCGCGGTATCATTAGCGCTGTACATAGCATACGCAAGCGTGATTTGTGTATAATAAAGGTTTAGGGAGTTTTCGCTGGTCTCTCTCAGGAAATCTCCAACAGCTTATATTTACTGGAAAGGTTAAGTTATTCCCAGAAACTTACAGTAAATAGAGGTTACATAGGGCCCTAAGTTGGGTACATTGCCTTCGCTATCGACAGTGTATGGTAGTACTGGCCAACGTGGGCAGTGAGCGGGTGAAGAGCGCTCGGAGAACTTTCACCGTTGCCTTATATTGAGTATTTTGTTTTTTTGTGGGATTAGCCGAAAGGACAATACCTGCAAAATATGGGGGCCAGTTGCTCAAGTAAGGGACGTTCAACCAGGGTTCAGGTTGACATGCCGCGGCCCAGGGAGTCAGCGAGGTACACAGAAGTTTTATGCAATGAATGGGAACGTATGACTGCGGAAGATAGGGAACCATTCCCTAAGGTAGGCAGTTTTGAACCAGAGGTATTGCAGAATTTAAAGAGTAGGATATGTCTAATAAAATCCAGAAAACAAAGGATTAGACATACAGATTGTTTAAACTTATGGCAGCAAGAGGGCGATATGAAAGGGAAATTAACATATGCAGCAGGTTCCAAACCTAGCGGGAATGAGAACACAAACACACCATTGTCGACACAGGTCGAAAGGGAACAGAAGGCTACAGTCAATGATACATCCGTAAATGATAGTAATATGAAAGCGCAATGTATTAACCCTAACTTTTGCAAAATGTATCCTGTTTTGAAGTCTCTCCGAGGTTTTAGGTCACAGGGATATGAAGGATTCAGCAAAATCGCAGCTCTCCTCCAAGCAGTCATTTTGCAGGAAACTCAGGTGGGACCTGTCCAACCAGGTAGAGCAGTAACAGTATTCCCCAATGAAAGAACTGGTGAGGTCACAGCTACCGGTAAGTACGAGACAGTTCATTGCACAGAAACAACAACACCACACAGTAAACAGATTAGGAACGGAATGGTAGGATTACACCCTGTCTTGGAAATAGTAACTCCCAATGGGGGAACCGATAGTCAGGAAGTAGTCCTCACCAGGAATAATGCAATGTATTGCCCGTGGCCGAGAGATGAGCTGTGATCAATCATTTCAGAATTCCCCGACCCTCGGAAGCATTTAGCCAGATGTCAAAAGTTTATCAGAGATCTGGGTAATGCGTATGAACCGACAAACCAACATTGGCGGACATTTTTGAAAGCGTGCCTACCCCCTAATATTGACACCCAAAAAAAATTACCACTGATTGTAGGCTAGAGTCGGATAGTCCTATGACTGACAGAAACAATCAGGAAAATATAGAACAAATTAATAGGCAACTAGAGTTGTGTTTCCCCACTGAGTGGAGAAGAATTTTCTCCATTAAACAGAGGGAAAATGAAATGACATCTGAATATTTCCATCGGGCCCTGCAAACAATGGATAGATACATGGGGGTATCAGATACAGGGAACGATACGAATTACAGGAAGGTAGCTGTGTCAGTGCTAATGGACGGACTCAATAAGACAATAAGGGACAGGGTACAAACATCTTTGCCTAATTGGAAAGGGGTCACAGTAGCTTGCCTTAGAGAGTGCGCAATTGAACACCATAGGAATATTGCTAGGCGTAGGAAACTGCAAGAGGAGAGGCTGAGGACTGAAAGTATGCACCAAAGTCTCATCAGCCCAAACCCCGAAACCCTAGTAGTAACAAAAGACCGAGAATATGTTACATTTGTAAAAATAAAGGACATTTTGCTAGAGATTGTAAGAGTAGTACAGCACATAGCCAATATAGACCCCTAGACAGAATAAACAAGCCACGTTATTAAACACATAGATGGGATCAAGGGACATATAGTAAGGAATCACGATACAGTATAGAAAAACACAGATTCGGTTAATGGGAAGAACAGAATAAATGCAACTTTACCCTTTTGACAGAACTTACTGGGATTAGGAGGGGGCCTCTAAACTTCTGCTTCTCTCTCTAGCAGAAGTGACCTCTAAGTAACTTAACAGGAGTTTTGTTAGAGATGGTATACATATAGAGTGCTCCCACCCAGGAAGCACAAAATATGTTAGATACCCACGAAGACTAATGTTGCATTTTCACTGTTTTAGATGCATGTCCATCACAGGTAGAGGAAATTATCTCAAAGATACCCGGTTCCCTATGAACTTAGAATAGAAAAGACACTGGATTGATGGCTGGGATAGTCCCAGTAGAGATATAACACACACAGAATTTTTTTTAAGGGGAACAGACCGATTAGGGAATCATTCCCCGTGGTGCCCAATCCAGATGTCAAACTTTGTAAAAATCTTCTTTGCCTTTACAAACTTACCTGTTACTAAACTCTTTGATTTGTCTTCAAAGTTTCCTCTTCATCCTTTTACGTTCACCGACAGGATTACAGTTCAAACGTCACATGCCTACTCGGTCTTTTCAGAGTTCTGCCCAAACCCAGTATATCTCACTAGCATAGGGACACCAGTATCAGTGTGCCTGGTCATGCACAAAGGGTGGAGAATGGGAATACTGGTGAAGGTAGACTGTGCATAGATACCGATATACATGATGGTGTGACAGCCTGATGGTGAACGCAAATCTGAAAAATTTTCTTTTTATTATTTCCCCTCTCTTTTCACTTTCCAAAGATGGTTTACTTCACACGACTGATAATACACAACAGTTAAACACATTGAAATGCAATATTTATGGTCCCTACAGAAAGGTCGCTGACCCGGAGAGAACATCGTATCACTGGAGTGTCTGTTCCGGGAAGGTTGAGAGTCAGGACTGTTTTCACGGCACCTGAGCGCGGAGAACAACAAGACCAGAGGCGGTTGTCGCACCAGTTTTTCTTTTTTATTAATTTCTCCATCTCCCACTACCCTCCTTCTCTCCTTCCCTTTCTCCCCCTTCTTGTTTCCCTTCTCTTCCCTTAGCAGGATGGACTTACCCCAAGAGACTGAGTTTCGGGTTTTCCTGTTGATCCTGTTGTTGCCCAGGACGGTCTGTTTCGGTGAGGGTCCCAGAGAGGTCGAGAAAGGATCTGGAATGGGTTCTGATGGCGAGGATGGATTTGTAGAATCTCAAGAGCAACACATCACTCGAGCAAAGGCGAGTATCAGAAAGCGATCTGGTAGTCAGGGAGCTCGGAGGCACTGTGAAGGGTTATTTGCTGAGGAAAATTGCATTTGTAGGAATTGTGAGAACATAGTCGAGGATGGGTGCATCCAGAGATGTCAGTCCAGTTTTAATATCAACATGGACCGTCATCCATTGAGTGATTACCACTCACTAGTGGGTAAGGTCTTAAACCAGACAGAATGATGGGTGTGCTCACAAGTACCTCAAGGTCAGAGCAAGTCAGGATTAGTACCGTACCCTTTAGCAATAGATGAGGTACTCGAATTACGGGGAGGGAGACCGGTGGACAAGAGCGCAGCGTTTGTACGCAGAGTCCGTACATGGTACGGGACTCATTACACAAATAGCGTAAAAGGTACGTAGAGTGCATATTAAGTTTAGCGGCCGCAGCGGCTACATGGTAAAAGTGTGTTTAAAGGTATAGCTTTATGTTTTAAGATAATATACGACATTATCAATATATATATATATATATATATATATATGTGTTATGAAAGTTTGTAAACTTATTTTCTCCTGCTGTTTGGGACACTGGGGGGTCATTCCGAGTTGTTCGCTCACTAGCAGTTTTTAGCAGTCATGCAAACGCTTTGATGCTGCCTACCGGGGGGGGGAGGGGGAGGGATATTTTTGCTTTGCAGAAGTGCGAACGCCTGTGCAGCGGAGCGCCTGCAAAAACATTCGTGCAAAACAAGACCAGCCCTGTAGTTACTCTTCGTGTGCATTGATTCTAATGTTGGAGGGTTGGCTTTTGATGTCACACACCCGCACAGAGTTTGCCCAGCTACGCCTGTGTTTTCCCTGGCACGCCTACATTTTTCTAAGCACTCCCTGAAAACGGTCAGTTGTCACCCAGAAACGCCCCTTTCCTGTCAATCTTCTTGCGGCCTCCAGTACGAATGAAAATGTTGCTAGAATCTGAGCAAAACCAGAAGGCCTTTGTACCCGTACGTCGCGTGTGCACATTGCAGAAATGCCGATTTTTTTGCATGATAGCTGCGCTGCGAACAACGGCAGCTAGCGATCAACTCGGAATGACCCCCACTATTTAGATCTATCTTCTTTCATCACCTCATTATCATTTTAGGATATAGAAACATAAAATGTGACGGCAGATAAGAACCACTTGGCCATCTAGTCTGCCCCTTTTTACCATATTTTTACCTCAAACCTTATTTGATCCTTATTTCTTTGTAAAGATATCCTTATGTCTATCCCATGTATGCTTAAATTGCTCTACTGTCTTACCCTCTACCACCTCTGGTGGGAGACTATTCCACTTGTCCACTACTCTTTCTGTGAAATAATTTTTCCTCAAATTTCCCTTGAACCTACCTCCCTCCAGTTTCAGTGCATGTCCTATTGTTCTAATACTTCTCTTTAATTGAAGAATGTTTCCCTCCTGGACTTTGTTAGAAACTTTCAAATATATCAAGGGTTTTATCGTCCCCCCTTTCCCTTCTCTGCTCCATACTATACATATTAAGATTTTTTAGTCTTTCTGGGTAAGTTTTGTGATGTAGGCCATGCACCATTTTAGTTGCCCTTCTTTGTACAGTCTCTAGTGCATTTATACCCTTCTGAAGATATGGCCTCCAGAATTGAACACCGTATTCTAGATGAGACCGTACCAATGACCTATACAGTGGCATTATTACTTCTTTCTTTCTGCTGCTGATTCCTCTACCTCTGCAACCAAGCATCTGTCTAGCCTTCCTCATTGCTTTGTTACATTGCTTACCTCCTAGAGCCCTTTCCTCCTCAGTAGTTTCCAGTATAGTGCCATTAATACTATATTTAGCTTTTGGATTTTTGAGACTCAAGTGCATGATTTTGCATTGTTTGGCAGTAAAGTGTAATTTCCATGCTCTTGACCATTCCTTTAGTCTACCTAGATCCTCAATCATTTGTTTTACCCCTCCTGGTGTGTCTACCCTGTTGCATACCTTTGTGTCATCTGCAAAAAGACATACTTTCCCTTTAATGACATTTGCAGTGTTGCCAAAAAAGACATTCAAAATTACTGGTCCAAGTACAAATCCCTGGGGTACTCAACTGGTAACATTTCCCTCCTGTTAGAGCACTCCATTTACTACAACTCTCTGTTTTCTATCCTGCAGCTAAGATCTTATCCATTCAACCATTTTAGTATCCAATCCCAAACTTTCAAGTTTATTTAGCAGTCTGCGATGTGGGACAGTGTTAAAAGCCTTACTAAAGTCTAGATAAGACATATCTATGGCTCCACCTTTATCTATTACTTTGGTCACACAGTCAAAAAAGTCAATAAGGTTTGTTTGACATGATCTCCCCCCAGTGAATTCATGTTGTCTGAGATCCTGTAAATTCCTGGATTTGAGATAATCTACAACTCTTTCTTTTAAGAGTGTATTCATCAATTTCCCAACAACTGATGTTTAGGCTCACTGGTCGGTAGTTGCTTGCCTCTTCCTTGCTTCCACATTTGTGCAGTGGGTCTGCGTTCACTCTTTTCCAGTCCTCTGGAATTACTCCTGTAGCTAGTGACTGGTTGAATAATTCTGTTAATGGTGCTACCAGCACCCCTTTAAACTCTTTTAGTATCTTTGGCTGTATCCCATCTGGCCCCACTGATTTATCCACTTTCAGCTTTGAGAGTTCTGTTAGGACCTTCTCCTCTGTAAATGTACTTGTTTATTTTTTCTGAATATCCCTGTAGCTTAACCGTGGCCCCTACCCCTCTCTTTCAGTAGTGAATACTGAACAAAAAATAATTATGAAGATGATCCACTATTACATTGTCTCCCTCAACAAGACTCCCAGTCTCTGTCTTTAGTCTTATTATTCCGCCTTTTGTTTTTCTCCTTTCGCTTATATAGCTAAAAAAGGTTTTGCCTACTTTACCCACTGACTGGGCAATTTTCTCCTCAGCTTGTGCCTTTGCACATATGATTACCTTCTTAGGGCGTAATTCAGATCTGATCGCAGCAGAAAATTTGTTAGCTAATGGGCAAAACCATGTGCGCTGCAGGGGGGCAGATATAATGTGCAGAGAGGGTTATATTTGGATGGGGTGTGTTCAAACTGAAATCTTAATTGCAGCGTAAAAATAAAGCAGCCAGTATTTACCCTGCACAGAAACAAAATAACCCACCCAAATCTTATTCTCTCTGCACATGTTATATCTGCCCCACCTGCAGTGCACATGGTTTTGCTCATTAGCTAACAAATTTGCTGCTATGATCAGATCTGAATTAGGCCCTTATTCTTATCTGTCTAACAAGATATATCTCTTTGTCTTCATTATTTTATGTCTGCTTATATTTCCTAAAAGCCATCTTTTTTTGTTTTGTTGCTTTCACGATACTTGTTACTTCTTTCGCAAACCATACTGGCTTACTTTTCTTTGTGTTTTTCCTAACACTTTCATACCTCCCAACATGACCCTCTCCAGGAGGGACAGAATGTTCTGTTCCTGGACTTCCCTCTTAATTTATGATTGCCATCACCTGTGGTGAAACACCTTTCTTATCCATTAACCTGTTCCAAACAGGTGACGGCAATAACAAATTAAGAGAAATGTCATGGGGCAGACCATTCTGTCCCTCCTGGAGAGGGTCATGTTGGGAGGTATGCACTTTTGATACAAATGTCTGTTGTCTTTAATATTGCACTTTTTAATAGGTCGCACATGTGTATATTTGCATATACTGTGCATTGGTCCTTTGTGCAGATTGATACCACACAAGAGACTTCTCTTAACTGATAAAATGGCATAATAAGTGGAATCAAAGTTCATGTAAGTCCAAACTAGAAGCATATTAGTCCAAAGGAATTAATTGACAAACAGAAGTGACATTTCCAATAATGAACAAGAATATGCATCACTTCTTTCCTTACACATTAGACAAGCCAGCGGGCAGCCACAGCATTGATTAATATAAGTAATGAGGCAATGTGTGCTGCTTGTGTTTCCTTGCAGAAATATTGTGCGCAGTAGTAATTTTCACAGAGCAAGGATCCGGCCGAGCTAATTACCTGTTCCTTGGGTCCATGGCTTCTAACATTAGTAGCCCTTGGCCTCATAAAGACTTAAAGTGGAAACAGCTGCTGTGTGGCCTATTATTTTTAGTAGAGCCAAAAGTGCACTGTTGCAAATGATTCATCTTTCCTCACCACACGTGTTAAAGCAGAAAATAGAAGAGAGCTAAAGAGTATCAAGATGAAATGTACAATGTTATTATGTTTAAGAAGTACTATTTTACAGCTTTTGTGCTTACCACGTCACTACATAAAGGTGCACACACAAACAAAAATATTTGGGTCAAATTTTGCTGACATTGAAAATAAATACAAAATAAAATCTATATTCTATTATTATTATTATTATTTACAATATAAAGGTGCATACACACTTGCCGAGAAAATGAGTGACATCGCTCATTTTCCCCCTTCCTGAGCGGCGTCGCCCCATTGGTCGACAACAACCCTCGCTGTCGTCCAGGAGCTGCCTTCATGGCTCGGCCACTGTGTGACATCACTGAGCGCTATGGTCATCATATCGGTCAGTATGTGCGCCCTGCCGCCGACCGCCCCGGCCTGGGAGGGGAAACACCAGGCAATGTCGCTCATATAGCAAGTTGCCTAGTGTGTATGCAACTTAAGAAACTGACACATATCAAAAATAAAATCTTCTGGAATAGTCTTATGTTTTAAAAGATGTGATCCTGTTAATCGCGGACCCTCCTACATTATCCATTCCACTTAATGTACTATTCCACCTGCTCAGAATAAATTAATCATTGATAAAAAAAAGGATTGTATTGCGGTTAAATAAAATTGTATTCATATATGCACAGGTAACTAAATAATAAATTAAATGGGAAGCATGGTTGTATGTCTTTTTTGTATCAGGTGGAATAGGTAATTTTGGAGGTTCTGTAATTTTTACCTCTGCCTACTATATGTTGCCATTCTAATATGGACAAACTGCAAGCTGCTTTTTTAATTGCATTTTATTTACTACTGTGTGCAAATACAGGTTTTACAAAGACAGTAGGGCAAGGAATGGATTGGCCATATACTGTACCTTACCTAAATCTTTTCTGTTAGGCTGGTAGCTCCATGGGCCCCATGAAGGCTGTTTGTGGATGAGTGTTGGCAACCTTCACTCACTGGGGCATGTCCCAACAATTATCAGCTTCCTTGTGGCTGACCCATCATAAGTAACCATCCACCTTCTTACAAATCCATCTTCTTATCTATGGAAAGATGCTGGAGTATTGCTGGATCATTGGAACACTGCATGGGGTGTGGTATAATAGATCTAAAATGTCTAGGTAGACAGTCAATTGGTCAACAACATATGGTTGACACGCATTAGATCAACAGGTACAAAAGGTTGATAAGTACAAAAGGTCAACAGATAAAGGGTCAACAGCGGATGAGGTTGACAGGCACAAAAGGTTGACAGGGTCAAAAGGTCAACATGACTTTTGGAGGGGAAGTCTTGTTCATTTCAAGACCACCATCAGTAAAAGTGTAGGCCCTCGTAGGCTCACTTCACTTGCCATGCTTCTGGCAAAGTGGCTCACACCCAAAAGGATGTTTACATGGATAGTTAATCAAGCAAATGTTGTGAAAACATGTGAAAAACACAAAATACATGTCAACCACAGTAGCGCACGCACGGGGGAGGGGGGGGTGTTCTGATTACCCAGAACCCCCGACGGACCAAATATTTGAAAATTATTTTTTTTTACAGATAGAGACAGCCTTGTCTCCATCTCTGTAGCATCCGAAGGCTCCCAGCTGGGATCGGAGCTGCCCAGCCTGCCTGCCACTGCCGGTTCAGCTGGGAGCGCTTCCGCGTCAGGTAGTTTTCATATCCATACCACCTGACACGAGGCACTGTGACCGGAACTAGCAGTAGCAGGCCGGGCAATGCGCCATTATAGCAGTTGTGATGAAGAGGGACTCGGGAGGATCTGAGCTAAGCCATGAAGCAACTCTGAATGTCCATTGTCACGGAAGAGGTCCACAGCAGTGTAGTAGCTATGCTCACACAATGGACAAACTGTGTGTGTAAGTATGCTGTGTGAGTGTGCCCTGTGTTTGTAAATGTACTGTGTGTGTATGCATTATATGCAGTGGTTGAAGTGGAAATTTTTAAGTGGGGGTATGAAAAAGTGAAGGTTGTAATTATGCACGCTAAATATGCACGTACTCCGGAAAAAGGGGGCATGGCCACTCAAAAGGGGGTTTGGTCACTCAAAAGGGGGCATGTCCGTAAGTGTAGTGTAACACATCATATACCTCTTATACACATTATGCACCACAATAGTAGGACCCCTTATACTATCTAGTACCGGTGCCCATTACACATTATACCACATGGAATGAGCCATAATTCCCATCACGCCACACAAAATGAGCTTAAATTCACATTATGCCACACAGTATGAGCCAAAATTCACATTATACCACACAGTATGAGCCAAAATTCACATTATGCCACACAGTATGAGCCAAAATTCATATTATTCCACACAGTATGAGCTGAAATTCACATTGCGCCATGAGCCGAAATTCACATTACGCCAAACAGTATGAGACTAAATTTACATTATGCGACACAGTATGAGCCAAAATTCACATTATGCCACACAGTATGAGCTGAAATAAACATTATGCCACACAGCATGAGCCGAAATTCACATTATGCCTCACAGTATGAGCCAAAATTCACATTATGCCGCACACAGTATGAGCCAAAATTCAGAGACAGGGAGAGTGACAAAGAGAGTGAAAGCAGGGACAGGGAGAGTGACAGATAGATTGAAAGCAGTGACAGAGAGAGTGACAGCAGGGACAGGGAGAGTGACACAGTGACAGGGAGAGTGACAGCACTGACAGAGGGACATAGAGAGACAGCAGTGACAGAGTGAGTGACAGCAGTGACAGAGAGCAGTGACAGGGAGAGTAACAGCAGTGACAGAGAGAGTGACAGCAGTGACAGAGGGACAGAGCGAGTCACAGGTATTGTGGAACTGCAAGGCCTAGCATACAATGGAGCTTAATTTGCACAACAGATGAAACCTACAGTTGGCCAAAGCTTGTGTGATCAATTTACAGATGAGTGGACACGTGCCTTACCTCCAGGGGCTCCTCAGCGTCCTTTGGGTGTCTGGATCAAATTAAAAGATGAATGGGCTCGGACTCCAGTGGCTGTGAGTTTGGGTGGCGAAAACCGGGACTGGGTGCACCACAGATAGGCACCTAGAGGGATTCAGTGACGCAGAGTGTGGCAATCAGGGGCACGCCAGGTGGACATCCGGCGGACTCCAGTGGTGGCATGGCAGCTTTTGGCGGGGTGTGGATGAAAGGGCTTGGGCTCCAGTGACTGCAGGTATGGGAACCAGGAGGCAGGCTAACAGCGGCGAAAACAGGTGGCGGGGTCACGAACTGTGTGCTGCTCTGTACCCACCACGTGGACGCAGAAGCAGGGTAGCTACTACCAGTGTAACAGGCTGGCCACTCCCCCGCCTCCTGCTGCTCAGCACTGCCTCTACAGTATCAGACTTGAGTCTGCACACTGTTTTATATATATATATCTATAAATAAAAAACTTCCGGGTCATTGGCGAAGTGGCGGTATGCCGGCCTACTTCGACCACTGATTATATGTATGTGTGTTCATGTGTGTACAGTATGCTGTGAGTGCAAATATGCTATGTTCACTGTATGTGTGCTATGTATGTGTAAGCATGCTAGGTGTGTGTGCCCTGTGTTTGTAAATGTACTGTGTGGATGCATGGCTGTTGTAGGGTATTGAAAGTGGGGGCAAAAGATCCTGCCTTCGGTTGCCGGGCTGAACTTCCATCACTGTCTCTAGAAACCTTGATAAGTTGAAAAGCTGCATCAATGACTGACTTATATTGCGCAAGTGCTCAGAGTATCGTTAACAATTAGAGATGAGCAGGTTGGTTAATTTAGTCCTGTCAGGTTTGGATCCATGCACATGACTGCATGTCATCTTCCTGACCCGATACGTCATGATTTCATGCAATCTAAATAACGAGAGTTTTGGGAACTCTGTAAAGATGACATATCAGCTCAAGAAGATGATGGATAGCCATGTGCATGGATCTGAACCTGGCTGGAACATTTGAAGAAGAACCAAGCTGCTCATCTCTATTAATAATATACATTAAAATGTTCCCCACTATCAAACTTAAAAGAGGATTCTATTAATTTTATGTGGGCTATCACTTAGCATGTTTGCTTTACTGATACTGTAAAGTTACATTTAATTTGGGGGTTTATTGTATTTATTTGAATTTTTTTGTCTTTTCTTTGGAATTATAATTGGGTTCTTTTTCCAAAGTTTGACTACACAAAAAGGGTACACTTTTTTTTTATTGCTTTTTCATAAATCTATTATTTGGAAAAACCCCTTTAAAAATCATGTGTTTGTTCCTGAACCACTGTCAAGTTGACCTTTTGAATATGTCAACCTTTTTTACCTGTTGACCTTAAGCACTATCAACCTTTTGTACCTGATAACTTAATGCATGTTGACCATATGGTGTCAACCTATTCACTGTATACCTAGACATTATAGATCTGTCATTCAGATATCCACTATGTGCACTGCAGTACAGGTCATATGTTTTATGAGATTTTTCAATCAGGTCTCAGCACACATTGCTCTGATGCTCAGAGGAGCAGGGGGAAGATAGAGACAGATGAAGGGAGAGACTAAACAATAAAGAAATATGGAGGCATATAAAAGATGAGGAATAAAGAGAGGAAGAATAAATAGGAGGAGGAGTAAGCTGGTGGATTGAGAAGAATGATGCAGGAAAGAGGAAATAGAGGAAGAAGAGGAAGATGGAGGTGAAGAAAACAGGAGGAAGAAGTATAATGAAGAGGAAGAAGGGAAATCAAGTCCCCAGCTTATGGTTCTGATTGCCTTTGTGAGCACCTGCCAGTATGGGGAGTTGGTCCTGTTTCCGGTATATAGGGAAATTATTTTACCTGCAATTACTTAACTTTTTCAAACAATTACTTTTTAGATTTGCAAATAGTAATGTTTGTCAGGTTAAATTACCAAAACCAGAGTCTTCTCTTCTGCAATTTCTGCAGTTATTTAATAGTTTGCAAATTTTCAGGGTACTCCCATCAAATATGGTACAATCATTCAGAGGGCCGGATGTAATGCGGTGAGAGTTTTTAGTCATATTGCAACTTGCACCTTCTCACACTTTGAGAAGGTGCAAGTTGGTGCTGAAAACCCGCAAATGTAATGCAGTGTGTGTTTTTAGTAAATGTAATGCAGTGTCTGTTTTTAGTAGATCTGGCAAAAATGCAGACCACTAACCTAGTGGTTAAAGTCGCACCTTGTAATGCAACTTGTATTACAAGGTGCAAGTTTTGACAGAAGCATGCCCAGATCAGTGAGATCAGTGCATGCTTCTGTCTGTGTTTAAATAGTTAAAAAAAAGTGTTTTTTTTTTAAAAAGTGCACGTCTCGCCCCAAAGCATAACCAGCCCCAGGCTCTTTGAGCCATCCTGGTTGCTAAAATACAGGGAAAAAATTTACTGGGAATCCCCGTATTTTAACAACCAGCACCGGGCTCTTGGATTAGTTCTGATTCCAAAAATATGGGGGAGAAAAGGTGTAGGGGTCCACAGTATTTTTGGAACCAGCACCAGGCTCCACTAGTCAAGGAGATAATTCCAGAGCAAGGGGACACATTTATACAGGTCCCTGCGGCCGTGGCATTACTCCCCCAACTAGTCAGCCCTGGCCGGGATTTCTGAGGGAATTTGCACTTTCCCGCACTCCATTACATTTGGGAGATGGTCACAACATGAAAGTTTAGCACTGAACTTGCATTTTTGACCCAATCGCATCCCATTACATATGGCCCAGAGTATCATGAAATATTATATGCAGCACACTTGGACTTCTATACCATCTGGTTAAATACATATAGTGATAGTCCAAAACCATTACATTCTGAGAACTTGCATCAGTAGTAAATATGTATTGCCATTGTTTTTCACCTTAACGTTTGTTTCCTGATCCATATTTTATTTCTTATGTAGCATTAACTTTGTTATAAATTATTGTAAAAATACCGCTTAGAGCAAAGGAAAGTGACACAAACAAATAATTTTATTGTATTTGGTCAAATTGTAAGTGTTTGGCAGGTTTTTGGGTGAGCTACAAGATGCAAAAAGTCAAAACAACAAGAAAATCGCATTAAAAATCTTCATTTTCAAAACGCATCACACAAAATGCCAACATGATTTTTTACATGTTCTGAATACAAATAATTGGTTTTCTAAAGCTATCACAATCTTCTGGAAGACATGCTGAAAATCTTGAAAAAACTCTAGGTGCTCTGACTAGCAAGTTGGGTCTAATTGGACAGCATTGACCTAGCATACAGGAAGCTTATGAAACCCTACACATATTTACATGTAGTTTGTTGTGTGCCAAAATGGTAGAATTAGAAATATATTGTTGATGTGGGTAATTATTGAGGCCCTTCTCTTAGATGAGGAGAAGAGGTGCAGCAGTGATGATGAGATCCAGCATCCCATCCAAGGTCCATGTTAATCCCTCATTCTTCATGTGTTTAGAAATCAATTGTTCTTGGACTCTCTCTGAGATCCGGAGGTCATGCATATGTTTCAACTCAATCTTCTTCAGATTTATAAAAAGGTTATACATGATTTAAAGACATTTGTAGTCTCTGCACAAACTATTGTATGCCATATGTTTTATTAGAAAAGAAAGAGTGAGGCTAACCCAAGTGTGCTTAATTGACAGTATGCAGCCAAATTTATCTAATACCACAAACAGAAGTTTCCTCCAACCTCCACCACAATGTGCACCAGAAAAAAATTGGGTATGACTTATCCGGCGCTGCTGTCCAAATGGTATCCTGTATTACTTGTCCTGGACTGTTTCTCTCTTAAGTGGATTTTATTGCAGGTAACCCAAATGGTAATTTAAAAAATGATATAGTGAAGTACAATTTTTACACTTTTTAATAAATAACCATTAAAATCACAGTTTCTTAGCTCCACATGTAATACAATTCATATACAAAGGTCGTCTGCATAGCCATGATATATGAAATAACAAGAGAATTTGAACTGATGCATTCAGTTCAAGATCAGCGTAATAAAAATGAGTCTTGGGCACCCTCGGTGTTGTCTGCGCTGTTCCCAGTCACCTGGCTTCACAAAGCACGGCTAATACCGGCGGCCGTATTACACACATACACACATTGAGGACTCCTTGAAAAAGTCCCAGTGCCGGGGGTTGAAACGCATCGGAGGTGCTAGCAAATGGCTGCCGTATTAGCCGTAATTCCATGGTATGGTAATTTCATCAGGCGTACTGATAATATGCTGCACGTTGTAGAGAGGAGGTGCCTATTACCCACCTGGTGCAGGTGTGCTGCTGTGCTATAAAGTGACCATCAACAAGACACCAACAGGGCAGAGGTGCTTTTCATCTGGAGGTGGGTGGGTGTGCGCCCCTGGTACCTGTACACTGTGTGTGTGTGTGTGTGTGTGTGTGTGTATCAGTGTGCCCTTGGTCCGTGTACAATATGTGTGTGTGACAGTGTGCCCCTGGTCCTTGTACACTACGTATGTGTGTCAGTGTGCCCCTGGTCAGAGTCAACCCTAGGCATAGGCAAACTAGGCAAATGCTTAGGGCATTTGGTATGCCTTGGGGCACAAGCAGCTTCTGCTGATTAAAATGATATGCGCATGCCTATATTCTGTGTGTGACTGCAGCTGTATCTGCATATGAAATGCTACGTTACAGTGCAAACAGAATATAGGCATGCCACATACTGTATCATTTTAATCAGCAGAAACTGCTTGTGCATCCTAGCCACATAGTACTGCAAATAAGATGCATTTTCATCAAAAAAGGCCCCCAGCATTAGCAGAGCTGCCAACTGACTCATGCCAGGCATCTCCTGCTGATTGGCGTATTAAGGAAAGATGTATGAGGACACATCGGTATCCAAGCAGAGGCAGAGGTCACAGTGTTAGCGGCCATGTGAGTGCTGTGTGTGGGTAGGTTGGTTGTGCAGTAGTGTACGGCATATGTGTAAGGGGCATTATGTGTGTCATGTGTATAAATGAATTAATAATGTGTGACATATGTGTAAGGGGCACTATGTGTGTCGTGTATAAATGCACTAATAATGTGTGCATATGTGAAAGGGACATTATGTGTGTCATTATGTGTATAAGGGCATTAATAATGTGCGGCATGCGTGTTAGGGACATTATGTGTGTCATGTGTATAAGGACATTAATAACGTGCAGCATATTTGTAAGGGACATTATGTGTGTCATTATGTGCATAAGGGCAATAATAATGTGCGGCATATGTGTAAGGGGCATTATGTGTATAAGGGCATTAATAAAGGTTGGCAAATGTGTAAGGTGCATTATGTTTTTAAGGACATTAATAATGTGTGTCATGTGTAAGGGGCATTACTTGTGGTATTTTGTGTATAAAGGCATTACTAATGTGTGGCATTATGTGTATAAGTGTTCTACTATGTGACATTACATATAGAAAGGGCACTACTGTGTGGTCTAATGTGAATAAAGAGCAATATAATGTGGTGTAATGAGAATAAGGAGCAATTCAGTGTGATGTAATGTGAATAAGGGAAACTATTGTGGAGAGCAATGTATATAAGGCAAAGTGGTACTATTGCGTGATGTAGTGTGAATAAGGGACACTATCGCATTGTAAAATGTGAAAAAAGTTGCACTACTGTGTGGCATAATTTGAATTGGAGTACTGTTGTGTGGCCATGCCTCTTCCTAGCAAGAACACGCCCCTTTTTGGGCTGTACACCGAATGTGCACACTGTTCCTATTTAAAATATAGGGGGTAGTAGCACCAAGATGAGGACTACTATGGGTGAGGGGTGATAGTGCTGGGAAAGGGGTGCAGGGTCAGAGGAGGAGCTAGTGGTGGTGCTAGGGGGCACCAGCCAAAATCTTGCCTAGGGCATCATATTGGTTAGGGCAAGCTCTGCCCCTGGTCCCTGTACATTGTGTGTGTGTGAGTCCACCCCTGTCCCTGTGCAATGTGTGTATGTGTCGGTGTGCACCTGGTCCCTGTACAATGTGTGTGTAAGTGTACTCATATACAATCTGTTTGTGTGTCAGTGTGAGCTCCTGGTTCCTGTGTGTGTGTTTGTGTTCATTGTGCACCCTATACAGTCTATGTATTTGTGTCAATGCTCTTGTCAACAGTTATGTCATTTATAAATGAGTAGTTTATCTAGAGCCCTGTCTGAATAATAAAAATATTAATCATTCTTATATTCTTATACATTCCAGTCAGTGGTGGTACTAGGGGCAGGCAACATGTAACGTTTATAAGGGACTCTACCATGACATAATTTGTATAAGGGGCTCTACTGTGGTGTAACATGTATAAGACGATTTACTGTGTGGTGTAATGTGAATAACGGACACTACTGTGGTGGGTAATGTGAATTGGTACTATTCTATGACCACACCCCTTCCCCATGAAGCCAAGCCTCTTTATATTCCACTAAGGTGCGCAAAATATACACTTGCTTACCATAAAAATTTGATTCGGGACGTCCCTGCATATAGGCCCTCATTCCGAGTTGTTCGCTCGCAAGCTGCTTTTAGCAGCATTGCACACGCTAAGCCGCCGCCTACTGGGAGTGAATCTTAGCTTAGCAAAATTGCGAACGAAAGATTCTCTAAATTGCGATTAGAAATTACTTTGCAGTTTCTGAGTAGCTCGATACTTACTCTGCCACTGCAATTTGTTCAGTCAGTTTCGTTTCTGGTTTGACGTCACAAACACACCCAGCGTTCGCCCAGACACTCCCCCGTTTCTCCAGCCACTCCCGCGTTTTTCCCAGAAACGGCAGCGTTTTTTCACACACTCCCATAAAACGGCCAGTTTCCACCCAGAAACACCCACTTCCTGTCAATCACACTACGATCACCAGAACGAAGAAAAAACCTTGTAATGCCGTGAGTAAAATACCAAACTTCTTAGCAAATTTACTTGGCGCAGTCGCAGTGCGAACATTGCGCATGCGCAATTAGCGGAAAATCGCTGCGATGCGAAGAAAATTACGAGCGAACAACTCGGAATGAGGGCCATAGATCTCTACAGCCTCAACCCACTCCTCCATAGTGCAGTCACATCACCGCTACACTCCGCAGTCCACCCATGAACAAGGAGCCAGTACCCCATCCACAGCACAATATACAGCGGTATGTTGCAGTACGGCTCCCAGGAAGAGAATCCCAGTGACCTCAACACCATTACTTCCAATAGGGAGGTAATTATAAAGTGGAGAAACATAACACAGTCACCAATCAGCTGCTGGGGTTAATGTATCAAGCAGTGCCCCAGTGGAGAAGTAGCCCATAACAATCAATCCATTTCTACCTATCATTTAAAAGTACATTCTGTCAATGATAGGCAGAAAGTAATTGTTTGCCAGGGGCATCTTTTCCACTTGCTCACTTCTGCTTGATACATAAACCCCTGATTTTGAAAAGAACTTTATCTCTTCCACTTAATATGTGTCCACAATTTTGTTTAAACGTTCCCTAATGTTTTCTAAAGGGTTTTGTTACAAAAATGTTTTAGGTCTTTTATTAAAATGTAGATTTACTTGCAAAAATGTTTGTACAGTATTTTGGACCTAATGAACTTGTTGTTTGAAACAGTGCTAAGCAATTGATATGCACTTCTAGTGCACTACTTCATATAAGTTGCACATTGCAGTGAGTCTAATAAAAAAATACATGTGTGAGTTACAAAACTGTCTTCTCATTTTTTCTTACCCTGAGGTATTGCTCTTTTAGTACACAAATGATGGCATTGCAGGTCTCAGGTGTGATGTGCACCAAAGCTTGCAGAGAGATGAGAGAGCCAAACTTGAGATCAGCCAGGAACTTGCCCATAGCCAGGAAGTGTAGGATTACCACCAGTCTCTCCTCAGCAGGGATGGCCCTCCGTAACCTGGTCTCCTGCTTCTCAATGTATGGAGTCACCAGATGCAGCAACTCCTGGAACGTGGCATCATCCATATGAATGAAATTGTAATTGTTGTTGGGATTGTTCTCGCAAATCTCCAGGAGAAAGGGCATGTGTGACATGGAGTCTCTCTGCGGCAGCCACTCCTTGGTTCACCAGGTCCTCTCCACTAGCCTCCTCTTGTGTGCCTTCTCGTCATCAGAGAGTGACACCAAAGTATAGACAGCCATAGCTTTAAAGTGATAAGCATCCATATTCCAGAGCAAGAAAGCACTTTGTAGAGTAAAGCAAAACAAAGCAGAGCAGTAAGCTATGTAGAGTGTTCAGCAGGTAATCCTATCTTCAGCAAACACAAAGCAATACTGCACAGGGAAATGGCATTTTCCATATTTCCTCTTTAGTTACAGCACAGTCCACTGTACACTGTACACTGTACAGTCCATTATTAAAATTTCAAGGGGATTCTAATGACTATGTTCATGTGTGCACAGGAGCAACGATAAATTACAGGCGACCAAACAATGCAATATATCGTTCAGTCATTAGCAAGATTGCAGTATGTGCATGCTCAATCTCACTTGTACTGGGCTCAAGGGAAATTGTCAGCAAAGTTGGAACAATTCCTAGTCGTTCCAGTGTGTACTAGCTTCAGGTGTATTGTCATGGGCAACTTCTCCACGGGCTCTCCGAAAGGAGCCTGTCCCTACGATGTGCTGTGCGGGCAGCTGAAGTTCTTGCGCATGTGCAGTGTTGCACTAGGGCATTTCCGGCGGAGGGTTCCCGGGAACCTAGCCAGATCTACTTTCTGCGATACATAGCCCATAGGCTACAATGGGCTACTGCAATCAAAAGATTGCGGTAGTTGCAGGGAACAATATTTAGATATTGATACATAGGGCAGCATTGCATCCCCCATAGAAACCTATAGGGGATGTGGCTGTGGGCGACAATGGAGGGATCGCAGCAGGTATCAGAGACAATAGTAACATTGACAATCCATTCAGCTCTATGGTACAGTATGAATAGAACCAACAAGTAACTTTTAAGGCTGAATTATGCATAGAAAATGAACAGTGTTGAAAACGTCTTTATTCTCTGATCAAGTGCCTGAAAGGAAAGCAATGAGAATGGCCAGAACTAAAAGCTAGTGCTTGCTTTTTGGATTGAATGAAATCAAATTATTGAATTAAAAATATAAATAAACCAAACAATATAAATGCTCCCATTTCTCAATACATACATTAAAATAAAATATGTCATGTTTTTCACGATGCAGGATTTTCTCATATAGGTGAACTGACGTATGACATAACTGCATATTTCAATATACAGTACTGTGATGTTAAATAAAGGATCAGTCATGTACCTTGTGAATATAAGGTCAGTTCTTTCAGGTCATCAATAAATCTAATTTTGTTTTACAAATGTCATGTCCTTCACACATGCCGACTTCCTCAGTACAAATTACTTCAAAATGAAGTTCAAATCATATAAAATGGATGACAAGTTAACTTTACTAGTGCAATTTTAGCCTTGCTTATATGATTGATTATTGATTTGTGTATACAGTAAAATACAAGAAGTGATTCACACTTTTACAAGAAAAGAAGAATTCCCATCAATTCAACTACTTTCCACTTCTATTTGAGCAATATTGAATTATGTTTAAATGGAAAATATTTTTTTCCTCTCTATTCATTTCTGAAGTGCCAACATAAGAAAAGCAAAACCTTCATTCATTTCGCATTGTCATCTGAAATGATAACACATGACTACACAAGTCATTATGAATGGAATCAAGAGCAAATCACAAAAATATACATATAGTGTTTTTAATCAAGGTGCTTGGCAATATTCACAATAAACTTTACTGTAGTTAGTGTTTCCCACCTTGCTAATATGTCATATCAATATACTGTATGCCACAAGCAATCACTAATTTATGTCTTAATGTATTAAATCTAACACTTTCCCTCATACTTTACACAATTTTTGTACCATTACTTAATTTCCTCATCACGTGGGGGGCAATTCCGAGTTGATTGCTAGCTGCCGTTGTTCACAGTGCAGCGATCAGTGGAAAAAATGGCTAATCTGCGCATGCGTATGCACCGCAATGCGCACGCGCGACGTACGGGTACAAAGTCCTTTGTGGGTTTGCACAGGTTCGAGCGAAGCTTTCAGTCGCACGGCAGAACTCAGGAAGATTGACATGAAGTGGGCATTTCTGGGTGCAAACCGACTGTTTTCAGGCAGTGCTTAGAAAAATGCAGGTGTGGTTGGGTGAACGCTGGGCGGGTGTGTGACGTCAAAAGCCATCGCTCCGTCGCTAGAATCAATGCACACGAAGAGTAACTACAGGGCTGGTCTTGTTTTGCACAAAATGATTTTGCAGGCGCTTTGCTGCACAAGCATTTGCACTTCTGCAAAGCAAAAATACACACCTCTGTGGGCGGCGACAATGTGTTTGCATGGCTGCTAAAAGTAGCTAGCGAGCGATCAACTCAGAATTACCCCCATGGTCTGTTGGGATTAGAGATGAGCGGGTTCGGTTCCTCGGAATCCGAACCCCCCCGAACCTCATGCTTTTTACACGGGTCCGAGGGAGACTCGGCTCTTCCCGCCTTGCTCGGCTAACCCGAGCGCGCCCGAACGTCATCATCCCGCTGTCGGATTCTCGCGAGGCTCGTATTCTATCGCGAGACTCGGATTCTATATAAGGAGCCGCGCGTCGCCGCCATTTTCACACGTGCATTGTGATTGATAGGGAGAGGACGTGGCTGGCGTCCTCTCCGTTTAGATAGAGAGTGAGACACTTGATTTACTGGAGCATTAGGAGTACTCAGAGAGTGCAGAGTTTTGCTGATAGTTATACTAGTGGTGACCAGTGACCACCAGTTTTATTTATTATTTAATATAATCCGTTCTCTGCCTGAAAAAAAACGATACACAGTCACATACCATATCTGTGCTCAGCCTCAGTGTGCTGCATGATAATATCATCTATGTATATCTGACTGTGCTGAGTAGTGCTCACTGCTCACACAGCTTAATTGTGGGGGAGACTGGGGAGCAGTTATAGCAGGAGTACATATTTAACAGTGCACACTTTTGCTGCCAGAGTGCCAGTGTGACTGACCAGCAGTGACCACCAGTATATTGTCTGCCTGAAAAAGTTAAACACTCGTGTGGTGTTTTTTTTTTAATTCTATATATAAACGCATTCTGCTGACAGTGTCCAGCAGGTCCGTCATTCATTATATTTCTATCTTCTTCATACTAGTAGTTTAGGAGTCTGCAGTGCTGACAGTGTCCAGCAGGTCCGTCATTATACAATATATACCTGTCCTGCAGTAGTGATATATATATTTTTTATATCATTATCATCCAGTCTATACTAGCAGACGCAGTACGGTAGTCCACGGCTGTAGCTACCTCTGTGTCGGCAGTCGCTCGTCCATAATTGTATACCTACCTGTGGTGGGTTTTTTTTTTTCTATCTTCTTCATACTAGTAGTTTAGGAGTCTGCAGTGCTGACAGTGTCCAGCAGGTCCGTCATTATACAATATATACCTGTCCTGCAGTAGTGATATATATATTTTTTTTATATCATTATCATCCAGTCTATACTAGCAGACGCAGTACGGTAGTCCACGGCTGTAGCTACCTCTGTGTCGGCAGTCGCTTGTCCATAATTGTATACCTACCTGTGGTGGGTTTTTTTTTCTATCTTCTTCATACTAGTAGTTTAGGAGTCTGCAGTGCTGACAGTGTCCAGCAGGTCCGTCATTATACAATATATACCTGTCCTGCAGTAGTGATATATATATATTTTTTATATCATTATCATCCAGTCTATACTAGCAGACGCAGTACGATAGTCCACGGCTGTAGCTACCTCTGTGTCGGCAGTCGCTCGTCCATAATTGTATACCTACCTGTGGTGGGTTTTTTTTTCTATCTTCTTCATACTAGTAGTTTAGGAGTCTGCAGTGCTGACAGTGTCCAGCAGGTCCGTCATTATACAATATATACCTGTCCTGCAGTAGTGATATATATATATTTTTTATATCATTATCATCCAGTCTATACTAGCAGACGCAGTACGGTAGTCCACGGCTGTAGCTACCTCTGTGTCGGCAGTCGCTCGTCATCCATAAGTATACTAGTATCCATCCATCTCCATTGTTTACCTGAGGTGCCTTTTAGTTGTGCCTATTAAAATATGGAGAACAAAAATGTTGAGGTTCCAAAAATAGGGAAAGATCAAGATCGACTTCCACCTCGTGCTGAAGCTGCTGCCACTAGTCATGGCCGAGACGATGAAATGCCATCAACGTCGTCTGCCAAGGCCGATGCCCAATGTCATAGTACAGAGCATGTAAAATCCAAAACACCAAATATCAGTAAAAAAAGGACTCAAAAATCTAAAATAAAATCGTTGGAGGAGAAGCGTAAACTTGCCAATATGCCATTTACCACACGGAGTGGCAAGGAACGGCTGAGGCCCTGGCCTATGTTCATGGCTAGTGGTTCAGCTTCACATGAGGATGGAAGCACTCAGCCTCTCGCTAGAAAAATGAAAAGACTTAAGCTGGCAAAACATGGAGAACCACCATTTTTGCTGCGAGGGATAGAGAGTTTGCTCCAGAACCCCGCCAGGTGGGATACCCGGCTGAACTATCACCAAGGACTTGGTAAATATCCTCCTTCATCTGGATACCTGTTTTTTGCACATCAACGCATGCGTTGCAGGACTTCATAACATCCTCTAACCATCAGCTGTTTTACCAGCTAGTTTTTTCTACATAAAGACTGCCCCTAGTGAAAAATCACTTACAGAGAGTGGCTCATTAAGGCTCAATTTTCCATATTGTATGGTTTAGCACTAGCAGTGCCTAATTTTAGTATTTAAGTGTTTATGTGTATATGTGTATCTGTGATATCAATTTTAAATATATATAAAAATATTTTTGAGCGCAGTTGGTAATTCTTGTTTATCCATATATATGTTTTTTTTGGGGTGAACAGCTATCATCCCGTTTCCAACAGCAGCTTAGAAAACCAGCCCAGTTACAGCGCCTGTTTTCTCTATACCATTTATGGTAAAGAGATATATATTTTTTTCTTGCTTAAGCTGGCAAAAGCACAGCAATGAACGCACAGTTCTTCGAAATCACAAATCCACAAGGAGAGTCCAATTGTGTCGGTTGCGATGCCTGACCTTCCCAACACTGGACGTGAAGAGCATGCGCCTTCCACCATTTGCACGCCCCCTGCAAGTGCTGGAAGGAGCACCCGCAGTCCAGTTCCTGATAGTCTGATTGAAGATGTCAGTGTTGAAGTACACCAGGATGAGGAGGATATGGGTGTTGCTGGCGCTGGGGAGGAAATTGACCAGGAGGATTCTGATGGTGAGGTGGTTTGTTTAAGTCAGGCACCCGGGGAGACACCTGTTGTCCGTGGGAGGAATATGGCCATTGACATGCCTGGTGAAAATACCAAAAAAATCAGCTCTTCAGTGTGGAAGTATTTCAACAGAAATGCGGACAACATTTGTCAAGCCGTGTGTTGCCTTTGTCAAGCTGTAATAAGTAGGGGTAAGGACGTTAACCACCTCGGAACATCCTCCCTTATACGTCACCTGCAGCGCATTCATCATAAGTCAGTGACAAGTTCAAAAACTTTGGGCGACAGCGGAAGCAGTCCACTGACCAGTAAATCCCTTCCTCTTGTAACCAAGCTCACGCAAACCACCCCACCAACTCCCTCAGTGTCAATTTCCTCCTTCCCCAGGAATGCCAATAATCCTGCAGGCCATGTCACTGGCAATTCTGACGAGTACTCTCCTGCCTGGGATTCCTCCGATGCATCCTTGCGTGTAACGCCTACTGCTGCTGGCGCTGCTGTTGTTGCTGCTGGGAGTCGATGGTCATCCCAGAGGGGAAGTCGTAAGACCACTTTTACTACTTCCACCAAGCAATTGACTGTCCAACAGTCCTTTGCGAGGAAGATGAAATATCACAGCAGTCATCCTGCTGCAAAGCGGATAACTGAGGCCTTGGCATCCTGGGCGGTGAGAAACGTGGTTCCGGTATCCATCATTACTGCAGAGCCAACTAGAGACTTGTTGGAGGTACTGTGTCCCCGGTACCAAATACCATCTAGGTTCCATTTCTCTAGGCAGGCGATACCGAAAATGTACACAGACCTCAGAAAAAGACTCACCAGTGTCCTAAAAAATGCAGTTGTACCCAATGTCCACTTAACCACGGACATGTGGACAAGTGGAGCAGGGCAGACTCAGGACTATATGACTGTGACAGCCCACTGGGTAGATGTATGGACTCCCGCCGAAAGAACAGCAGCGGCGGCACCAGTAGCAGCATCTCGCAAACGCCAACTCTTTCCTAGGCAGGCTACGCTTTGTATCACCGCTTTCCAGATGTCAAAGTCAGAAAAATATCACGATGCACACTGCCATATTTGCACCTCATATGTGACCCTGCTGCGCATGCGTGCGCTCTCCTGTGCGTGCGCATACTCGCTGTTGCGGGCACCCGCAGGCGCACGGTATGCGCATTTACGGTAGAGATAGTATGCGTCTAGCGGGCGAATCTTTCGTTACATATTTTCACCATATAATGTATTTTGTAGATTATGGTCCCTTTGATAGATTCTGAAAGTTTAGTTAATGTAGCATGTACGTGGACAGAGAAATCCCTCTTTGTTTGATACGAAGGGTCAGACAGGAGTAATACAGTGGTGTTTAGTATCCATCGGAAGAGTATTTAATTAGCAATATTCCGGTGTTGGTTTGAAACAGATTAATCGCTCGTGCGAATAGTTATGGACATAAGAAGTTTATGTCCATTTACTATTATTTGCACTTACTTATCCATGCGGCGGGAAACCTAGTTTCCCACCCACCTGAGCAGTTGGAAATCGTCACAGCCCACCTGTATGAATCAACCTATGACCTTTTGTTATAATACGAGGAGGAATTCCTGTGTCCAATGAACAATGAGATTGTAGGGACCATTGAATTGTATTGTGTGTGGGGCATAAATAGACAAGCCGATCACATCCAGCTCACTCTTCAACGGTTCTCATTGCTGATAATCGGGAGCTGGATGTCCAGAGGCGCATGCGATCGTTCCCCTTTGTGCGTAAGTTTTCTCCACAATCATATTGTCTTTCTTGTTATTGTGAGCCATATCTCTCTCTCTCTCTCTTCTCCTCTTTCCCTCGTATTCTCTTAAACGAAATAGTATTGTATTATATTTCCTGTGTAGTTACCTGGTTAGTTAGTCTGTGTTATATTGTAGTGTATGACTTGTACTGTATTATTCTTTTTGCAAGTATAACATTCATATAAGGCGTTAGACCCTAAGTCCGGTAGTTGTGTATTTATTATAGTGTTAAGTATTCACAGAGCGTCGGTGACGCTCAAACAGCTTTTAAGTTAATAAGGTTACACTGTGTTGCATCTACACCCTATCTCTACACTAAGGTTTTACTGCATATTACATTGTTTATGGTTTAGAGATAAAGGTTTAACATTGTGAGCGTCTGCGCCGCTGGTGATCTCCTCGTGGTCCCGAGCGTCCGCTACGCTATAGCGAACCATTACGTTAGTCAGCAGCCAATAGCGTGCCTGCCTGTGATCTCTTGGCCGTGAGCGAACGTGACGCTTGAGCGTCTCGACCTCGGCTAAGCGATTGCTACGCAACGTGCGTACCCTTACGGTACTCCATACGTCAATAGCGTACAGTGTTCTTAGGCCTCTTAAAGGGTTTTAAATAAGATAAATATTCAGCTTTATCAATTGGGGGCTCGTCCGGGATTTCTCATATCTCTGCTAGGTAATTTCAGCAGACATTATCCAGCAGCAAAGGGCGGGAGGTCATATTCCTCGTAGTGCTGTTTGGATAAGCGTCTGCTTAGCTTAGTAAAGGGTGCTGAAGGAATCCGGAACCGGAGGTAAGAACAAAACGCTAGTGTCTTTTAAAACTGTTTATTTCTGTCTTGCGTACGCATGCACGCACATATCTGCATTTCTTTTTCATTCGTGTATTTTCATATCACTCTCCTGTTTGCCATTTTATAACTGATAAAACGTGCTAAGAGAGATTTGTCGCTATTTCATAGTTAAAGTGTAAATGTAATATATAAAGGGATAAAGTGTAAAGCCCACACGCAACTCTACCTAAGGTATAAGGAGAGATTGGTGTGTTGCGCCGTAGACGATCGAGGATCATCTACATTGATAAACGTATTAGTTGTGTTACGGTGGATACTTGCTTTGCGTACACGTGTCTCTAACAAAGGGTGAGACTCGCGTACGCAACTCAAAGGCCGACGCACGCAGCGTAAATTACGCAACGGAGCGTCCGGGTACGCCCACGTAGCTCAAATCACACGGTAGTCTTATCGTAACAGGCGAAAAGGTGGCAACGCGATAAATAGCGCAAGTTAATTTTAGTGTCCGAAATTTAGACTAACAGATCCTTCTCCAAATTCACAACACATCTGGTTTAAAGAAAATTTCTGCGCATAAATAGAAATAGAAACTAAAGTGTACATGTGGTGAGTGAGTGTTTTGTATATATAAGTTTATACAATTTTCCAGGTTGAACCACAAGAAGTCGAGTTCTCGCAGAGGTACATGCATGTAAGTGTCGTACATGGTGGCGAGGGAGGCATCCTTTGTTAAATATAAAATTTGAGCAGTAGAGTATAGTAGACCAGGAGGTCATACTACAGACCAGGAGGTCCAGGTACAGCAGACTAAGAAGTCTGCCATAAATTTGAGAAAAGGGCACAACCCAGGGGGTTGGTGCAAAACCCATATAGGCCAATAAAGCTCTGGCTGAAGGAATTCGCAGCCGAAATTTTCGATTCCACTGGTCGCTCAGCACATAAGATTAGTTGCTTATGTGCTGAACGATTGTACCGCACGTAATTGTGTGCATTAGTTAATCTGACCAGTACCATTTGTGTACGAACCCGGTCATAAAACTATTTGTACATTCTGACGTGATTTGTGTATTTTTTTATTTTCTGAAGGGAAGTTCGCTGGTCACTCAGGAATTGTCCAACAACCAATAGTTACTGGAAAGAGTAAGTGTTCTGCGGATATCCCTCGCATGTTCCAGTAAATAGAGGTTCATAGGGGCCCTGGGTCGAGTACGCCAGCGCTAAGGCAGTGTGTAGGTCGTATTGGTCGGCGTGGGCGAGTGAGTGGGGTACTCGGTAAACCGCCACCGTCAGCCTATCGTGAACATTTTGGTTTTTGTAAGGGTTCGCTGAAGACCATGATTGAAGGTCAGAGGTGGTGAAAGCAAAGCCTGCAAGTTATGGGGGCCAATTGTTCAGGAAGGGGGCGATCAACCTCGGTTCGGGTTGATTCAGTAAACCGACCAGTCGGGTCGACAAGGTACGTAATGTGTGAAAAATATGGTTCACATACAGAGGTTTTATGTGATGAATGGGAGAGAATGACAGTGCATGACGGGGAGAAATTCCCAAGAGTAGGTAGCTTTAGCCCAGAAGTGTTGCAAAATTTAAGGAGGAGGATATGTCTCATTAAATCAACAAAGAGACGAATCCAACATTATGATTATTTGCAGTTATGGCAACAGGAGGGTGAAATACAGAGAGGATTGGCTCTGGCGGCGGGATCAAATCCTATCAAGAAATTGGTAGCCACGGCCCCGCCGCCACCATACATATCAGGAGAGAAATTGGTTGCGGAGAATGACGCATTAGGGTGTAACAAACAAACACTTAGCAACTGTGTAAATGTTAATAAGTTAACAAATGCAAGTGTTAACCCGTGCAAGTTGTACCCTGTTTTGAACTTTCCCCAGGAGTGTGATCAAGAGGACGAATCGGCAACAATATCGGCGCTCTCTCTAGCAGCCACCATAGCAGAGACAACAGTAGGCATGGCTCCACCCACGAGATTAGTAACAAAAGCCCCTAGCGGAGGGATAGGTGAGGTCGTATCTACAGGTAAGTACGGCACCATACACTATGCTGAAACCATTTCACCACAGGCTGTAGAACCTACACAGAATGATGTTAGTAGACTTAATCCTGTTAGGGTAATAGCAGTGCCAAATGGGAAAACTGACACGACAGAAATCACACCTGTTAGGAACATTGCCATGTACAGCCCATTTTCCCGAATGGAATTAAGAACCATAGTGTCAGAATTCCCTGACCCTAGGAAAGACTTAGTTGCTAGCCAGAAATACATCAGAGACCTAGGAAACACTTTAGAGCCCAATAACAAAGACTGGCAGATATTGCTGAGGGCATGTTTACCCTCCAATGTCGACGCAGCTCAATTTTTAGCTGACTGTGGATTGGATCAGGATGTACCTCTTACAGATGTGTACAACAAAGATAACGTAAAAAGAATAAGTTTACAGTTAAAGGAGTATTTTCCAGCGGTAGTTAAATGGAACAAGATTTTCTCCATTAAACAGAAAGAGTCAGAAACTGCTGCAGAATATTTTCACAGGGCATTACTAGAAATGGCAAAATACACAGGTATAGAGGACATTAAAACAAACATAAACCATCGAGAAGTAGCAGTATCTGTACTAATGGATGGTTTAAAAGAGACATTAAAGACAAGGGTACAGACCACGCAACCATGTTGGCGAGGTCTGTCGGTGGCTACTTTGAGAGAGGCTGCTATTGATCACGACCGGAATATCACCCGACACAGGGAGTCACAAGGTGATAAGTTAATGGCCGTAAGTATACAGGCCCTGACCACAAGGCAGCCTTTGTATAAATCACCAAACCCTGTGGGTAAGTCAAATGTGGTAACTTGTTTTTCTTGTCATAGACAGGGACACATGGCACAAGACTGTAGAGTGAAAAATTCACAAAACTCATATCAACCCCCTAGACAACGACACGACACACGACATTGGGAGCAGGGTCCGCAGAAACGGAGTTATGAGCCACATGCAGGGGAAACAAAAAGATACCCCCCGAACAGAGACTGGCAAGCCTCTGGCAGTTCCCATTTAACCCCTTCACAAGTAGTTGCTGCCAGCGGGATTCAGGGAGGTCACCATACCCAATAGGGGTGTGGCCATACCTGTAATCTGCAGCCAGTAAAATTGATTGCAAGTCTTGGGAGTGAACCTGAAATTGCAATTAATGTAGCTGGTAAAACATTAAACTTCCTTGTAGATACAGGGGCGGCCAAATCAGTGATAAATTCGACAGTGGGCATGAGAACCACTGGTAAGACAATTCCAGCCATGGGAGTAACGGGAGTAGTCCAGCACTACCCTGTTAGCAAACCAGCCGAGATTACAGTAGGGCCTTTACATACCAAGCATTCCTTTTTGCTGGCTGCATCGGCACCGACTAATCTCCTGGGAAGAGACTTATTGTGTAAAATGGGGTGCGTCATTTATTGTACTCCTGAAGGTGTATTCTTGGACATACCTGAGAATCACGCTCAGGAAGTGCAAGACATGTTAGACTCCCCATCAAAATTAATGTCACATACCATTATGACAAATAGGACTCCATCCCAAGTAGAAGAAATGACATCCCAGATACCAGAGTCACTTTGGACTAAAGACGGACAAGACACTGGATTGATGGCAAACGTAGCTCCAGTAGTTGTGCAAGTAAAAGATGGTAGGATAGCTCCAAAAATCCCACAGTACCCTCTGAAGCCAGAGGTGGAGTAAGGAGTTTACCCAGTAATAGAGCGCTTGCTACAACAGGGCATTCTGGTAAGAACATACAGCACTGCCAATAGTCCCATCTTCCCTGTGAAAAAGAGTGGGGGGAGGGGTTACCGGCTAGTGCAGGATCTAAGGGGGATTAACAAAATAGTTGAGAGTCAGTTCCCCGTAGTGCCAAATCCAGCTGTCATCCTTATGCAAATCCCTCCCACTGCGAAATTTTTCACTGTTATTGACCTCTGCTCCGCTTTCTTTTCGGTACCTCTGCACCCTGACAGCCAATATTTGTTTGCATTTACATACAGAGGAGTCCAATACACATGGACTCGATTACCACAAGGTTTCATAGACAGTCCAAGTATATTTTCCCAGGCTTTGCATGATTGTTTACAGTCTTTCCAACCAGAGAGTGGATCAGTATTGATACAGTACGTGGATGATCTACTACTGTGTTCTGATTCATTGGAAGCATCCCTGAAGGATACGAAACAGCTCCTGTTTCATCTTTCAGACACTGGACACAAGGTTTCCAAAGACAAGTTGCAACTATGCCAAACTAGGGTAAAGTATTTGGGACACTGTCTAACACAAGGACTGAGACACCTGACCGCTGATAGAATTCAAGCAATTAGAGACATGACTCTGCCACAAACCCAGCAACAGATCAGAACGTTTTTAGGAATGTGTGGGTATTGCCGTAACTGGATCCCAGGATTTTCCATTCTAGCGTTACCTTTGCAGGAGATGGTCTCCTCAAACAAACCTGATCGGATTTCGCACACAGACGAGTCCGAGATGGCATTTGAGAGACTTAAACAGTGCCTAACGCAGGCACCAGCATTAGGTATGCCAGACTATGGGAAACCCTTTGAGCTGTACGGAACAGAAAGTGCTGGTTGCGCGGCAGGCGTCCTAACCCAGAAGCACGGTGATGCCAGCAGGCCAGTAGCATACTACAGCGCTCAGCTAGATACGGTAGCGCGATCCCTCCCCACATGCTTGCGAAGCGTTGCTGCGATAGCATTGCTAGTAACGAAAAGCGAAGATGTAGTGCTAGGTCACAACCTCACAATTCATACACCACATGCAGTGTCAGCCTTGCTAAATTCTGCCCAAACCAGGCACGACTCATCAGCACGGTTTACAAGATGGGAATTGGCACTAATGGCCCCCGTAAACATCACCATAAGGAGATGCAGTGCATTAAATCCTGCAACATATCTCCCAGGTGTGCCTGGACAGGCACAAAGGGTGGAGGATGAGAGTGGTGGGGAAGGAGAATTTAATACAAAGGAGGACACACATGATTGTATGGAATATTTGACCCAAAATTTTACCGCAAGGCCTGACATCAGTGACAACCCACTGGAAGATGTAGATCTAACTTTCTACACAGACGGTAGTTGTCACAGACAGTCAGACTCGGGAGACTTGTGTACTGGATACGCAGTCGTAGATGACCAAGGCACCATAGAAGCGGAATCGCTAGGCCCACCTCACTCAGCCCAGGTTGCTGAACTGGTCGCCCTAACCAGAGCATGTGAATTGGCTAAGGGCAAATCAGCCAATATCTACACCGACTCTAGATACGCATTCGGGGTAGTCCATGATTTCGGAGCCCTATGGCGCCTCAGAAATTTCATGACGGCAGCTGGTACACCGGTAGCGCATGCAGCTCACATAAAAAGGCTTCTAACAGCGATACAGGAACCCGACAGAGTGGCTGTTATCAAGTGTAAAGCACACACATATAGCCAGGACCCAGTATCACTTGGTAACAGCCGAGCAGACGAAGCAGCTAAGTTAGCAGCTGGTACCCCCAGACAGACAGACACCACACAACTGATGGTATTTAATACCATCAACACACAGAAGCTGTGTGAGATGCAAAATTTGTGTTCCACACAGGAAAAGGCAGTCTGGAAGGCAAAGGGATATGGCCAGGAGTCCTCAGGACTCTGGACGGATGGACAAGGTAAACCAGTGGCCCCTAGAGCATATCTCCCATGTTTAGCTGAGGCAGCTCACGGGCTGGCTCATCTGGGCAAGGAAGGAATGTGCAAGTTGGTAAGAGCATATTGGTGCGCCCCAGGATTTTCATCTCATGCAAGTAAGAGAGCAATGTCATGCCTTACATGCTTGAGAAAGAATATCGGAAAGGCAATACCAACAGAACCATCTCATATCCCACCTACAGGCGGTCCTTTTCAGGTAATACAGATTGACTTTATTCAATTACCCCCTTGTCGAAATTTGAAATATGTACTTGTTTGTATAGATGTGTTCTCAAATTGGGTCGAAGCATTTCCTGCGGCCACAAATACCGCTATGTTTACTGCTAAGAAAATTGTGCAGGAATTTGTATGTAGATATGGTATCCCTAGAATAATTGAAAGTGATAGGGGTACCCATTTTACAGGTGATGTCTTTCAAGGAATGTGTAAGTTGATGGGAATTGATAGCAAGCTGCACACTCCATACCGTCCACAGGCGAGTGCGAAGGTGGAAAGAGTGAACAGCACTATTAAAAATAAACTGAGCAAAGTCATGGCAGAAACAGGATTGACATGGCCAGAAGCTTTACCCATTGTACTGTACAGCATCAGAACCACTCCCAGGTCCCCTCTTAATCTGTCTCCCTTTGAAATCTTGTTTGGTCGACAACCGCATGTTATGATTAACCCTCAGGATGATTTGAAGTGTAACAATGAAGTGACTGTAAAGTACCTGGTTAATATGAGTAAACAGCTAAGGAACCAAAATGACAATCTGAAGTTGGTGATTCCTGATTTACCAGATAGTAATTGTCATAACATTGAACCTGGGGATTATGTAATGATACGGAATTTTCTACGCTCAGGTTGCCTTATTGACAGATGGGAAGGACCATACCAAGTCTTATTGACTAGCACTACAGCATTGAAAGTAGCAGAGAGAGAGACTTGGGTTCATTCGTCCCATTGTAAGAAGGTTGCTGATCCAGAGAGGTCCCGTGATAAGGAACAGACGGTAGAGGAAGTTGTATCACTGGAGTGTCTGTTCCAGGAGGACTGAGGCGGCACCTGAGCATTGAGAATCACAAGATCAAAAGCAGTTGTCGATTCCCTGTTTCCCTTTTATTGTTTTTCCCCACTTCCCATCCCCTCTCCCTCAAATTATTTTTTTCCCCCTTCTCATTCTTCTTCGTTTCCTCCTAAGATGGACTTGCCTCAAGAGACTGTGATCCGGATTTTCCTGTTGACCATGATGTTGACCAGAGCAGTCTGTTCCGGCGAGAGTACCATGGAGGTCGAGAGAGGTTCTGGAATGGGTTCTGATGACAGAGATGGAGGTGTGGTTTTCCGAGAACAACATAATCAACAAGCAAAGGCGAGTATCAGAAAACGATCCGATAGCATTGACCATAGAAGGAATTGTGAAGGATTGTTAGCTGAAGAAAACTGTATCTGTAGGCTCTGTGACAATGTAGTTGAGGATGGGTGCATCAAGAAATGCCAATCCAGTTTTAATATCCACATGGACCGGCATCCCTTGAGTGACTATCACTCCTTAGTGGGTAGTGTGTTAAATCAAACAGATTGTTGGGTATGCTCTCAAGTACCTCAAGGTCATAGCAAATCAGGACTAGTACCATTTCCTTTAACGATAGGGGAGGTACTTGAGCTAAGTGGTGGGACGCCGGTGGACAGGAGGTTTAATATCTCCAGTCCTCCTAGTTTGAAGCTCCACCAATATCATGTGGATAGATCCCTAATATGTTTTAACATTTCCAATCCCCGAAAGCCGGGAAATTGGGAAGTGTCATGGAGTAACCAAACCATGACCTTTTCATATAGAGCAGATAGAATGCCGACAGATACAGAGCTTATACGCCACATAGCCAGTAGAGGAAAATCTTTCCGATATAGGTATACCCTAGGAAATAGGATTACGAGAGTTGGAGAGGTATCACCAGGATACTGTGCACATATCGTACAAGCTGATACGTGTACTAAACAGATGGGAGAATTAGGGTTAGGAGATTTCACATGGAAGATGTGTAATATGGTTATGTCCTACTCCGTCCCATATGTTCTCCCCGATGATGCATATTTCATATGCGGGAGGAAGGCGTATAAGTGGCTTGCCCCAAACTCTGAAGGATTGTGTTATATTGGAAAAGTACTGCCTGAAGTAATGACTGTATCACATGACAAAATGAAAGATATTCACCGTGTTGCCCAAGCTCCTTATACTCATACTCATTACGAGCACGTAGTTAAACGGCACCTGATAGAAAGAACAGAGCATCCGGCCTCTGACATGATCCATGAATCCACCGGGATTCAGTTTCTACTTGCGTTAGACATCACTCGCACCGCCAGAGGAGTGCTGAACTATAGATACATCTCTGCGCTTGCAAATTTGTTAGACAATATCACAGAAATGTATGATGACACGTTTAGGTATACTGGAAGAGAACTTCAAGCTTATAAAACAGAACTGGCAACGCAGTACGGCGTGAAATGCTGCACATATATAACGAATAGTACCGAGGACCCGGTCGAGGTCATAGACCAAAAGATGGACGATATTCTCCAATTGAAGTGGGAATTTCGCAGGAGACACAATCTCACCCTTGCTGCTGTGAGTAATGAGCTGACTAGTTGGGTGTCATGGTTGAACCCGCGAAATTGGTTCTCTGGTTTAGGAGAATGGGCTCAAGGAGTCATAATGGATGTTGGGAAGTTTCTCCTATGTATCTTAGGTGTTGTCATAACGATTGGCTTGATATTTAGATGCGGTCAGGCTTTAATGAAGTGCAAACGTAGTACCAGGGTAATGAGTCTAAGGAGTGAGGAAATTGTAATTCCAATGGATTTTATTTATGACCCAACTGTAGAAACAATGATGTGATGAAAAAGCGATTTCTACGGTCCGTTTCTTTCACCTGTTTTTCCGGTTTCTCCAAGGTAACAAGACCTACGTTTGACGAGGAATTTGATGATCCTGTATACAGACAACGGATGGATTAAAGAAGAAGTTTTGACAACCTTATACACAGAGATTTGATGAACTATGCCATAGACCCCCAGTTTCCCTAGAAATTTTAAAATTACGCTAGCCCAACACTTTTGTAAGTCTATGGAAATTGACAAAGCTTTTTGCCCACACGCCTTTTGGCAAAAGCACAAAGAAGACTGCATTCAACAGACACCGAACAAGACTTCAACCGACAAATGTTCATTAACCTGACATAGAATACCACTGCATTTACCGTAATTATGTCTTTTCTTCATCTCTACAACCTTCAGGTAATTACACACATAGTCGATAGGGAATACAGGCACAGATATCAGCAATCACATATTCTCCCATTCATGTATCATCAACTAAAATGTGCTCCCCATTTTGTTACAACCACAGCCGAAGAGAGCTCGGTAAAGTTTGACAGCCCATCCACAGACCCGTACCACGGGATAAGAAGGAATTCCAATGTATACTTCGCAATACCTCGAAGCTTGATTTAAAACACGTACGGCACGATGATACATGACCCCCAAACACGGATTCATACACACATGCTTCTGCTATCTCACTAGGTCATACCCTTTTCCTACCTTCTCCTCTCCTCCCCTACCTAACCATGTAAATGTATTAACCCCTGACATATATTTTTCTCGTTTTGAAATGTTTTAGGAAGTGGCAGTTATTGTTGACTGCCAAAGGGTGGACTGTCAAAGTCAGAAAAATATCACGATGCACACTGCCATATTTGCACCTCATATGTGACCCTGCTGCGCATGCGTGCGCTCTCCCATGCGTGCGCATACTCGCTGTTGCGGGCACCCGCAGGCGCACGGTATGCGCATTTACGGTAGAGATTGTATGCGTCTAGCGGGCGAATCTTTCGTTACATATTTTCACCATATAATGTATTTTGTAGATTATGGTCCCTTTGATAGATTCTGAAAGTTTAGTTAATGTAGCATGTACGTGGACAGAGAAATCCCTCTTTGTTTGATACGAAGGGTCAGACAGGAGTAATACAGTGGTGTTTAGTATCCATCGGAAGAGTATTTAATTAGCAATATTCCGGTGTTGGTTTGAAACAGATTAATCGCTCGTGCGAATAGTTATGGACATAAGAAGTTTATGTCCATTTACTATTATTTGCACTTACTTATCCATGCGGCGGGAAACCTAGTTTCCCACCCACCTGAGCAGTTGGAAATCGTCACAGCCCACCTGTATGAATCAACCTATGACCTTTTGTTATAATACGAGGAGGAATTCCTGTGTCCAATGAACAATGAGATTGTAGGGACCATTGAATTGTATTGTGTGTGGGGCATAAATAGACAAGCCGATCACATCCAGCTCACTCTTCAACGGTTCTCATTGCTGATAATCGGGAGCTGGATGTCCAGAGGCGCATGCGAACGTTCCCCTTTGTGCGTAAGTTTTCTCCGCAATCATATTGTCTTTCTTGTTATTGTGAGCCATATCTCTCTCTCTCTCTCTCTCTCTTCTCCTCTTTCCCTCGTATTCTCTTAAACGAAATAGTATTGTATTATATTTCCTGTGTAGTTACCTGGTTAGTTAGTCTGTGTTATATTGTAGTGTATGACTTGTACTGTATTATTCTTTTTGCAAGTATAACATTCATATAAGGCGTTAGACCCTAAGTCCGGTAGTTGTGTATTTATTATAGTGTTAAGTATTCACAGAGCGTCGGTGACGCTCAAACAGCTTTTAAGTTAATAAGGTTACACTGTGTTGCATCTACACCCTATCTCTACACTAAGGTTTTACTGCATATTACATTGTTTATGGTTTAGAGATAAAGGTTTAACATTGTGAGCGTCTGCGCCGCTGGTGATCTCCTCGTGGTCCCGAGCGTCCGCTACGCTATAGCGAACCATTACGTTAGTCAGCAGCCAATAGCGTGCCTGCCTGTGATCTCTTGGCCGTGAGCGAACTTGACGCTTGAGCGTCTCGACCTCGGCTAAGCGATTGCTACGCAACGTGCGTACCCTTACGGTACTCCATACGTCAATAGCGTACAGTGTTCTTAGGCCTCTTAAAGGGTTTTAAATAAGATAAATATTCAGCTTTATCACAGAATACGCACACAGCTAAAAACCTCTTACGGCAACTGAGGAAGATCATCGCAGAATGGCTTACCCCAATTGGACTCTCCTGTGGATTTGTGGCATCGGACAACGCCAGCAATATTGTGTGTGCATTAAATATGGGCAAATTCCATCACGTCCCATGTTTTGCACATACCTTGAATTTGGTGGTGCAGAATTATTTAAAAAACGAGAGGGGCGTGCAAGAGATGCTGTCGGTGGCCAGAAGAATTGCGGGACACTTTCGGCGTACAGGCACCACGTACAGAAGACTGGAGCAACACCAAAAACGCCTGAACCTGCCCTGCCATCATCTGAAGCAAGAAGTGGTAACGAGGTGGAATTCAACCCTCTATATGCTTCAGAGGTTGGAGGAGCAGCAAAAGGCCATTCAAGCCTATACAACTGAGCACGATATAGGAGGTGGAATGCACCTGTCTCAAGCGCAGTGGAAAATGATTTCAACGTTGTGCAAGGTTCTGCAACCTTTTGAACTTGCCACACGTGAAGTCAGTTCAGACACTGCCAGCCTGAGTCAGGTCATTCCCCTCATCAGGCTTTTGCAGAAGAAGCTGGAGACATTGAAGGAGGAGCTAACACAGAGCGATTCCGCTAGGCATGTGGGACTTGTGGATGGAGCCCTTAATTCGCTTAACAAGGATTCACGGGTGGTCAATCTGTTGAAATCAGAGCACTACATTTTGGCCACCGTGCTCGATCCTAGATTTAAAACCTACGTTGTATCTCTCTTTCCGGCAGACACAAGTCTGCAGGGGTTCAAAGAACTGCTGGTGAGAAAATTGTCAAGTCAAGCGGAACGCGACCTGTCAACATCTCCTCCTTCACATTCTCCCGCAACTGGGGGAGCGAGGAAAAGGCTCAGAATTCTGAGCCCACCCGTTGGCGGTGATGCAGGGCAGTCTGGAGCGACTGCTGATGCTGACATCTGGTCCGGACTGAAGGACCTGCCAACGATTACGGACATGTCGTCTACTGTCACTGCATATGATTCTCTCCCCATTGAAAGAATGGTGGAGGATTATATGAGTGACCGCATCCAAGTAGGCACGTCAGACAGTCCGTACGTATACTGGCAGGAAAAAGAGGCAATTTGGAGGCCCTTGCACAAACTGGCTTTATTCTACCTAAGTTGCCCTCCCACAAGTGTGTACTCCGAAAGAGTGTTTAGTGCCTCCGCTCACCTTGTCAGCAATCGGCGTACGAGGTTACTTCCAGAAAATGTGGAGAAGATGATGTTCATTAAAATGAATTATAATCAATTCCTCCATGGAGACATTCACCAGCAGCAATTGCCTCCACAAAGTACACAGGGAGCTGTGATGGTGGATTCCAGTGGGGACGAATTGATAATCTGTGAGGAGGGGGATGTACACGGTGATGAATCGGAGGATGATGATGAGGTGGACATCTTGCCTCTGTAGAGCCAGTTTGTGCAAGGAGAGATTAATTGCTTCTTTTTTGGTGGGGGTCCAAACCAACCCATCATTTCAGTCACAGTCGTGTGGCAGACCCTGTCACTGAAATGATGGGTTGGTTAAAGTGTGCATGTCCTGTTTATACAACATAAGGGTGGGTGGGAGGGCCCAAGGACAATTCCATCTTGCACCTCTTTTTTCTTTCATTTTTCTTTGCGTCATGTGCTGTTTGGGGAGTGTTTTTTGGAAGGGCCATCCTGCGTGACACTGCAGTGCCACTCCTAGATGGGCCAGGTGTTTGTGTCGGCCACTAGGGTCGCTGAGCTTAGTCACACAGCTACCTCATTGCGCCTCTTTTTTTCTTTGCGTCATGTGCTGTTTGGGGAGTGTTTTTTGGAAGGGCCATCCTGCGTGACACTGCAGTGCCACTCCTAGATGGGCCAGGTGTTTGTGTCGGCCACTTGGGTCGCTGAGCTTAGTCACACAGCTACCTCATTGCGCCTCTTTTTTTCTTTGCATCATGTGCTGTTTGGGGAGTGTTTTTTGGAAGGGCCATCCTGCGTGACACTGCAGTGCCACTCCTAGATGGGCCAGGTGTTTGTGTCGGCCACTTGGGTCGCTGAGCTTAGTCACACAGCTACCTCATTGCGCCTCTTTTTTTCTTTGCGTCATGTGCTGTTTGGGGAGTATTTTTTTGAAGGGCCATCCTGCCTGACACTGCAGTGCCACTCCTAGATGGGCCAGGTGTTTGTGTCAGCCACTAGGGTCGCTGAGCTTACTCACACAGCTACCTCATTGCGCCTCTTTATTTCTTTGCGTCATGTGCTGTTTGGGGAGTGTTTTTTGGAAGGGCCATCCTGCGTGACACTGCAGTGCCACTCCTAGATGGGCCAGGTGTTTGTGTCGGCCACTTGGGTCGCTTAGCTTACTCACACAGCTACCTCATTGCGCCTCTTTTTTTTCTTCTTTGCGTCATGTGCTGTTTGGGGAGTATTTTTTGGAAGGGCCATCCTGCCTGACACTGCAGTGCCACTCCTAGATGGGCCAGGTGTTTGTGTCGGCCACTTGGGTCGCTGAGCTTAGTCACACAGCTACCTCATTGCGCCTCTTTTTTTCTTTGCGTCATGTGCTGTTTGGGGAGTGTTTTTTGGAAGGGCCATCCTGCGTGACACCGCAGTGCCACTCCTAGACGGGCCAGGTGTTTGTGTCGGCCACTTGGGTCGCTGAGCTTAGTCATCCAGCGACCTCGGTGCAAATTTTAGGACTAAAAATAATATTGTGAGGTGTGAGGTGTTCAGAATAGACTGAAAATGAGTGGAAATTATGGTTATTGAGGTTAATAATACTTTGGGATCAAAATGACCCCCAAATTCTATGATTTAAGCAGTTTTTTAGGTTTTTTTAAAAAAAACACCCGAATCCAAAACACACCCGAATCCGACAAAAAAAATTCGGTGAGGTTTTGCCAAAACGCGTTCGAACCCAAAACACGGCCGCGGAACCGTACCCAAAACCAAAACACAAAACCCGAAAAATTTCCGGTGCACATCTCTAGTTGGGATGATAGTGGATATTATGCGATGTGGTCAATTTACCTTCAATCAAAATCCCAATGGTCAAAACATGACAACCATTGACTGACTGTCAAAATCCGACATGGTCAAAATACCAACATTTAAAATCTCGACAGGTCAAAAATGCGACAGTTTTTCATGATTTTTTCATTGAAACTGACTTGTTCATACTTTATCATCCCAGTGGACCTGGAGAGGGTATATAATAGTCTGCCGAGCGCAGTGAGGCACCGTGCCCGAAGCATGATGAGCGCAATGAGCCATGCGAGGGGATGCGGTGCACTTATACGGTCTTCATGTTGATTTGTATCGACATACACACCAAAAACACTGAAAACTCTATGTCGACTTTTTGACCTGTCGCCATTTCAAATTTCGGTATTTTGACCAGGTTGGGATTTTGACCGTCGGTCAATTGTTGTTGGTATTTTGACCGTCGAGATTTTGATTGAAGGTATTTCATACTAAACCCGTTATAATGATGAATTGTTATCTGCAGTATGAGTATGGAAGTAGATCTCTTTTAGGAAATGTATTATTTTTCAGTAAATGGCTTTGTATCTTTTTACTCTCAGCCTACTCTTTGTAAACTTCTAATAGTTGGAAGGCACAAATGTCATACTGGACATATGCTTACTAACAGGATCCATGTCCTGTCTGCTATATACAGTATGTGGACGATTATGATCTGGACTGTCTGGATTCTTGTCGACACAAACCTAAACACAAAGTACCTATATAACCAGAGGTTAAAGTGAGCCAGAATGGGGTGGAACTGTGTTCCGTCAGTTCCATTTGGTGACGGAATGCACTTCTGCCTCCTCCAACTCACCTAACCCGATGTCACTATGGCACCACAGGGAGATGCCGGGTGCCTGCTGAGATTGTGTTACTAGCAGGCGCCCGGCAACTTCCTCTCAGTGGCAGCCAGAGACAGGAGCATCTACCAGGAGCTCACTGCTGAGCTCCGGCTTCCGGCATGACGTCTCTACCATAGGTAAGAGGAGCAGGCGGCCAGGCAGAGGGCAGCAGTCCGGAAACAGGAGCGGGTCTGGTGAGTATTGTGTTTTTTGGGTTTGTTTTAGTGGGTGTGTAAGCAGCGCTACTAAAGGGGGGAGGGGGTGGATCAACTGGAGGCATATCTACTGGGGGCATATCTACTGGAGTGCAAAACTACTGTGGGCATTTCTCCTGGGGAAACCCACCTGTCGGCATATCTACTGTGGTGCAAAAATACTGGGGGTATATATACTAGGGACCAACCAACTGGGGGCATATCTACTGGGGGCAAACAAACTGGGGGCATATCTACTGGGTGAAAACCAACTGCAGGCATATCTACTGGGGGCAAACCACCTGGCCCATATCTTCTGTGGTGTAAAAACACTGGGGGCATATAAACTGTGGGCATATCTACTGGGGTGCAAAGCAACTGGGGGCATATCTACTGGAAGCAAACCAACTCGGGGCATATCTACTGGGGGCAAACCAACTGGGGTCATATCTACTGGGGTGCAAAACTACTGGGGGCAAACCAACTGGTTGCATATCTACTGGTGGCAAACCACATGGGGGCATATTTACTGGGGGCATACCACCTGGCGGCATATCTACTTGGGTGCAAAACTACTGGGGGCATAACTAAAGGGGGCAGAACTACTAGGGGCATATCTAATGGGGGCATAACTACTGGGGGCATATCTACTGGGGACATAACTACTGGGGCATAACTACTTGGGGCATAACTGCTGGTGGCATAACTACAGGGGCATTACTATTGGGGCAATACTACATGGGGCAATACATAGGGGGGCACTTAATAAGAGGCATCACTCCTGGGGACATAAGGGGAACTATTGCTGGGGGCACTGTATAAGGGGCACCAATACTATGGGCTCTACATAAGGGGCACTACCACTACAGTGGGCACTGCATAAGGGGCACTACTACTGAGGGTATTGTATAAGGGGCACTACTGCTGTGGGCATTATGTGTATTTGGGGTGCTACTACTGTGGGCTTTGTGTATAAGGGGCACTAATGTGTGTCAAACCATGGATAAGGGACAATAAGGGACACTTTGGTGTATCATTTGTATCAGTAATTTTGGTTTCATTAGAACTGATGTGGTAATCAGGGCCAGTTCTAGACCAAGTGGAGCCCAGGTCGAAAATGTAATTTGCCCCAACTCCCCTTCATACAAAAAATGAATATACATGTGTCACTCCAGTGCCTCCATGTCACTCCAGCTCTCCCTAGTGCCTCTCCAGCCTTCTTGTGTCTCTTTATCCCCCAGTGTCTCTCCAGCACCAGCCCACTTCTATCCCTCCAGCTCCCAGTGTCTCTTCAGCTTCAGCCCCTTCTACAGATGGAGCCACAGTTATCTAGCGCAGCTCCATCGCATACGTGCACTACCGGCGTGACTAGGTGGTCCTTCCGCCTATCCCCACTGGGAGTGCACAGAGGTGTTCTCCCATTTTAGTGAATGGGGCTTGTCTCCACCATGGGTGCGCGCGCGCGCCCTGAATGGAGACGTTCTAGGCCATAGGTGCCCCATGCACAGATGGAACCATGCTAATCTCTCTCTGTATCTCTTCAGCCCCCTGTGTCTTTCCAGCTCCAGCCTCCTTATGCCTCTCCAACCCCCAGGTGTCTATTCAGCCCTAGTCTCTCAGTGTTATTCCAGCCATCCAATGTTTTCCCTGCTCAAGTATTTTTGTGTCTCTCCAGCCTCCCAGTGTCTCTTCAGCTTCAGCATTCTTGTGCCTCTCCAGCCCCCAGTGTCTCTCCAACTCCAGCCCCCTTAGTGTTGTCTAAGCTCCAGTCCGCTTGTTTCCCTCCAGACCGCCAGTGTCTCTCCAGCTTCATCCTTCTTGTGTCTCTCAAGCCTAGAATGTCTTTCAGCTCTAGCCATCTTCTGTCTCTCCAGCCTTCAGTGTCTCTTAAGCTCCTGCCCCCTTCTGTTTCTCCATTCCTCATGTGTCTCTACAGCTCCAACCTCTTTGTGCCTCTACAATCCTCATGTGTCTCCCAGCTCCTCCTTCTGTCTCTCCAGTCACTCAGTGTCTCTATCTTCATCTCCCTACATCCCTTTAGCTCCAGCCAACAGTTGTTCACCTTCTTCTGTGTCTCTTGGCTGCTCCTCTTCCCATTGCCGCTCCATTTACCTTTCAGCAGTGTGGTATGAAAATTTTATTGGACCCTGTACATGTCTGAACCCTGATAATCACTGCACAGGCAGTGGTTAAAAACAAATTTATTGGGACAGAAGGATTTATCTGAGGCGCACCAAGGTCGCTGTGTGACTAAGCTAAGCGACACAAGTGGCCGACACAAACACCTGGCCCATCTAGGAGTGGCACTGCAGTGTCAGGCAGGATGGCACTTCAAAAAAATAGTCCCCAAACAGCACATGGGGGGTCATTCCAAGTTGATCGCAGCAGGATTTTTTATAGCAATTGGGCAAAACCATGTGCACTATAGGGGAGGCAGATATAATGTGCAGAAAGAGTTCATCATTTCAGCGACAGGGTCTGCCACACGAGTGTGACTGAAATGACTGGTTGGTTTGGGCCCCCACCAAAAAAAGAAGCAATCAATCTCTCCTTGCACAAACTGGCTCTACAGAGGCAAGATGTCCACCTCATCATCATCATCCTCCGATTCCTCACCCCTTTCACTGTGTACATCCCCCTCCTCACAGATTATCAATTTGTCCCCACTGGAATCCACCATCTCAGGTCCCTGTGTACTTTCTGGAGGCAATTGCTGCTGGTGAATGTCTCCACGGAGGAATTGATTATAATTCATTTTGATGAACATCATCTTCTCTACATTTTCTGGAAGTAACCTCGTACGCCGATTGCTGACAAGGTGAGCTGCTGCACTAAACACTCTTTCGGAGTACACACTGGAGGGAGGGCAACTTAGGTAGAATAAAGCCTGTTTGTGCAAGGGCCTCCAAATTGCCTCTTTTTCCTGCCAGTATACGTACGGACTGTCTGACGTGCCTACTTGGATGCGGTCACTCATATAATCCTCCACCATTCTTTCAATGGTGAGAGAATCATATGCAGTGACAGTAGACGACATGTCAGTAATCGTTGGCAGGTCCTTCAGTCCGGACCAGATGTCAGCACTCGCTCCAGACTGCCCTGCATCACCGCCAGCGGGTGGGCTCGGAATTCTTAGCCTTTTCCTCGCACCCCCAGTTGCGGGAGAATGTGAAGGAGGAGATGTTGACGGGTCACGTTCCGCTTGACTTGACAATTTTCTCACCAGCAGGTCTTTGAACCTCTGCAGACTTGTGTCTGCCGGAAAGAGATATACAACGTAGGTTTTAAATCTAGGATCGAGCACGGTGGCCAAAATGTAGTGCTCTGATTTCAACAGATTGACCACCCGTGAATCCTGGTTTAGCGAATTAAGGGCTCCATCCACAAGTCCCACATGCCTAGCGGAATCGCTCTGTTTTAGCTCCTCCTTCAATGACTCCAGCTTCTTCTGCAAAAGCCTGATGAGGGGAATGACCTGACTCAGGCTGGCAGTGTCTGAACTGACTTCACGTGTGGCAAGTTCAAAGGGTTGCAGAACCTTGCACAACGTTGAAATCATTCTCCACTGCGCTTGAGTCAGGTGCATACCCCCTCCTTTGCCTATATCGTGGGCAGATGTATAGACTTGAATGGCCTTTTGCTGCTCCTCCATCCTCTGAAGCATATAGAGGGTTGAATTCCACCTCGTTACCACCTCTTGCTTCAGATGATGGCAGGGCAGGTTCAGGAATGTTTGGTGGTGCTCCAGTCTTCGGCACGCGGTGGCTGAATGCCGAAAGTGGTCCGCAAATTCATCTCTTGCACGCCCCTGTCGTTTTTTAAATAATTCTGCACCACCAAATTCAATGTATGTGCAAAACATGGGACGTGCTGGAATTTGCCCAGATGTAATGCACGCACAATATTGGTGGCGTTGTCTGATGTCACAAATCCCCAGGAGAATCCAATTGGGGTAAGCCATTCTGCGATGATGTTCCTCAGTTTCCGTAAGAGGTTGTCAGCTGTGTGCCTCTTATGGAAAGCGGTGATACAAAACGTAGCCTGCCTAGGAACGAGTTGGCGTTTGCGAGATGCTGCTACTGGTGCAGCCGCTGCTGTTCTTGCTGCGGGAGGCAATACATCTACCCAGTAGGCTGTCACAGTCATATAGTCCTGAGTCTGCCCTGCTCCACTTGTCCACATGTCCGTGGTTAAGTGGACATTGGGTACAACTGCATTTTTTAGGACACTGGTGACTCTTTTTCTGAGGTCTGTGTACATTTTCGGTATCGCCTGCCTAGAGAAATGGAACCTAGATGGTATTTGGTACCGGGTACACAGTACCTCAATCAAGTCTCTAATTGCCTCTGAATTAACGGTGGATACCGGAACCACGTTTCTCACCGCCCAGGCTGCCAAAGCCTGAGTTATCCGCTTTGCAGCAGGATGACTGCTGTGATATTTCATCTTCCTCGCAAAGGACGGTTGGACAGTCAATTGCTTACTGGAAGTAGTAAAAGTGGTCTTCCGACTTCCCCTCTGGGATGACGATCGACTCCCAGCAGCAACAACAGCCGCACCAGCAGCAGTAGGCGTTACACTCAAGGATGCATCGGAGGAATCCCAGGCAGGAGAGGACTCGTCAGACTTGACAGTGACATGGCCTGCAGGACTATTGGCTTTCCTGTGTAAGGAGGAAATTGACACTGAGGGAGTTGGTGGTGTGGTTTGCAGGAGCTTGGTTACAAGAGGAAGGGATTTAGTGGTCAGTGGACTCCTTCCGCTGTCACCCAAAGTTTTTGAACTTGTCACTGACTTCTGATGAATGCGGTCCAGGTGACGTATAAGGGAGAATGTTCCTAGGTGGTTAACGTCCTTACCCCTACTTATTACAGCTTGACAAAGGCAACACACGGCTTGACACCTGTTGTCCGCATTTGTGTTGAAATAATTCCACACCGAAGAGCTGATTTTTTTTGTATTTTGACCAGGCATGTCAATGGTCATATTCGTCCCACGGACAACAGGTGTCTCCCCGGGTGCCTGACTTAAACAAACCACCTCACCATCAGAATCCTCCTTGTCAATTTCCTTCCCAGCACCAGCAACACCCATATCCTCATCCTGGTGTACTTCAACAGTGACATCTTCAATTTGACTATCAGGAACTGGACTGCGGGTGCTCCTTCCAGCACTTGCAGGGGGCGTGCAAATGGTGGAAGGCGCAAGCTCTTCCCCTCCAGTGTTGGGAAGGTCAGGCATCGCAACCGACACAATTGGACTCTCCTTGGGGATTTGTGATTTAGAAGAACGCACAGTTCTTTGCTGTGCTTTTGCCAGCTTAAGTCTTTTCATTTTTCTAGCAAGAGGATGAGTGCTTCCATCCTCATGTGAAGCTGAACCACTAGCCATGAACATAGTCCAGGGCCTCAGCCATTCCTTGCCACTCCGTGTCGTAAATGGCATATTGGCAAGTTTACGCTTCTCATCAGACGCTTTCAATTTTGATTTTTGGGTCATTTTACTGAACTTTTGTTTTTAGGATTTTACATGCTCTCTACTATGACATCGGGCATCGGCCTTGGCAGACGACGTTGATGGCATTTCATCGTCTCGGTCATGACTAGTGGCAGCAGCTTTAGCACGAGGTGGAAGTGGAACTTGATCTTTCCCTATTTTAACCTCCACATTTTTGTTCTCCATTTTTTAATGTGTGGAATTATATGCCAGTATCAATAGCAATGGCCTACTACTATATATACTGCGCACAACTGAAATGCACCACAGGTATGGATGGATAGTATACTTGAAGACACAGAGGTAGGTACAGCAGTGGCCTACTGTACCGTAATGCTATATATTATATACTGGTGGTCAGCAAACTGTGCAAAACTGAAATGCACCACAGGTATGGATGGATAGTATACTTGACAACACAGAGGTAGGTACAGCAGTGGCCTACTGTACCGTACTGCTATATATTATATACTGGTGGTCAGCAAACTGTGCAAAACTGAAATGCACCACAGGTATGGATGGATAGTATACTTGACGACACAGAGGTAGGTACAGCAGTGGCCTACTGTACCGTAATGCTATATATTATATACTGGTGGTCAGCAAACTGTGCAAAACTGAAATGCACCACAGGTATGGATGGATAGTATATACTTGACGACACAGAGGTAGGTACAGCAGTGGCCTACTGTACCGTAAAGCTATATATTATATACTGGTGGTCAGCAAACTGTGCAAAACTGAAATGCACCACAGGTATGGATGGATAGTATACTTGACGACACAGAGGTAGGTACAGCAGTGGCCTACTGTACCGTAATGCTATATATTATATACTGGTGGTCAGCAAACTGTGCAAAACTGAAATGCACCACAGGTATGGATGGATAGTATACTTGACAACACAGAGGTAGGTACAGCAGTGGCCTACTGTACCGTAATGCTATATATTATATACTGGTGGTCAACAAACTGTACAAAACTGAAATGCACCACAGGTATGGATGGATAGTATACTTGACGACACAGAGGTAGGTACAGCAGTTGCCTTCTGTACCGTACTCCTATATATTATATACTGGTGGTCAGCAAAATTATGCACTGTACTCCTACTATATACTGTCTACAATGCAGCACAGATATGGAGTGTTTTTCAGGCAGACAACGTATACTGGTGGTCACTGGTCAGCAAAACTCTGCACTGTACTCCTCCTATATAATATTATACTGGTGGTCCCCAGTCCCCACAATAAAGCAGCACACTGAGCACAGATATGGAGTGTTTTTCAGGCAGACAACGTATACTGGTGGTCACTGTCAGCAAAACTCTGCACTGTACTCCTGCTATATAATACAGCTGCTCCCCAGTCCCAATTAAGCAGTGTGAGCACAGATATATGCAGCACACTGAGCACAGATAAGGAGCGTTTTTTTCAGGCAGAGAATGGATAAAACTGGTGGCCACTGATCAGCAAAACTCTGCACTGTACTCCTCCTATATTAATATACAGCTGCTCCCCAGTCCCCACAATTAAGATATAAGCAAGCACAAATATTTGCATCAACATTGAATAAACGGAGAGGACGCCAGCCATGTCCTCTCCCTAACATTTCCAATGCACGATTGAAATTGGCAGCGAAGCGCGGCTGCTTATATAGAATCCGAATCTCGCAAGAATCCGACAGCGGGATGATGACGTTCTGGCGCGCTCGGGTTAACCGAGCCATACGGGAGAATCCGAGTATGCCTCGGACCCGTGTAAAATGGGAGAAGTTCGGGGGGTTCGGTTTCGGAGGAACAGAACCCGCTCATCACTAGTAGGGAGTAAAGTCATGTGGACCAGATCCATGAAGTAGGTGAGCCAGTGTAAAGATTTCTTTCCTTAGAAGTAAAAGGCCGCATATCAATGGGCAGGTACTCTGGGGAAAGATTGTTAGATGTCCAAAGGAGATTTAAAACTAGTAATTGGGAGAAGTGTGGAAAGGGCAGGGATTAGTTTCATGAATTTGGGAGAGGTTTCGAGGGAGTGTTTAGAAGAAAATATATGGTGGTGTGTAAAATTATAAATGCCAATGAAATAAAGAATTTATAGTGAAAAATTCTAGGAGTCTTCCAAGCACAAATTAATATATATATATATATATATATATATACATACACAGTGGGGCAAAAAAGTATTTGGACAGCTACCGATTGTGCAAGTTGACCCACTTAAAAAGATGAGAGAGGTCTGCAGTTTCCATCATAGGTACACTTCAACTGTGTGAGACAGAATCTGAAAAAAAAAACCTAGGAAATCACATTGGAGGTCATTCCGAGTTGTTCGCTCGCAAGGCGATTTTAGCAGAGTTGCTCACGCTAAGCCGCCGCCTACTGGGAGTGAATCTTAGCATCTTAAAATTGCGAACGAAGTAATCGCAATATTGCGATTACACACCTCGTAGCAGTTTCTGAGTAGCTTCAGACTTACTCGGCATCTGCGATCAGTTCACTGCTTGTCGTTCCTGGTTTGACGTCACAAACACACCCAGCGTTCGCCCAGACACTCCTCCGTTTCTACGGCCACTCCTGCGTTTTTTCCGGAAACGGTAGCGTTTTTTCCCACACGCCCATAAAACGGCCTGTTTCCGCCCAGTAACACCCATTTCCTGTCAATCACATTACGATCGCCAGAACGATGAAAAAGCCGTGAGTAAAATTACTAAGTGCATAGCAAATTTACTTGGCGCAGTCGCAGTGCGAATATTGCGCATGCGCATTAAGCGGAAAATCGCTGCGATGCGAAGATTTTTACCGAGCGAACAACTCGGAATGAGGGCCATTGTATGATTTTTAAACAATTTATTTGTATATTCTTGCGGGATTTAAATATTTGGACAATCAAAATGTTTAACTCAATACTTTGTAATATAACCTCAGTTGGCAATTACAGAAGTCAAACGTTTCCTGTAGTTCTTGACCAGGTTTGCACACACTGTAGCAGGTATTTTGGCCCACTCTTCCATGCAGATCTTCTCTAGATCTGTCATGTTTTGGGCCTGTTGCCGGGCAACACGGACTTTCAACTCCCTCAACAGATTTTCTATTGGGTTGAGGTCTGGAGACTGGCTAGGCTACTCCATGACCTTGAAATGCTTCTTACAGAGCCATTCCTTAGTTGCCCGGGCGGTGTGTTTGGGGTCATTGTCATGCTGGAAGACCCAGCCACATTCCATCTTCATGCTCTAACTGAGGGAAGGAGGTTTTTGCCCAAAATCTCACGATACATGGCCACATTCATCCTCTCCTTAATACGGATCAGTCGTACTGTCCCCTTTGCAGAAAAGCAGCTCCAAAGCATGATGTTTCCACCCACATGCTTCAGAGTGGGTATGGTGTTCTTGGGATGCCATTCATCATTCTTCTCCCTCCAAACACGGCGAGTGGAGTTTATGCCAAAAAGTTAAATTTTGCTCTCATCTGACTACATTACATTCTCCCAATCCTCCTCTGGATCATCCAAATGGTCATTGGCAAACTTTAGACGTACCTGGACATGTGCTGGCTTAAGCAGGGGTACCTTTCGGCCACTGCAGGATTTCAATCCATAACGATGTAATGTGTTACTAATGGTAACCTTTGTTATTGTGGTCCCAGCTCTCTTGAGATCATTGACAAGGTCCCCCAGTGTAGTTCTGGGCTGTTTACTCACTGTTCTCAAGATCATTGATACCCCACGAGGTGAGATCTTGCATGGAGCCCCAGGTCGAGGGAGATTGTCAGTGATCTTGTATTTCTTCCATTTTTTAATAATTGTGCCAACAGTTGATCTCTTCTCACCAAGCTGCTTGCCTATTGTCGAGTAGCCTTGTGCAGCTCTACAATTTTGTCCCTGGTGTCCTTAGTCAGCTCTCTGGTCTTGCCCATGGTGCAGTCTGACTGTTTGAGGGTGTGGACAGGTGTCTTTTATACAGATAACCAGTTCAAACAGGTGCCATTAATACAGGTAACAGAGAAGTAACAGGTCTGTGAGAGCCAGAAATCTTGCTGTTTGGTAGGTGACCAAATATTTATTTTCCACAAGAATATACAATGTGATTTCCTCTGGGTTTTATTTTCAGATTCTGTCTCTCACAGTTGAAGTGTATCTATGATGGAAATTACAGACCTCTCTCATCTTTTTAAGTGGGTCAACTTGCACAATCGGTGGTTGTCCAAATACTTTTTTGCACCACTGTATATTTAGTGGCTATAACTGAGCCATGAATGGATGAAAATCATGAATAGGTAGCAAGTTTTAAAGTCTATAACATGTTTAAGAGGCCTAGGAAAAATAGAAAAGGAAAGCATTTCAGTATGTGTGAATATCTGTTTCTGACACATGCAGTATATGACAGATAAGAGGAGAAGGAAGGTGATTCTGTATTGCATGGTCTCCCTACTTTCTCCATGAGAAAGAGCGGTGTGATGCTTGCTTACTTCAGTGAAGCCAGATAACAACTTTGTTGACAAGCTCTGTTACAGTAGGTACCAGCGTGCTGCAAGTTTGGTGTCTATTTTTCTTCTCAGTTATACTTGTAAATAGATCCTGAGGCAAGTTAAAAAATAATCAACATAAGATGGATGGGAACTTCTTTGCAGAATTAGATTGTAACTGTTCCAGCTGTTTGCCGACCCAATCTTTTAAAATTGGTGAAAAATATGGTAGCACACTGAAATGTCAGACGATATATCCTGTAACACTTATCTAGCACTAATAAATCAGCTGATATACTACAGGCAGGGCCATAACTAGGTGTGTGCGGAGGGGGCACTGCACATAGCGCTGCACGGTAGGGGGCACTTGTCAATTATCTGTTGTCATTACTTTCTTTTGCAATTTCCCTCCTTTTTGAAGCCCAGCATCTCCTGACCACCACTGCCTCCTCCCCCCAACCCTTTGTGTCTCCAATACCTATACAACATTCATGAACTCAACTTGAAATTTGTTTGTTATTCAGTCAAACTGTCTTTATTACATTTCAAGATGCTGACATACCCAGGATTCAAACCAATTGCCTGTGGCATTGCAGTCAGACAAGCTATTCAATAAGCTATCTGCCCTGGCATAGAAAGGTAGATAATTATAAGGTAGAGAATTCTAACTTTATGAAGCTTACCTTCTACTTTGTGAAAAAATTATCAGCATTGCAGCTGAGCAGATCTGAGTAGTGTGTGGCTGCAAGGGATTGGATGTGTGGCTGCACACTACATAGATCTGCTCAATTGCAATGCCGATTATTTTTTTACAAAGTATTGTTCATAGTTTTCATGTAGGATTAAATAGCTCAATGAGTAAGGGGTTTGATTAGAATTTAACAGGTTATCCTGGGTATGGCAGTATATTGAAATGTATTCAATAATAAAGGGTATTGTAACTGAATAACAATGAGCTCTTATGTTAAGTGAATGAATGTGGTATAAAGAGGATTTGTGTCCAAATTCATTTTCTAGCAGTGGTCTATAAACAAAATTATATATATCCTTGCAGCAACAGTCGGCACTCACAAGCTCTCAACCACAACGTGCTCCGTGCCAGTTCCAATAAGTAACATGCAGCTCCCAAAGACGAACGGCACTGGAGTCAAATATTTGCAAAAGAATTGTATTAAAGTGGCTACAGCTGTTTCTGGGCAACAGCCCCTTCCTCAGGCCAAATACAAATGTACACAAACGAACATGGACAAACTTACCCCTCTAAATACCCTGGAGCGTGTCTGCTACCGTGTCTCCTCCACGCCAGTCCTGCTTCCGGGTTCTGAGCCGCCGCGTCACTTCCGCCTCCTACGTCACCGTTGCCATGACCACCCGGCGGACGCAAGGCAGTCGTTGTCATGACTACCCCGCACACGCCAGCAGCATGTAACTACTCTATACAGAAGAAACACCCTATACAGAAGAAACATTGTTTCTAAAAAATCATTGTTCCTGAAAAACAGTACCCCCATAGTAAGCACCACTACTACTAGTAGTGCTGAAGAGAGGGCAAACCGGTGGATCAACCGGTGGCCCGACATTTTTGGGGAAAGGGGTTACCCGTTAGGGGACCTTGAGGCGTCTAAAAGACGTGTTTTGGATATGACCCGCCAACAGGTTTTGGAATCTAGCCATGTTCGTAAACAACGTAAGAGGGAAGTATTCCCTTGGGTTAATAAACACACTACCAAGAGTAAACAAATAGTAAAAAAAGCCAAACAGATGTGGCCCATAATACAAACGGATGGAGCAATGTCCTCCATAGCCAATGCAGCATTGCTGCCAAGCCACACTAGAGTGAGGAACATTGGTGACCGCATTGTGAAATTGGACATCACTGACATGGCCATCAATAGGGAATCTCATTTCCTACGAGCCAAAAATGGTTGTTACCGTTGTTTGGGATGTGCCACATGCAACACATTGATAGTAGGCACTTCTTTTAACCATCCCTCTACGGGCTGTAAAATTCCCATTGAACATCGGTTAACATGTACCACCACCCATGTGGTGTATCTCCTCACGTGCCCGTGTGGTCTTGCATATGTCGGCAAGACCATTAGGCAGTTCCGTGAGAGAATGGCACTCCATAGAAGTGCCATAAAAAAGGCATTTGAGAAAAAAGAAAGTGAACAACCTTTTGAACGGCATTGTATGTTAATGGGCCATGAGGTAGCCAGTATTAGGGCTATCCTTATAGATCATGCTCCTCGTAAACTAAGGGGTGGAAATAGGGATAGGATATTATTACAAAAGGAATCCAGGTGGATTTATAAACTGGGAACACTGTCACCCGGGGGCCTTAATGAGAACCTGGGATTACAGTGTTTCCTCTAAATTACCATCATATTATCTCAGTATCCATCAGTTACTCCTTTCATTATCTTATGTACCTCCCTCATAATATTATATCATAGTGTAGTTTCATTGTCTTTAGCCTTTTTATGGGCTTATGGTATGGCCGTTATAGATCCTCATCATCAGCATGTATTCCTTTGTGTTTGGTTTTATTGTTAGTGCATTTATATATGTTTTGTGTATTGAGTGTTTTTTGTTTATGCTGCACTTTCGTAGGTGACCGAGCGGAGGCTTCGTTTGGTTGCCTAGGTTACTCTCCTGCGACGCAGCGCGCCGTGACGTCATTGGTGGGCGACGCGCAAGCGTGGCCGGACGGACTGGCGGGCGGCGGCACCGTGGAGCAGGTGAGTATGATCTGCATTAATGTTTGTCTTGTTCTTCTTATATAAGCATATGTGTTTGTGTTTTGTGCCTTGTCTGGCCCTGAGGACAGGGTTTGGTCCCCGAAACATGTTGGCCCAATAAAGTATTGTCTTTTTATGCTGTGAAGTCTGCATTGAGTGCCGCCTACACCACCTTATCTATATATATATATATATATATATATATATAATGTGGGACGGGGCATCATAGCATGGGCTGTCTCTGGGATCAATCTTGTCTTGCCCTTCCCCCAAAAGGAAATTGGAAAAATGGGGGGGGGGACAATTCTCTCTCTGGCACCAAAAAGTGTAGTTACGGCTCTGACTACAGGTATTAGAGCATGGTGTCTTTCATTGATTAAATGTATTGTGCTGATTTATGACTGAGATTAAAGGTAATATGCCCCATTTTAAAGGTTTGAAGTCTCACATTCATTTCTTGAAAAGATACTTGTTCACCCATCACTAAACTAATAGAAAATAAAAGTTATTATTCTTTATTTATACAGTAGATTACCTCTTTATACAGCACTTTACAGGGAAAATGTTATCATTTAGTCCCTGCCCGAGTGGAGCTTACAATATAAATTCTCTAACAGACATTATCGACAATTACCTACCAGCATGCATGTGAGTTGTAGTAGAGAATTGGAGCGAAAAGGAAAACCTATGCAGCACAGAGAGAGCTGTGATCCAGTATTACTAAAGATTATGTCACCACAAGCTATTCCATCTAATGTGCAGGAGAATTGTCAGTTAGGGAATTGTGCTCACAACATGGGAATGTCTGACTTACTTTTCAATAAAAACTCATAGAAAAAGAGCTTTCCAGTGGTCTCCACTGCTCCCAGTGGTCTCCAGTCCATCTTTTCACTGGGGAGGCTCTGGAAGAGATGAAGGGGGCAAGGGCTGCTGGGACATGTAGTTCCACTTCGGTAGATGACTATTAACTGCCTAATAAGCTATTTGCAAACCTCCATTTGCTTATTAAGTCTTCAAGGGGGGGGGGGGGGGTTGGGGGCTGGGGGATTTGGGTGCCATAGCAAGTTCCGGTGACATTGCCTAAAAATAATGAATTTATGAAAAGTCATACTTGCGCTGGAAGTGCAAGAAAAAAGACGCAGTGATTACTATAGTCTCGCAATGGAATAGCAAAACCTACTGGAAAGATTTCCCTCATAGACTGGGAACATACTGTATACCTTTAAATAAAAACACAGAGACCAAAAAAAGAAATTTAAAAACTTATATTTAAGATAATACTTTTGCAACACAAACAATATAGTCTAAATGTTTTGAAGAATAAAAGAAATAGGAGGTAAAATGGAAAAAGTAACATTTCAACTGTTACTAGATGATTCTTTAAATGGATTATGGAAATAGAAGGAAGTTGAAAATATAGTAAGAGGAAAATAGGTTAGCAGAGAGTGAAGGTTAAAAAAAGCATATATATATATATATATATATATATATATATATATATATATATAAGTTTCCAGTGTATAAATAGCAAACAAAAACCTTAATATGAATAAATCATAAAACAGGTAAATAATTTTAGAATATACTTAGAAATCTGATCTGTTAAATATTTTTTTTTCTGTGTTCACATAGGAGGAAAACATTCCATTAAATATTACAAATGCAATGCAAAATTAGGTTATGAAGTTTAGTTTACGCCTAAATAACCTTATGACTGATAACGTAACTAGGACAGATAACATCCACCCATGCATGCTAGAGAAACTAAATACAGTCATTGCTGGACCACTTTAATATTGGTGATCTCAATCATAATTGGGTCAATGCCATAGAGTTGGAATAAAACAGCTGTGGCATTAATATGTACAAAGAGAACAAAATTTGAACCAGCAAACAGAAATTTGATACTTGAGCCTGACTTCTGGGGGCATATTTTTAAAGGGATTTGAAAATATTTTGTACAGCAGGAAATAAGTTGACAGTGCTGTGTAGACATTGTTTAATTATGTTTAACTCTTCATTCAGGTACTTGATGCATACTCAAAAGGTGTTTTTATAGGAACCATTTATAGCATTACGCTACAAGGCTTAAACTAACATCTTGGTACAAATTGTTTACTTACAATGGGCGGGGTGTAATAGCAGCAACATATGGTCAAACACATTTCCCATATGTACCAAGCTTCAGAAAGTAAAACTTTCCAGAGTTTGAACCCGAAAGGCAATGGCAACTTTAAATTATATTGCCTATAAATGCGTATGGGCTTTTTTACCAAGAGAAATACAATAGGATCCCTCCCAGTGTCACTGCTGCTTGTGCATGCACTGGCCAATAGGGGGAGAAGGAAGAAAGAGAGGAGGAATAGGGGGAGAGGGGAGAGAGAGAGAGAGGAGGAATATGGGCAGATGGAAGAGAGAGAGGAGGACTAGGGACAGACGGGAGAGACAGAAGAGAAATGGGGCAGACGTGGGAGGAAGAGAGAGACAGTGAGAGAAAGAGAGAGAGAGAGAGAGAAGGAGGAATAGGGAGAAAGAGGAGAGCGAGACAAAGAATAGGCAGATGAGGGAGAGAGAGAGGGGAGGAATAGGGGCAGATGGAAGAGAGAGAGAATGAATGGGGTAGATGGGAGAGAGAGAGAGGAAGATTATGGGTAGCAGGATCAGATTTAGGCAGGTGGGGACCCAGGGTGACCAAGGTTAGGAGGCCCCCGCTATTGCCCTGCAAATCCCCTCCCTCCCGACACACACACCAGCCCTCTACACTCCCGATGTCTGGAGCGGAGCAGTAGCAGTGACAGTACGCCAGAGCACAGTCACATGGCTTGGCTACAAGGGGTCATGGCCAGTGTTGGATTTCCCACTAGGCATGTGAGACACTTGCCTAGGGGTGGCACCTTCTGGGGGTAACAGTCTCATGGTAGTCCCCCCACTTCCCTCATCAGAGAGCTGCTGATCATTAAATATTTATTTTTAATATAGCAGTACCAACTGTAAAATCATCTGCCCAACAGTGGTGACAGCTAGGATCAGCAGCTGCTTTGATTGAGAGGGAAAGAAGGAGCTGGGGAGGGAGGTAGGCCCTACCTACTACTGGATCTCAGGGGTAGCGGAGTGTGTGATGAGGGAGAGTAACACACACCTGCCTTCCGCAGACTTGGGATTCCGATGATCAGAATCCCGACAGGGGAAAGAAAGTGTACTTACCTTCCCCCACTGGCTCCCTAACCCTAATCCTCCCTTCTAGCAGCCTAAACCTAACCCTCCCACCCCCACAGCCTAAACCTAACCCTTCCCAGTGGTGCCTAAATCTAACCCCCCTTCCCTGCAGCTTAAACCTAACCCTCCCTCCCACAGCCCAACCCTAACCCTCCCTAGGGGTGCCTAACCCCAACTCCCCTCCCCGCAGCCCAAATCTACCCCCCTCAGGCCACAGCCTAACCCTAACCCTCTCCCCTAAGCCTATACCGCATGAAAAAAAAACTCACCTGTCCAGTTCTCTCTGGTTGTATCCTGGGCTCCCAGTGGTCTTCCCTCCATCTTTTCACAGGGGAGTGAGCTGCTGGAAGTCCCAGGGGCTGCTGGGAGGCTCCGAGGGTGCTGGTAGACGCAAGGGCTGCTGGAAGATGTAGTTCTCCCAACAGTTGGCTCCAGGGGGGATTACACTTCGGTGGGTCACACACACCTGGGGATGATCATACACATTGGGGGACACTCACATACATGCACACACACACATACACACATAACACACTCACACACTTGCAAACACTCACACACACACTGCACACACACTCCACACACCTCACATACTCACTGCTGCTGCAAAGGGCCGGCTCCTGACGCTGGATGAAGACCCTCACATTGGATGGTGAGTAATTACTGACTAATTAAGCTAGTTTAAACTTCCAGTTGCTTAATTAGTCATCAGAGGGGGTTGCCGCTGGGGTCCCAGAGCAAGTCCCGGTGATGTTTACCAAAATAACGACTTTAGGAAAAATTGGACTTGTTCTAGGTGTCCAAGTAAAAAGATGCAATATTTCTATAGAGTTATCTGAGTTCTAATTGAACACCAAAACCCTGCGACTGCGGGAAAAACCAACGTGCAATTGGATTCCCGCTAAAGTGTCTAGTTACGGCTCTGGTTCTAAGAATAAATGCAGGACCAGGCAAATTTGGACATGTTGAAGGAATGCACATATGTATCATCATTTAGCATAAGCATGTAAAATAACACAAGAGAAACAGATGATGACAAAGATGTTTGCACATACTCAGGTGGATTAAAAGAACTCTTTCTTTTGGTATTATTCACAATAGTCTATGTAAAAAAATGCAGTTTACAGCAAGTACTGGTAATTATACTGTGAAAATTATTTTATTTCTCATGGATGCTGTGGTTTTCTGCTTTAAATTATCGCTGCACTAGTTATACTGCCTCACCCAGCAGCTGTTGATTTGGATTGATCAATAAGCAAATAGTGCCATCGACCCAACAAAATAAAGCTAAAAACATAAAACCATTTCTTCACTGAGCAGTATTCTAAATTTTAGAACACAAAAAAATTGTTAAAGTACTACTAAACCTGAAATACAAAGTTTTACTAAAGTACTACAAAATAGGTTACTGGTAACATCACATATATGAAGTACACAAAATTCCCATTAGTTTAACATAACTGAAGATATTTAAGCTAAATCTGTACAAATGCTATGAGAATTTCCTGTGCACAGCAGACTTCCTGTCTGTCACTCAGGCGATTTGAGGAAAGGGTTTGTGTGGAATACATCACATAAAGTAGGGACTGATTAGAATACTGATTCTAAATTGGTCCTATTACTGATTATCTGCTATTTAGTCCTATTCATCCTTGGATATGACCCAGTCCAAATGATGAGATTTATGCTAATACTCTTCTCTAACAAAATTACATCCTTCTTTATTACACAGAGGAGCAACTAGACAAAACCACAATATTCAATGTCATTTTATAATGTGCCAGCTTCATAGATAGTAAAATAACACAGTGTTTTCAGTCTTTTTCTGTCATTCATGTCACAGTAGCCTCATTTGACAATGACAAGCAGTAAAGAAGGCCATTCATCTGGGGTAAAGGAGAAATTCTCTATATATCGCCAACCATTGTGACTCAACTAAAGAAGTAGTAGGCTAATAGAAACATTATTTTACTGTCAGCAAAATCTCCTACAGGTCTAACTAATCTGCACCTTTTACATGTGTATCTTTTGCTTTATTTTTTTGCTATTTTAAAATTTTGTAGATTAGTTTATCCACTGAAAAATTGAAATAAATTTGTAATAAATTAAAGGCCCCATATATCAGGCAGCCAATCCCCGATAAGCGGCCATCATTGATCGGGGATCAGTTGGATAAATACTACATGTTAAAATTCCCAGATTTGCCAATCCTGATAATTTTTGGTCAGGATTTGTAGCTGAGGAAAATTCAACATGTTGAATATTACCGATTCCTGACCCAGGCATCTGGGGATCAGGAAATTATGACAATCCAGATGTATGGGGGCCTTTAATCATCACCAGACAAGTTGGGAAACTATCACCCTTTCTGTAAAAGTGCCTATTTGACTTACTTGTGGTATCAACCCTTTTGTTAATCTTTTTATTATCTGCAGGCTACCTTAACTCACCTAGTAGAAAACAAGTATATTACACAAGATCATGGACTGATCCCTTAGGTACTCCACTTGGTTATGGATGCTTCCTTTAGGATTACTACATTGACTGTGATGTAATTCTCTACTGCTTTTGCAAAGCTTATCTATATACTAATATGCTTAAGTAGAAGGATTTTCAATTTCTAACTTAGTTTATTGGGGTATACTTTATCAAATGTCTCACTAACATCTAAGAAATCATTATCCATTGATCTTTCATTTTCATTTACAATTCCAGTGTTGGACTGGGGCATGAAGGGCCCACCAGGGGAACACAGTGGTAGGGGTCCATATTTAGGGATGTGGTCAGTTTCCAGAGGGGGTGTGACCAGACGCCACATTGGTTTTCCTAACCATTAGAGAATGCATGGGCTGGGCACTTTGATAAATATATTTAGTAAATACTGTTAGTGCATACATGATAATGTAGCAGATTCATAACAGAAAGGCACTGTAGACAATAAACCATAGTCCTGTGCAGTATTAGGTAACAAATGTACTGTATAATGTAAAATTCAAGAACAGAGGGGTCTATTTACTAAACCGTGGATGGAGATAAAGTTTCTGTAGATAAAGTACCAGCCAATCGGCTCCTAACTGTCATTCTTCAAACCCAGCCTGTGACATGGCAGTTAGGAGCCGATTGGCTGGGACTTTATCTCCAGCGACTTTATCTCCATCCAAGGCTTAGTAAATAGATCCCATAGTCTGGAACCTGATCCCTAGAGGAGGAGGTGGGGCCTCCCAGGCAGTGGGGCCCACTGAGGGTTTTCCCTGTACTGCTGTGGGCCAGTCAAACCCTGTACAAGTCAAACAATGTTTTAGATATGTTGCATATGATCTAATGCTGAATAAATCATTTACAATCATGGAACATAATTCAGGTTGTGTCGCAAAAACGTGATCCAACCGCAAAAATTACAAAAAAGATGCAGGCCACAGAAAATGCAATCGCCTCTCTCAGTCAATCAGGCAGAGATGCGGTCACGGGGCAGTGGGGGCGTCAGTGCTCCGTTTACTAGGCGGAGACGGAGCATTGTGGGGCAGAGATGGACAAACAGGGGAGGCATTGTTGAGATAGGGGCATGGCGTGGGCATAATAGCAGTGGCTGCGTGACATCACACGCAGCTGCAGTGATCAGAAACATAGCGACGGGCTTTCTGTGGGCACAGCTAAGCTGCGTGGGCAGTAGGCAATCTTAACTTCTGCTATCAAGCAGAAATTGCCATGTGATCACAATTTCTGGTTGATGATGGGGGGAGGCGGTGGTCAGCATGCTGGGCGGCCTTGCCCTGTGATGGGCGGCCCCTAGCATGTGAACAAAAGGATTGCAAATTCTGCTAATTAGCAGAATTTACAATCCTTACTGAATCAGCCCCACAGCCAGGGAAAAATAGTATTCTGGTGGTTGCCAGGAAAACCTTTACCAGTTGCGCTCCCCCAGGGTTCTTTGAGGCATGTGTCAGGAGAAAGGAGCAGGAAATAGAAAGCCCTTGAAGATACAAAGGCAGAGCACAGGTAGGAAGGAAGAGACCACAGTATGCATGGAGGATGCTGGGTGAGGAAAACCAACAGTAAGAGCAGCAAGATGTGAGAAAGAAAAGCATTTGAGTTAGGGTTGGGGAGAGAATTAGACATAAAATGACACTGTCCACATTTTAACAGTGTTGACATTACAACCACATACTCATGATGACTTAATGAATGGTGACATTGTTGAGGCCAACCTAATGTATTATACCCAGCTATAGAGCTATGGAGTGATTCAAATATTGAGGAGTTCAGCCTTTGCCATCTGCAAAAGGGCTATCTACAAGTGTGCCAACTACAAATGAGCTACATACAAGTGCTGAGGCTATCTGAAATGACAGACAATAATGCAGAATTAATTTTAAGAAACCAGTTCTCTTGTGTGCTACTAGATTTTAAGATTTTCTTTTTAATCTTTATTTAATGAATATATGGGTATTCCTCAATAGTCTTTAGCTGCTTTACTGAATGTATAAAATGTCACATAGTGCCTCTGCTGCTCAACTCCCAATAGTTATAATAATTCCTGTCAGTGTAACAAACAGCTGCTGTGTGGTAATAATTACAGTTACTGATATGATGGGTGTTAAACTGTGGTATTATATACTGCTGCTGTTTTTCCTGCTGGTGGGGACTTTATGTATGTACAGAGCTTTGGCTCCTCTCAGTCGTCTTCAACTGCCAGCCGTTATATAGTATAGTGATGGCGTTATGTCAAGGAAACTGTCATAACTGCTCACTGCTAAGTACCAGAGCTGCAATACGTTTTTGTCTTTTTCTCTGAAGATCTGTACACACAAGGGAACTAAAGCAATGACTGCTAAAAATTTCTCTCCTTGGGTGTGTACCACTGCTTGTTTGCCAAATTGATTCCAGGATTGTTGCTTAATAATTATGTATTATTTAGTGGAATGTTATGTGAGTTTTTAATAAAGTATTGTTATATAAGCGAAAGTATACTTCACCTCATACCCCAATCCCAGTGATTAATTTCACATTAGGCAGGTTCCTAGGGGCAGCACCTGTTGGGGGCCTGTCCAAGGAGCTGTAAGCAGAAATGCCTGCACCAGTGGTTGTTCATGCCTGAATGGAGCAACAATTGAATTGCTCCTTCAGGCACCATCTAGCAGCAGCTGTGTCAAAAAGCAATTGAATTCCCCCAATACGAAAGAGTCAGAAAGACAGAAATTTTTACCTGTGTATGGTTTTCTGTTACAGGTTGGAGGACAATTAAAGACCATTCTTATCCTCCTAGACATCACCAGAACAGTGGATCATTCCCTCGTCTTCTATTGCCTCAATTACTGCTACCTTCTTCTCTCTTGTCTAACACATCACTTTACAATTCTGACAACTCCTCCACTGGATCTCTAACCCTTTGAGAATTCAATGTAAACTCCTCACCATTAAAACTGTTAATGTCTCCTCTCCCATCATATTGCTCATCACATCTCCAACCTCATATTGTTCTGCTCTCTCTGTAGACCACATTGGTCAGCTGGTGAAAGCTACCACTCCTCCCCTTTGATTATCACCTCTTATTCTCATACCCAACAATTATCTTCTGGTTCTAATCTATGGCATGTTTTCCCTTTCTCTGGTCATACAAACATTTTCTCAAAAATGTCCTATTCGCTAAAGTCTATTTGACCACCCTATGATCCCTATTCACTCCATACTGCCTTACATACAGATGTGTGCATATTTGTTAATACCCTTATAGCTCATTGACACAATGCTTCATTCTTACTGAAAAAAAAATTACTAAATTACAAGCTGTTGTCTCATAACTTATGTACATCTGGATGCCTTTGATATGTCACAGAATAAAGCAAGGAAACTATGTAAAGATATATATATTCTTGCTTAGTCTCCAAAGATATTCTAAAATGGTCTGGACCTCTTTGTTGGTACTCTTTAGAAAAGATCATAAACAATTGGATTATTGTGATATTTCAAACTAGTTGCTTTCTTGAATTAGCATCACACATGTATCCAATCTTCTAATCAGTCATTCAGCCTATTTAAATGTATAAACTCTGTTTGGTATTATTGTGTGCACCACACTGAACATGGAACAGAGAAAGTAATGGAGAGAGTTATGTAAATTGATCAGAAAGAAAATTGTAGACAAGCACGTTACAAGTAAAAGGCTATAAGTCCACATCCAAGCAGTGATTACAGTTGCAAATATTTAGAAGATTAAAGTCCATGGGACTGTAGCCAACCAAGAGGAAAATCAACCACCAAATTAAGCAAGGATAGTGAGATTGGTAGAAAAAGAGCCAAAGAAAACTTCCACGGGGATACAATCTGAACTCAAAGGTTAAGGTACTGTATATCAGTGTTTGATTGCACCATCCAATGCATTTTGAGTGACAGTGGGCTTTATGGAAGAAGGCTTACTTTTGATAAAACAAAATAAAATATACAGACCGGAAGCTTTTTGTAAGTCACATCAACTCTGTGTTCTCTTAGGAAAAAAATAAGCTTTTAAAGAAAAGAACACCATACCTACTGTGAAACAAAGAGGAGGCTTAATTATTGTTTGTGGCTACTTTGCTGCATCTGCCAAGTGGTGTCTTGAATCTGTGCAGGGCACAATGAAATGTCAAGGCATTCTGCAGCATAGCATTCTGCCCATTGTCAGAAATGTATGTCTCAGTTGCAAGTCATGGATCCTCCAACAGGATAATAATTTAAAACACACAGCTAAAAGCATCTAAGAATGGACAAAACATTGAACTATTCTGAAGTGGCCGTCTATGAGCCCTGATCTGAATCCTATTGAACCTCTACGAAAGTGTTGGAAATTGCAGTCTGGAGAAGGTACAGATGTAGCCACATTCATTGATGCACGTGCACACGCATCGTGGCATACCGCAAACTGGCGGCATAGGTTTCATTGGGTGCATGTGCATGCACACACAGATGCGGGCTCTCTTGCCATGCCTTCGCTACATCGCCGCAACGATAAGCGTGGCTACATCTGCACCCATCATACCAAAGACACCTGGATCAGTTTACTAAGGAAGAGTGGGACATTCTGCCTGTTTACAGGTGCAGAAGTCCACGGAAATTACTTGAGTGCAGTGATTGCCTGCAAAGCTGTCCAAACAAATATTAGGTTAAATGTACCATAATTTTTGTCCATACAATTGTCCTTTACTTTATTATTTAAAATATTATGTTGAATTAAAATTCATACTCTAATTTCTGCTAAATGTGAGATAAACAATTATGGATGCCAATCACATTTGTCAGTTTCACGTTATTTCAAAGAAAAAAATATGGCTTCTTCTATGTTTGTAGAATGGTACACACAAATATGTCCATGTCTGTACTTCTTTCCTCACTAGCACCACCATTGTCACCTCTCATGAGTAGGGTCCTATCTGTCCCCATATAGCTCATGTAACTTTGCCATTATGGAATACGTATATGCAGGTTATTGTGATTTTGCTCGTAATTATGCATAGATATGCTGGTTACCCTGTCATTTTGTAGCTGTGTTTGTGTCATTGCTCTGTACTATGCTTTAGAGCGGCATATAAATAAATGATAAACATGATTAATTACATGTTAGCTTCTGTTGACAGCCACACAGGTTTTGTTTTCTATTCTTCATTTGGTATATTGTTGAAGCGCATGAAAATACAGACATTGACTACTTTTTGTATTTTTATTTATAAACACTACTGAAACAGGATCGTACTTTGTAGAACAAATGTCCTAAGCAAGATATTGCATAGAACGACCAAAAAATAATAAGCATGGCAGGAATGTATGAAAAGCACTGTAATCATTTTAATGCCTCACACCTGTTACATGAATTCACAATCCAAAAACAGAAAGTCAAAACTAAATGTCATCACATAACAAGCACAGTCAAAGTTAGGAGTAGATATGTATTTTCTTTCTTGTTTTCTACCATCCAATTTATTGTGGTAACTGTCAGCAATTATATGAGCTGCCAACATGTAATATTATATGCATCTGTTACATCATTCAGTGTGCATTCTTCTGCCAGGCTGTAAGCCATAGGCATTTCCAATTGTATGTAATTAACACATTTTGTTTATCTGTCTCTTAGGTGCAGACACAATTTTGTTTTTTGTTCTTTTTCGCCATTAGAGTCACCGTCCTGTAGAGCTGTTGATCAGTAAAACACTGGAACAATTTGACAATAAAAGTGCCTTATACAATAATGAGTTATGGTACAAACACTGAAATGACACAAGCTTGACAAGCAACAAGTATATGGCAACCCAATTCATTAAACACATGTCTTGTTCCAAAATCAAGTACTTTTGAGCTCTCGAACTACAAATGTGAACATAGCACATATGCAACTGCAGATCTACTGGTCCCACGCTACTTTTACTGCTATGTTGTTTTCATCTTCCCCATAGGAGCTTTGATAAATTACTACCTTAGTGAATGCAGGTAATCAAAATGCCAGATTTCCATTTTACGGTCTCTGCCCATGTAATAATTTCACATAAATACTACAGCTGCTGTTTCCAAAGGAAGACATTTTTAGTAGCATGGAAAGCATAGCAAACATAAAACATATTCCAAAATGTGAGTGCAAAACACAATGCAGTGAGAAGCCAGAAAAGTATTCCTCTTTCTACAAATAACCCGCACTTGCATCATCTTGAATCCTTTAACTTTTTTTGCCAAAATATAAATATTCTTTAAATTCATGTATGTAATATATAAAGATCAGAATGTTGATGGGGAGTACAGTATGATGCAGAATGGTACTGCAAGTTTTTTCTGCAAAAGAAGTAATTAATTATAAACATATTGCATTAGTGGCATCACTGGCTGTGACATTTCATTAAAAACAGTTTCTGTATAAAGGGGGTCATTCCGAGTTGATCGCTCGCTAGCTACTTTTAGCAGCCGTGCAAACGCATAGTCGCCTCCCACGGGGGAGTGCATTTTCGCTTTGCAAGTGTGTGAACGCATGTGCATCCGAGCGGGACGAAAAAGTTTTTTTCAGTTTCAGAGTAGCTCTGGACTTACTCAGCTCTTGCGATCACTTCAGACTGTCTGGTCTCAGAAATGACGTCAGACACCCGCCCTGCAAACGCTTGGACACGCCTGCGTTTTTCCAAACACTGCCAGAAAACGGTCAGTTGACACCAATAAACGCCCTCTTCCTGTCAATCTCCTTGCGATCGGCTGTGCGAATGGAATCTTTGCTAAATCCATCGCCCAGCACCGATCCTCTATGTACCTGTATGATGCACCTGCCCATTGCGGTGCATACGCATGCGCAGTTTTGCCACTTTTTTACCTGATCGTTGCACTGCGAAAATTGGCAGCAAGCGATCAACTCGGAATGACCCCATAGTTTTCTCAGTACCACATTAGTGCTGCTCATTTACAAAACACACTTTATCTCTGTCCACTTTATCTTTCATCAAGGCTTAGTACATGGGGTCTAAAGCTACTATAACAGATAAGCAGTGGGGAGTTCAGAGCAACTAATCAGATTCTAGCTATCCTTTCTCTATTGCATGCAAGAAAATGATAAACATAATCTTATTGGTTGCTATTTTCTAAACACAACTTCTTGTCTGTTGTAGAAGCTTTAATAAATCTACCCCTTTTTTATACCTAGCTTATTTATGATTTACGTGAAACAGATAGTTGGGACACATGATGACTCTCATTATTGTACATTTGTGGCATGGGTTACGGCTATTCTTCAATGTCATGACTGTATGCATTCTGTGTGCCCTGGGTAAACTGTGCTCATAATCTTATGAGGTATAACCCATGAGTTGAATTAGTATAGTAGTCCCAAAAGATGGTATTATTCAAACTGCATGTTGTATCAATGTAAATTCTGTATGGAAATAACACTTTGGAAAGCCTTGATGAGGAATCTTTCAAAGATTACATTTCCTGGGACAGTGTTTGCTTTTCACAGTATGGGAGCCACTGCTCTGGCCGTGGACACAGACAAACAGGCTAAGAGAGTGTCAGCCTTGCCTGCCACAAACTGTTCACGGGATGGGAGATCCAATCCTGCCAAAAGGTATAATTTATTAAGCCATGTCCCTTTGAGGCCCAAGACCCAGCTTCCTGGATAATAAACACACTTTTCTTGAAGCCAGAGTTATATATAACAAGCATCCCTGGAGAAACCTAATTTGCATGTACACTGTTCTTGTGAGAACAAATGGAAGTTCTTGCAACCTGAAAAGGGTGGGGTCTACTGGAAGAAGATGGTTGTGGAACTATACGGCTAAGAAGCAGAGACACTTCAAGGTAGCAGCTTTATGCTAGAAGCCGGTCCCATCTTCTGTTCCTGCGGTCCCCCCACACAGAATTACCCTATAACCTCACAGGAAGAGTATTTAAGTTTTTCTTACTATTATTCCTTTTATTTACTTGAAATCAATGTGTGCATATTATAATTGCATGTCTTGCTTGTTTACCTTTGCTTGTCCATGTAGGCATCTAAGGCTTGATAAAAAAAAAATGTATTGACAATTTGATTCTTATGTTGCACTGATGCAAATTATATGAAGTGCCAAATAACTTCTATTTATACTTCAGGCTGTTCCCTTGGCCTCAGTTAGAACATGGGGTTTCCACATTGTAATGCACTGAAGATACATACCAATTGTGTACAATATGATACAATTTGCCTAAATTTTAAAAAAAATGCATTTTATGTGATATTCACAGTTGCAGACATATTAATATTCTTGCAGATATGCATATGATGCCAATAACATATTTTTAAGGACTCAGTTCACACCTACTGTACATTTCTGAAGTAAATTGCTCAAAACTCTACCTTTATAAAGATTAACAGTACGTGCCTATTTATCCAATGACATTTGTAGTATATTCCCGAAAACATTCATTTTGGGGGTACCCATGATTAGTAACCACTTGCCTGGCATGGAAACAAATACTTTGATTGCAAATAAGAACAACTTCGCCCACCTAGCCTGTTGTAAACACATGTACATACTAGAGTAATTTTTTTTCGTTGGAAGCCAAGTAACTTACGGTGCCAGAGAAAAAGGTGTAACCCCTGTGCTACCAGTAGCAGGTGTCAAACCCTAAGAGTTTAGAATTGCAAGAGAAAAGTAGTATACCAGTGCTGTTGTTACTCTTGTTTCATACACTGTATTAAAAACAGATGGATGGGATCATAAATGTAACATATTTATTTAAAAATCTTTAAAATAATTATGTTCCAAACACTGTCTTACTATTAATATCACCACACCGGTAATGATGTAACATGCAATAGGACTTCTTGTATCCCCCAACAGTTTTTACACCAATTGATTCAATGTGATATTACCAGCACAAGGATAATTCATGGTGATCCCTTGGCAGATATTGCAATTTACCAGATGGTAAGGGTTCCACTTCCTGTAGGTGTCCATGTAATGGTGCTTCTGATGAAACTGGGTGTTGCTCTGCCCGGAGAAATGCATCAAGCTGCAAGCTGCTCCACATTGTCTCCAGTCACCACCTACAGCGATTTATTTGGACTTATTGGATCCATTTGGACTGAGCTCATTCCCTCTAAAACACCATTACACAGACACCTACGGGATTTAAAAGTGGAACCCTTACCATCTGGCAAATTGCAATATCTGCCAAGGGATCGCCATGAATTATCCTTGTGCTGTTAATATTGCATTGAATCAATTGGGGTAAAAACTGTTGGGGGATATGAGAAGTCCTATTGCATGTTACATCATTACCGGTGTGGTGATATTAATAGTGAGACAGTGTTTGGAGCATAATTATCTTAAAGATTTTAAAATAAATATGTTACATTTATGATCCCATCCGTTTTTAATACAGTGTATGAAACAAGAGTAACAACAGCGCTGGTTTACTACTTTTAACTTACTGTACCAGTGTAATCTTGGATTGTGGGAGGAAACCAGGGTACCGGGAGGAAACCCATGTAACCGTGGGGAGAATTTACAAACTCCACAAAGTTATGGCCGTGGAGGGAATCGAGTAATGACCTCAGAGCTGTGAGGCAGAATTATTAACCATTACACCATCCGTACTACCCTATGGTTGCATCTGATCACTTCACTTCAAATGCATTGGCAGGGATAGCCTTTGTCACTGCATGTGTATTTTAGTATATCCCTGTGAATCTTAATTGCTGTGAATAGCGGTGATAAGACAGTATAAGTATAGGTCTAGGACATGATAATTAATCAATATGCCCCTTACTTTGGTGATAACATATTAAAAAAAAGAAATATAGATATCTTAAAATACTTTTAAAAAACTCCAGGCACTATACAGCTGTTAGACAAGAAAAGGTTATCATTTACAGGGGTGCATTGCATCTATCATTCACCTTCCAAGAAGGTGTCATTTCATGGTTCATAGCAGATGTTATATTTAAGGTGATATAAATGCCACATGGGTGCAGTGAATTTTGTTTCTGACATACCAGAGACACAAGACACGGTTCATCACAACATGCCATTCTCAATGCATTCCATTTTTCCTGGGAGCATAACTACTTATTTTTGTTCCAAAAATATATTTTTTTCGCAGTCCAGTCCTTTGTTCTTATGTGGTTATTCTGTTTTGGCTGGAAAAAGATAGCAGCTCAATGAGTTTTCCTTCAGGAGAGTTTTATGTCTGTATATCTGTTTATAACTGGTATATTCCTGTGATCATATCAATACATTTTCATTCAAATGAATAAATGAGATGTCATTACACTAGTATTCAAAGTATACCAGTCAACGGATAATTCTAACCCCTGTTTGTCATTTCCACATGTACCTTTTCCTGTAAATGTTCTAACTGCACAAATGCACAAGCGTTAACCAAAGGTCTAATTTCTCTTTGTGTCTTACTCTTACTTGTTGCATGCTTAATTGTCACTAGTGGCATATATAAATATTTTTATTTCTCCTAAATGTAAAGTAAAGCGTAACAGCATCCAAACTTAAAGCTTTATAAAATTCATGAAGGTAAAATGCACAATTCTTCTTCCTAAAGGTGGGCAATAAGCTTATGAATTACTCTATGTCATCATCGATCGTCATCATCAATCTAGAAATGTTACGCTCTGTACAACATTGTTGTTGACATCCCTCCATATAAACTTCTTATTTACATGAGTTACCAGAAATGTACCACTCTATGCATATGGGGAATCAGCTGCAGCCCCACCATTTTCTACTGCAAATACAGTCTCCATAGAAGTTTAATCATAGAGGAAAGAGGCAGAAGTACCCAGCAGTAGTCAGAATCGCATCCTTTGCACTACTGACATGAAGCTTTCAAGTATTTCTAAAGTTTGCTTTCCAGTTGACCATGTTACCTCAGGAATCAACAACAGTAACAATTAGGTTTAACATGAAATATCACTTTAGCTTTGACACTAAGGCCCGAATTTATCAAGCCTTGGAGAGTGATAAATATCACAGTGATAAAGTACCGGTCAATCAGCACCTAACTGCCATGTTACAGGCTGTGTTTGAAAAATGACAGGAGCTGACTGGTTGGTACTTTATCACCGTGCTAATTATCCCTCTCCAAGGCTTGATAAGTACAGTTTTACTGGCATGGGATACTTCCATTTACACTGGAGCTACTTTAATTTTAAAGTGACTTTGAAGTAATAATTTGTTCAGAGGTTTAAATGTGGAGAGGCTTTGACCAAAATCATTGCATGTGTTCACTGTCTCTTGGTTGGTCAAACTCTCTCCAACAGAGAAGTGACTGAGCAGGATAACATTTGTAGCATAGGAGGAATCAATGGGGGTTATTCTGACCCGATCGCACGCTGCACTTTTTCGCAGCGTAGCGATCGGGTCAGAACTGCTCATGCGCCGGCGCAGCAGTGCGCCGGCGCATGCCCGCCCGTCGCTGCGCTACGAACGCCTCTGCCTGATTGACAGGCAGAGGCGGTCGATGGGCGGGAGGGGGCGAAATGGCGGCGTTTGGCCGGACCATGCAAGGATTGGCCCGCAGCGGCTGTGTGACATCACACGCAGCCACTGGGGGCCGGGGAGCGATGAGTAGCTCCCGGCCAGCACGCTAAAGTTGCGCTGGCCGGGAGCTACTCTTGAAGTGCAAAGGCATCACCGCTGTGCGATGCCTTTGCACTTCTGTGTGGGGGGGGCAGCACTGACATGCGGGGCAAGCTAGCCCCGTGCTGGGCGTCCCCCCGCATGTCTGAGCTCATGATCGTAGCTGTGCTAAATTTAGCACAGTTACGATCAACTCGGAATGACCCCAATATCTTAAGTGGATTAATTGGTTTCATATTTCATGTATCTTGTTTATTATAATCACAAAAGGTTCATCTCCATTGTTAACCACAAGGTTAATAGAGATGAAACTTGTGGTTTATATAGGATACAATGTATTTCTATGCAATTGTGCAAGGGTGTTTAGTAAAGTGTGTATTCTGTCTTTAAAAAAAAATATTTTGCGGTGGGACAATATCTACCAGCAGACACTTAATGGGCAGCATGCTGGTACTTGTGGTTCTCCAAGTACCAGCATGTGGGAGGGGTTGCTAGTAACTATGGTCCTTTCTGTAAAATATTTTATAAAAAAAAATAAAAATAAATGGACAATCAACTCAGCACCCACCACCAAGGGTTGCCTGGAGGGGGGGGGGGGACTCTTTTATTAGGGGTTCCCCACTCCCCCAGGAAACCACAGCCAGGGCTGACTAGGTAAAGGGGTTAATGTAATATGAACAGGGGGCCAATAAAAGTGTGTCCCCTGGCAGTGGCATTACCTCCCTGGCTAGTGAAGCCCAGTGCTGGCTTCAACAATATGGATGACCCCTACGTCTCTTTTCCCCCACATTTTTGGAACTAGGACCAGTCTAAGAGCCTAGTACAAAATAAAGGGGAACCGTATGCAATTTTTTGAACCAGGACCAGCTCAACGAGCCCAGGGGTGGTTATGCTTTGGGGTGACCCCATACATTTTTTTCTTACATTTTTTTTACACACGTTTAGACAGAGAAGACTGCACTGATATCAGTGATATGTGTAAGCTTCATGTATGGGAGCATTTGACTGCCGACAAACACGGCAGCAAAACACGGACACATATACCATTGGAAAACACAATGAACTAAAACACAGGAACATAGTAAGTTCCCATGTTTTAGTTAAGGAAAAGCACCCAGAATGATCTTTATCACCGGTGTCTAATCTCGGGAAAACACAGATGAAATGCGAATCATAGTAAATGTATCACTACATCAAGGGAACATTCCATCCAGTCAATTTGATAAAGATACTTTAACCTAGACAATAGCAAAGCTAAAGGGATAGTATTCATACAGATCCACTAAGATTTTATGAGTTTAACAAAGCACCCACCAGGCATCTCAACTTCGTGGTATAATACACCTTATGTAGTTATTTTAAATGCATCTCCGTGTATGAGGAGGACACAGCTGCCTATTCAGACATACACAAGCCCGGATTATGGACCTTATCCAGGTCGTATCACTAATGCGATGCGTCCGCATTATCCCATTCTTGAGGCTACTGCACATGCGCAGGTTCCGTTCTGTGCGTGCGCAGCCAGGAGAATATGATCACATCTCATTGCTATGAATGCCTCTGCCTGATTGACAGGCAGAGGTGTTCGCAGGGTGGAACAGGGCCGCGATGCGTGGGGGCGGTGATGCAGCATGGGGCAGGTGTGGTGTGGGAAATGAGGGCGGGTTCGGGCAGCCACATAATGTCACACACGGCTGCTGCAACCAAAAAAATGGCTGCCCTGTGTCAATCTTCGCAGCCTGGCTGGAGAGGCAGGGGGCATCCACAAATCAACATTGCAATTGCTGGGTATGTGCATGCTGGGGGGCCTTGTTCTGTGCTGGGTAGCCCCCAGCATGTGATCGCAGCCAGTTGCAGTTGCTACATTAGCAAAACTGCAACTGATGCTGAATAAGGTCCAATGTTCTGTATTTCAATTTCTGAAAAGTCGTCATGCCAATTGGCCATACCAGGGCCGGATTAAGGTTGGTGAGGGCTCAGGGCAATGAAGGTGTGTGGGCCCCAACACACACAAATGCAACCTGAACATCATGGGGGATGTAGTCAGGATCCCGGTGATCAGCATACCGATGCTGAGATCTTGGTCGCCAGAATGCCGGCAGGGGGCCGAGGGCTATTCCCACTCGTGGGTGTCCACAACACCGATAGAGTGGGAATAGAACCTGAGGCAAGCACAGGGAACCACTGAGCCTGCAGCATGACTTTGTTGCGCACACCCCCCCTGCCGGCATTTTGGTGGCCGGTATGCTGACTGCCGGGATCCTGGCCACCGGGATCCCATACCCAACCCTGTCACGTAGCAGCAGCCTGGCCAGGGACAATGAGCCAGTGCTGCTCACACTTAGGGGGACATTTACTAAGCAGTGATAAGAGCGGAGAAGTGAGCCAGTGGAGAAGTTGCCCAAGGCAACCAATCAGCACTGAAGTAACATCTATAATTTGCATAATATAAAATGATACAGAGCTGCTGATTGGTTGGTGGGGCAATTTCTCCACTGGCTCACTTCTCCGCTCTTATCACTGCTTAGTAAATGTCCCTCATAGTGTCTCGCAGGATTTCCCTTCACTATCTAATGAGACTGTACATGCAGGACCTTGGCGGCCGCTGTTAATGAACAGCTGTACCACCCAAGGGAGAGTGCTTCGACTGAAAAAGTAGTCTGTGGGGGCAGTGCCAGTGCTAGGGTGTTCGGTACCCCCTGCAAACTATTAATTTGCACGTTCTCACCCATGCTATATGAAGGGACGCCGTGCAGCACAAATAAAAGGTGTGGTTCCAGAAGAAAATGATGGGGGGTACCTTGAGGGAGGAAGGGGGAGGTTAGTGTTAAGGTAGATGCTTTGCCAAAAGGACCTTTCTCGTCAGGTACTGGGCTACGTTATCATCTACTGGGAAGAGTAACCTATGGCGGGTGAAGTGACAGAGGGGCATATACAGGGTGACAGTGGCACTTATACATCAGTGAAAGGGACATACAGAGGGCGTCAGAGGGGTATATACATGGGGCAGCAGAGGGTCATATACGTGGGGTGACAAAGGAAGATACTTACACATAGTGACAATGCACATCTGCCTTCCCAATCCGTTTTAGCTAGCACTCATATTGCTTTTCCCCTCACCCCATTAGCCACTCACCTGGTAGGCCGCCACTGCTGTTTTTCTTGGCTGCGCGGGGTCCTCTCCTGTGTGTGCGGTGCTGGCTGGGGTTTCCTGCTGTTAAAAGCACAGTGCACATGTGGATATGCTGATGTTAAGGCTCCAGCAAAGGCTCCTACGGCCAGGCTGCATGTGCCCCCCCCAGCCCTTGCCCTTCAAAATGCCAGAATAGACAGAAGGGCCCATGTTTTCCCCTCATCCCCTCCCGTCCGCCTGTGACTTGACAATGTTGACTAGTGCAGTGTGGAGGAGCGTAGAGGGAGTGGGGGCTGAAGAATAGAGCCGCACTGCATGGGTCAACGGCGCCATTGCCTGTCGTATTGTTTGACAGGCACAGTGGCGGCTGGCAGTGGACATCCCCGCATGTCCCAGCCAGGTACTGTAGCACATGACTCACTCACTGTGTGGGGACTCTTACTGTGTGCACCGGTATTACTGCCTGTAATATAGTTTGGAGGTGCAGCGGCGGCCAGCAGCACAGTATGTCCCAGCAAGGTAGCACATCCCTATGTGGGGGCCCCGGGACGGCCGCCCCTGTGGCCCCTCCCTTAATCCGGCCATGGGCCATACTTCTGTGTAAGGTGGCCAAATCTAGTTTCCACCTGGTCCATGTGTAAATGAAATAGGTGGATTGAGGACCTTGTAATCTTTTGTGGAAAATATTATCCAGGAGACATGTTTTATCTGAAGTTGTCAGTCGCTATAACTTCAGGGTGGCATAGTTGCGAACCTAAAAGTAAGAGAACACGGGGAAGGACAATGGATGGAATTTTGTGCATAATTGTGACAGAGTAAGAACCAAGGAGCAACCTTCATCCAAATTTATGGTAAACACATCTCTGATGACACCAAGGCTGCATATTATTATAGACAAAGGGGGTAATTCCAAGTTGATCGCAGCAGGAATTTTTTTAGCACTTGGGCAAAACCATGTGCACTGCAGGGGAGGCAGATATAACATTGCACAAGAGAGTTAGATTTGGGTGTGGTGTGTTCAATCTGCAATCTAATTTGCAGTGTAAAAATAAAGCAGCCAGTATTTACCCTGCACAGAAATAAAATAACCCACCCAAATCTAACTCTTTCTGCACATGTTATATCTGCCTCACCTGCAGTGCACATGGGGGGTAATTCCAAGTTGATCGCAGCAGGAATTTTTTTAGCAGTTGGGCAAAACCATGTGCACTGCAGGGGAGGCAGACATAACATGTACAGAGAGAGTTAGATTTGGGTGTGGTGTGTTCAATCTGCAATCTAAATTGCAATGTAAAAATAAAGCAGCCAGTATTTACCCTGCACAGAAACAAAATAACCCACCCAAATCTAACTCTTTCTGCACATATTATATCTGCTTCCCCTGCGTGCACATGGTTTTGCCCAACTGCTAAAAAAATTCCTGCTGCGATCAACTTGGAATTACCCCCAATACCTTCTTGCAAATTCAGGTTAACAATAATTGGTAGGATAAAAGAGTGAGCCACGGTAAAATTGAGTCTTTTATGTAATACCTGCACAGCAAATTGTAGGGATTAAGGGGTTATGAGCTAAGCAAGATTGCATTTTTGAGGGTTGCATATGGAGTAAGATGATTACATTGATTTGAGGACTAAAAACTTGAATAGCCTTATTAACACTTCCGCTATTCCAATCCAGGGCGTAGCAGATATTTGCAGCCAACCCATAATCCAGGAATACAGGGAAGATTGATCCCACAGAGAACTGGGGGGCTGCTGTAAATAGAGCAAGGATACGTAAGGGTATTTTTTAGCCTGACTGTTATTTGTAATTACAGTAATCCAGGTATACATGTGTAAATTAATATGCATTTATATTTTTGTGCTTCAACTGGGATTGATAGATCTTGGTAAACGTAGTAGTTTAATTTGTTTGTTAGAACTAAGATCTGTTTTCATTTAAAAACTTTAATGATCAATTAGTGCTATTTGGAAACCTGGAGGTTAATAAAGTCTGAATTGAAAGTATTTAGAGAAGTCACTCTTGGATATGCCATAGAATTAGTGATGAGCGGGTTCGGTTTCCGAGAAACTGAACCCAACCGAGCTTTACCTTTTTTACACGGGTCCGAGCAGACTCGGATCCTCCCGCCTTGCTCGGCGCCCGAACGTCATCATCCTGCTGTCGGATTCTCGCGAGATTCGGATTCTATATAAGCAGCCACCCGTCGCCGCCATTTTCACACGTGCATTGAGATTGATAGGGAGAGGACGTGGCTGGCGTCCTCTCCGTTTACATAGTTAATTATTAATAGTATACTACACAGTTGATCTGATTGCTTAGCTTATTGTGGGGAGGATTGGGGACTGGGGAGCAGCTGTTAGGAGGAGTTCAGTGCAGAGTTTTGCTAGTTTTTTATCCGTTCTCTGCCTGAAAAAAACGCTCCATACCATATATGTGCTCAGTGTGCTGCATGATATATATCTGTGCTGAGTGCTCACACTGCCTAATTGTGGGGACTGGGGAGCAGTTATAGCAGGAGTACAGTGCACAGTTTTGCTGACAGTGACCACCAGTATACGTTTGTCTGCCTGAAAAACACTCCTGTGGTGGCTTTTTTTTATACTAGTTTAGCAGTCTGCTGACAGTGTCCACCAGGTCCATTATACTGTATAAAGCAGTACGGTAGGCCACTGCTGTACCTACCTCTGTGTCGTTATTCGTCGTCCATAAGTATACTATAGTATCCATCCATCTACATTGTATACCTGTGGTGTCTTTTTTTTATACTATAAATGCAGTCTGCTGACAGTGTCCACCAGGTCCATTATACTGTATATAGCAGTACGGTAGGCCACTGCTGTACCTACCTCTGTGTCGTCACTCGTCGTCCATAAGTATACTATAGTATCCATCCATCTACATTGTATACCTGTGGTGTCTTTTTTTTTAATACTATAAACGCAGTCTGCTGACAGTGTCCACCAGGTCCATTATACTGTATATAGCAGTACGGTAGGCCACTGCTGTACCTACCTCTGTGTCGTCACTCGTCGTCCATAAGTATAATATAGTATCCATCCATCTACATTGTATACCTGTGGTGTCTTTTTTTTATACTATAAACGCAGTCTGCTGACAGTGTCCACCAGGTCCATTATACTGTATATAGCAGTACGGTAGGCCACTGCTGTACCTACCTCAGTGTCGTCACTCATCGTCCATAAGTATACTATAGTATCCATCCATCTACATTGTATACCAGTGGTGTCTTTCTTTTTCTACTATAAACGCAGTCTGCTGACAGTGTCCACCAGGTCCATTATACTGTATATAGCAGTACGGTAGGCCACTGCTGTACCTACCTCTGTGTCGTCACTCGTCATCCATAAGTATACTATAGTATCCATCCATCTACATTGTATACCTGTGGTGTCTTTTTTTTTATACTATAAACGCAGTCTGCTGACAGTGTTCACCAGGTCCATTATACTGTATATAGCAGTACGGTAGGCCACTGCTGTACCTACCTCTGTGTCGTCACTCATCGTCCGTAAGTATACTATAGTATCCATCCATCTACATTGTATACCTGTGGTGGCTTTTTTTTATACTATAAACGCAGTCTGCTGACAGTGTCCACCAGGTCCATTATACTGTATATAGCAGTACGGTAGGCCACTGCTGTACCTACCTCTGTGTCGTCACTCGTCGTCCATAAGTATACTATAGTATCCATCCATCTACATTGTATACCTGAGGTGTCTTTTTTTTATACTATAAACGCAGTCTGCTGACAGTGTCCACCAGGTCCATTATACTGTATATAGCAGTATGGTAGGCCACTGCTGTACCTATCTCTGTGTCGTCACTCGTCGTCCATAAGTATACTATAGTATCCATCCATTAACATTGTATACCTGTGGTGTCTTTTTTTTTATACTATAAACGCAGTCTGCTGACAGTGTCCACCAGGTCCATTATACTGTATATAGCAGTACGGTAGGCCACTGCTGTACCTACCTCTGTGTCGTCACTCGTCGTCCATAAGTATACTATAGTATCCATCCATCTACATTGTGTACCTGTGGTGTCTTTTTTTTATACTATAAACGCAGTCTGCTGACAGTGTCCACCAGGTCCATTATACTGTATATAGCAGTACGGTAGGCCACAGCTCTACCTACCTCTGTGTCGTCACTCGTCGTCCATAAGTATACTATAGTATCCATCCATCTACATTGTATACCTGTGGTGTCTTTTAGTTGTGCGCATTAAAATATGGAGAACAAAAATGTGGAGGTTAAAAAAATAGGGAAAGATCAAGATCCACTTCCACCTCGTGCTGAAGCTGCTGCCACTAGTCATGGCCGAGACGATGAAATGCCATCAACGTCGTCTGCCAAGGCCGATGCCCAATGTCATAGTATAGAGCATGTAAAATCCAAAACACAAAAGATCAGTAAAATTACCCTAAAATCAAAATTAAAAGCGTCTGAGGAGAAGCGTAAACTTGCCAATATGCCATTTACGACACGGAGTGCAAGGAACGGCTGAGGCCCTGGCCTATGTTCATGGCTAGTGGTTCAGCTTCATATGAGGATGGAAGCACTCATCCTCTCGCTAGAAAAAAGAAAAGACTTAAGCTGGCAAAAGCACAGCAAAGAACTGTGCGTTCTTCGAAATCACAAATCCCCAAGGAGAGTCCAATTGTGTCAGTTGCGATGCCTGACCTTCCCAACACTGGACGGGAAGAGCTTGCGCCTTCCACCATTTGCACGCCCCCTGCAAGTGCTGGAAGGAGCACCCGCAGTCCGGTTCCTGATATTCAAATTGAAGATGTCAGTGTTGAAGTACACCAGGATGAGGATATGGGTGTTGCTGGCGCTGGGGAGGAAATTGACAAGGAGGATTCTGATGGTGAGGTGGTTTGTTTAAGTCAGGCACCCGGGGAGACACCTGTTGTCCGTGGGAGGAATATGGCCATTGACATGCCTGGTCAAAATACAAAAAAAATCAGCTCTTCGGTGTGGAATTATTTCAACACAAATGAGGACAACAGGTGTCAAGCCGTGTGTTGCCTTTGTCAAGCTGTAATAAGTAGGGGTAAGGACGTTAACCACCTCGGAACATCCTACCTTATACGTCACCTGCAGCGCATTCATCATAAGTCAGTGACAAGTTCAAAAACTTTGGGTGACAGCGGAAGCAGTCCACTGACCAGTAAATCCCTTCCTCTTGTAACCAAGCTCCCGCAAACCACACCACCAACTCCCTCAGTGTCAATTTCCTCCTTACCCAGGAATGCCAATAGTCCTGCAGGCCATGTCACTGGCAAGTCTGACGAGTCCTCTCCTGCCTGGGATTCCTCCGATGCATCCTTGAGTGTAATGCATACTGCTGCTGGCGCTGCTGTTGTTGCTGCTGGGAGTCAATCGTCATCCCAGAGGGGAAGTCGGAAGACCACTTGTACTACTTCCAGTAAGCAATTGACTGTCCAACAGTCCTTTGCAAGGAAGATGAAATATCACAGCAGTCATCCTGCTGCAAAGCGGATAACTGAAGCCTTGGCAGCCTGGGCAGTGAGAAACGTGGTTCCGGTATCCATCGTTACTTCAGAGCCAACTATAGACTAGATTGAGGTACTGTGTCCCCGGTACCAAATACCATCTAGGTTCCATTTCTGTAGGCAAGCGATACCGAAAATGTACACAGACCTCAGAAAAAGAGTCACCAGTGTCCTAAAAAATGCAGTTGTACCCAATGTCCACTTAACCACGGACATGTGGACAAGTGGAGCAGGGCAGACTCAGGACTACATGACTGTGACAGCCCACTGGGTAGATGTATTGCCTCCCGCTGCAAGAACAGCAGCGGCGGCACCAGTAGCAGCATCTCGCAAACGCCAACTCGTTCCTAGGCAGGCTACGCTTTGTATCACCGCTTTCCAGAATACGCACACAGCTGAAAACCTCTTACGGCAACTGAGGAAGATTATCGCAGAATGGCTTACCCCAATTGGACTCTCCTGGGGATTTGTGGCATCGGACAACGCCAGCAATATTGTGCGTGCATTACATCTGGGCAAATTCCAGCACGTCCCATGTTTTGCACATATCTTGAATTTGGTGGTGCAGAATTATTTAAAAAACGACAGGGGCGTGCAAGAGATGCTGTCGGTGGCCATAATTGCGGGCCACTTTCGGCGTACAGGCACCGCATACAGAAGACTGGAGCACCACCAATAACACCTGAACCTGCCCTGCCATCATCTGAAGCAAGAGGTGGTAACGAGGTGGAATTCAACCCTCTATATGCTTCAGAGGATGGAGGAGCAGCAAAAGGCCATTCAAGCCTATACATCTGGCCACGATATAGGCAAAGGAGGTGGAATGCACCTGACTCAAGCGCAGTGGAGAATGATTTCAACGTTGTGCAAGGTTCTGCAACCTTTTGAACTTGCCACACGTGAAGTCAGTTCAGACACTGCCAGCCTGAGTCAGGTCATTCCCCTCATCAGGCTTTTGCAGAAGAAGCTGGAGACATTGAAGGAGGAGCTAAAACAGAGCGATTCCGCTAGGCATGTCGGACTTGTGGATGAAGCCCTTCATTCGCTTAACCAGGATTCACGGGTGGTCAATCTGTTGAAATCAGAGCACTACATTTTGGCCACCGTGCTCGATCCTAGATTTAAAACCTACGTTGTATCTCTCTTTCTGGCAGACACAAGTCTGCAGAGGTTCAAAGACCTGCTGGTGAGAAAATTGTCAAGTCAAGCGGAACGTGACCCGTCAACATCTCCTCCTTCACATTCTCCCGCAACTGGGGGTGCGAGGAAAAGGCTACGAATTCCAAGCCCACCCGCTGGCGGTGATGCAGGGCAGTCTGGAGCGAGTGCTGACATCTGGTCCGGACTGAAGGACCTGCCAACGATTACTGACATGTCGTCTACTGTCACTGCATATGATTCTGTCACCATTGAAAGAATGGTGGAGGATTATATGAGTGACCGCATCCAAGTAGGCACGTCAGACAGTCCATACGTATACTGGCAGGAAAAAGAGGCAATTTGGAGGCCCTTGCAGAAACTGGCTTTATTCTACCTAAGTTGCCCTCCCTCCAGTGTGTACTCCGAAAGAGTGTTTAGTGCCGCCGCTCACCTTGTCAGCAATCGGCGTACGAGGTTACTTCCAGAAAATGTGGAGAAGATGATGTTCATTAAAATGAATTATAATCAATTCCTCCGTGGAGACATTCACCAGCAGCAATTGCCTCCAGAAAGTACACGGGAACCTGAGATGGTGGATTCCAGTGAGGACGAATTAATAATCTGTGAGGAGGGGGATGTACACAGTGAAAGGGGTGATGAATCGGACGATGATGATGAGGTGGACATCTTGCCTCTGTAGAGCCAGTTTGTGCAAGGAGAGATTGATTGCTTCTTTTTTGGTGGGGGCCCAAACCAACCAGTCATTTCAGTCACAGTCGTGTGGCAGACCCTGTCGCTGAAATGATGGGTTCGTTAAAGTGTGCATGTCCTGTTTATACAACATAAGGGTGGGTTGGAGGGCCCAAGGACAATTCCATCTTGCACCTATTTTTTCTTTCATTTTTCTTTGCATCATGTGCTGTTTGGGGAGTATTTTTTTGAAGGGCCATCCCGCGTGACACTGCAGTGCCACTCCTAGATGGGCCAGGTGTTTGTGTCGGCCACTTGTGTCGCTTATCTTAGTCACACAGCTACCTCATTGCGCCTCTTTTTTTCTTTGCGTCATGTGCTGTTTGGGGAGTATTTTTTTGAAGGGCCATCCTGCGTGACACTGCAGTGCCACTCCTAGATGGGCCAGGTGTTTGTGTCGGCCACTTGGGTCGCTTATCTTAGTCACACAGCTACCTCATTGCGCCTCTTTTTTTCTTTGCGTCACGTGCTGTTTGGGGAGTATTTTTTTAAGGTGCCATCCTGTCTGACACTGCAGTGCCACTCCTAGATGGGCCAGGTGTTTGTGTCGGCCACTTGGGTCGCTGAGCTTAGTCACACAGCTACCTCATTGCGCCTCTTTTTTTCTTTGCGTCATGTGCTGTTTGGGGAGTATTTTTTTCAAGTGCCATCCTGTCTGACACTGCAGTGCAACTCCTAGATGGGCCAGGTGTTTGTGTCGGCCACTTGGGTCGCTTAGCTTAGTCACACAGCTACCTCATTGCGCCTCTTTTTTTCTTTGCATCATGTGCTGTTTGGGGAGTATTTTTTTTTAAGGGCCATCCTGCGTGACACTGCAGTGCCACTCCTAGATGGGCCAGGTGTTTGTGTCGGCCACTTGGGTCGCTTATCTTAGTCACACAGCTACCTCATTGCGCCTCTTTTTTTCTTTTCGTCATGTGCTATTTGGGGAGTATTTTTTTCAAGTGCCATCCTGTCTGACACTGCAGTGCCACTCCTAGATGGGCCAGGTGTTTGTGTCGGCCACTTGGGTCGCTTAGCTTAGTCACACAGCTACCTCGGTGCAAATTTTAGGACTAAAAATAATATTGTGAGGTGTGAGGTGTTCAGAATAGACTGAAAATGAGTGGAAATTATGGTTATTGAGATTAATAATACTTTGAGATCAAAATGACCCCCAAATTCTATGATTTAAGCTGTTTTTTAGGGTTTTTTGAAAAAAACACCCGAATCCAAAACACACCCGAATCCGACAAAAAATTTTCGGTGAGGTTTTGCCAAAACGCGTCCGAATCCAAAACACGGCCGCGGAACCGAACCCAAAACCAAAACACAAAACCCGAAAAATGTCCGGTGCACATCACTACATAGAATAGGTAATGCTGAGTACTGTAATTTGCCCTCCAAAAATTAAATTAATGAAGAATAATCCCATGATTGATTCAAGAAGTAAGGGATAAAGGAAACTTGTTCTGTTATATTCAGGATGGCAGCAACAGAACAGAAACATTTTTAGAATAAAGCAATTTCTTAGTGGATGAGTACAGTAAAAAACAGCACAGTTGCACATTCTCAGCCATGGAACAGGTGCTGTGTTGAAAATCACAAGATCCATTTGCAACTCTGAATCAACCCCTGGGAGAAATGTATCAGGCCATAGAGAAAGATAACTTGGAGAAGTTGCCCAAAGCAACCTATCAGCTTCTATCACATATCTGGCACAGCCTCTTTAAAATGTCAGAAGCTGATTGGTTGGTTAAGGCAAGTAAACCAGTGGCATGCTGAGCATACTTTCCTAACCTCCTGGAAACAATGGGAGACTCCCGATTTTTAGGGTAGTCCCCAGCAGCCCCAGAAGGGTATGTGACTCTCGCGCATCCCAGGCTGCACTTGCCGCTTCCTACAGCAGCAGGCAGGATGAGTATAAAAGCAGAAAAAAGTCAGCAATAATGTGATGGGGGCGGGGCTAAAAGATGGGAATTACATAATTTAGCCCCACCCCCCTACCCGCAGAGTTGCGACTCATGGGCATTTCCTCATCTTGAGGGCGGGGCCTGATGACATGACAGTGAACTGTTGCGTCTCCTCTCCGGGCTTCTTCCGGAGAGGAGTTAAAAAAAGTAGGTAAGTATGATGCTGAGGTCAGTGGTTGAGTCCTCGGATGCTGCTTTACTGTTCCCAGCAGCATGAAAGCACCGGCCATTCTGAGTAACCTGAGGGATAACTGTGAATATATTGTGGGTACAAGTTGTTTTGGCAACAGCCACACTTTCTGGTAGCCTGAACTCGCACAACACTTCTCGCAGCACTAGTTTTGTGTGAATTTGGGCCAAGATCGGGTAGCGAGGGGTGTGAGAGGCAGTGCTGTTGCTGATGTTTTAATGCTAAAGCAACTGCAACATGCACCCTTCATGGGTGATTGGAAAGACTTCTTTATCTTTAATTTATTAAAATATTTGTATTGTACAACTGTTATGAAAAGCAATAGAAAAGAAAATGTGTTTTGTACACATAAAACACTGTGTATGTATTGTTTCCCAAAATAATGTATCTAATAAATCCAGTTAGCTAATAAACTGGGGGCCTGATTCAGAGATTGACACAAAGCTGATGTTCTATGCAACAGAGAGATTATCGACAGACTCTGCAAGTGTCATGTACGCAATGTGCATGCATCAAGGTGTTAGCAGCACAGTGATTGACAGCAAAAGATCATTTTGGGGGAGTGGTTGGAAAAAAACAGGCATGTCATGGTCATTTTCAGGGCATGTATCTGCCATCAGCTGCGAGCTCTTATGTACAAAAACAAGGCGCCTGCATCAGTACTGCTGTGGCCAGTCTGTGTATCCATAGGGCTACCCTTAAGCACGATGTTCCTTGTTCTTGTGTATAACCTGCAAATGTGTATGCAATTGCCAGAGCCAGCCCCAGGCATAGGCAAACCACGCAAATGCCTAGGGAATTTTTAATGCCTAGGGGCACAAGCAGCTTCTGCTGATTAAATGCAGCATGCCTATATTCTGTATGTGACTGCAGCTCTATCTGCATATGAAATGCTACATTATAGTGTATTCCTGGAAATCACTGTAGCGTTGCATTTTGCATGCAGATACAGCCACATTTGCACACAGAATATAGGCATGCTGCATATAATTTTAATCAGCAGAAGCTGCCTGTGCATCCTAGTCACATAGAAATGCAAATAAGATGCATTTTGTCAAAAAAAGCACCCGTCTTTAGTAGAGCTGCCAGCTGACTCATACCAGGCCTCTCCTACTGCATGATGTATTGAGGTAAAATGTATGAGAACACATCTGCATCCAAGCAGAGGCAGAGATCACAGTGTTAGCACCTGTGTGAGTGCTGTGTGTGGGTAGGTTGGTTGTGCAATAGTGTTCGGCATATGTGTAAGGGGCATATTGTGTGTTATGTGTATAAATGCATTATTAGTGTGCAGCATATGTGTAAGGGGCACTATGTGTCATTATGTGTATAAGGGCTTTAATAAGTGTGGCATATGTGTAAGGGTCATTGACTGTGTCATTATGTGTATAAAGGCATTAATAAAGTGCAGCTTATGAATAAGGTTAATTATTTGTGTCATTTTGTGTATAAGGGCATTATTAATGTGTGGCATATGTGTAAGGGACATTGGCCCTCATTCCGAGTTGTTCGCTCGGTATTTTTCATCGCATCGCAATGAAAATCCGCTTAGTACGCATGCGCAATGTTCGCACTGCGACTGCGCCAAGTAACTTTGCTATGTAGAAAGTAATTTTACTCACGGCTTTTTCATCGCTCCGGCGATCGTAATGTGATTGACAGGAAATGGGTGTTACTGGGCGGAAACACGGCGTTTCAGGGGCGTGTGGCTGAAAACGCTACCGTTTCCGGAAAAAACGCAGGAGTGGCCGGAGAAACGGTGGGAGTGCCTGGGCGAACGCTGGGTGTGTTTGTGACGTCAACCAGGAACGACAAGCACTGAACTGATCGCACAGGCAGAGTAAGTCTGAAGCTACTCTGAAACTGCTAAGTAGTTAGTAATCGCAATATTGCGAATACATCGGTCGCAATTTTAAGAAGCTAAGATTCACTCCCAGTAGGCGGCGGCTTAGCGTGTGTAACTCTGCTAAATTCGCCTTGCGACCGATCAACTCGGAATGAGGGCCATTATGTATATTAAGGGCATTAATAAAGGTTGGCATAATGTGTAAGGTGCATTATGTTTCTAAGCACATCAATGTGTGTCATATGTTTAAGGGGCATTACTGTGTGGTATTATGTGTATGAAGGCATTACTAATGTGTGACATTATGTGTATAAGGTGCTCTACTGTGTGGCATAACATATAGAAAGAGAACTACTGTGCAGTCTAATGTGAAGAAAGAGCAATATGGTGTGGAGTAATGTGAATAAGGAGCAATTCAGTGTGATGTAATATGAATAAGGGGCACTACTGTATATAAGTATATAAGGTAAAGTGGTACTACTGTGTGCTGTAATGTGAATAAGGGATACTGTCGCATGATATAATGTGCATAATGTGCATAAAGTTGCACTACTGTGTGGCGTAATTTCAACTGGGGGTACTATTGTGTGGCCATGCCCCTTCCCAGCAAGAACATGCCCCGTTTTGGGATGTGCGCTGAATGTGTGCACTGTTCCTATTTAAAATATAAGGGGTAGAGGAACACTATGGGTGAGTGGGGATGGTGCTGGGAAAGGGGTGCAAGGTCAGAGGCAGAACTAGCATCGGTGCTAGGGAGCACAAGCTAAAATCTTGCCAAGGGCATCATATTGGTTAGGGCTGGCTCTGGCAATTTCCAATCAGTTGTGACAGATCTAGTAGATGTCTCTTTTCATTTTTGGGCAGCAACTTCACTTGCTGATATCAGTCGAAAATATTGCACTTGTAATTGCATCAGTGCCCTCATCCCCTCCCCTCCTTGTCTCTCCTCCTCACACTCTGCCCTGAACTTTGCCACCCACTTCACATCTAAATTGACTCTTTATGTCAGAATAGGAAGGTATCGGGATCCCAGCATTTGGGATACCGGCAGTCAGAAGACAGATAGCGGCATCCCGGCACGCAGAATCCTGACACCTACTAGTTATTCTAACCAAACCCCTCTACCCCCCTAACCCACCCCCCTTAGTGCCTAACCCTAACTGTCACTTTTTAGTGCCTAACTCTAGCCCTCCCTCCCCACAGACTAACCCTAACTTCCCGGTGCCGCCAAACCCTAACTTTACTGCCTAAATATAAGCTCTCCACCTCCGCAGGTTAACCCTCTCCAGCATACTTACAATTGGGAAGCCAACAGTCAGGATTGTGATCAATGTTGGGGTCCCGGTGTAGGTTTTCTGACCAGTGACAGGATTCTGGTGTCGGTATTCTAACTGCCAGCTTCCCGACCGCTGGAAGGATAGCTGGATCCTGTCTGGATATCACTTCCCCCAGATCCTAAACAAAGTCATTATTTGAAATTAATAAAAATTAATATTACTGTCATGAAGACAGCAGAAAGTCAGGCAAGATTTTTGTATATTTCCATTTCAGATCACTGAACTCGTCAGAAAGAGACAGATGCTGTCACTGGTGGTCAAATATATACAAAGGGAGCATCACATGCCACAGCAGGTATAAGGAAGGTAGTCAAAGTTTTTTTTTCTCTGTGAGAATGATTCTGAGTTATTTGCTTTCACATTTAAAAATACATTCAATCCAGACATGCACCAGTAGCATATGCATCATATTTATGTCAGACATACAGTGTACTAAAAATGTTTACACCCAGTTAGGTCATACATGTGTAGCCATACTCATCTTTACTGCATTGCGACATGCTGCAACCTGTCTTGCTGCATGGCGTGCAGATCACTCCAATAATTCCAATAGAAATTAATGGTGCAAACTAAAGATGAGCGTTTTGGAGTCTGTGGAATCTTAACCGCTCTGAACTGTAGGGATCCGGGGTGACACGAGTAACAGCTCAGATCTCCCTGCCTGCCCCAGACCCTATCCAAGGCCAAGCAGCCTTCGTTTTTAGTCTTACATGTATAATATGTCTAATATGTTGAGTCTATTGTACAGTTGCAACGTGCAGTATGAACTCATACGTGTAAAGTTTGTAATGTATGCTACGTTTTTCCCCCTTCTTATGCTATGTATTCCCCCTTCATGTTGCTGCTTGGCGATGCATTGTACCACAAACAATTCCTAGTGTACGTGAGTACACCTGGCCAATAAAGTTGAGTCTGATTCTGATTCTGAAAACCGCAAGATCCTGCTGTTGGATCTTGCGGTATTGTTTCGAGCGGCAATTTTGAAACTCCCTTTGAAAAGAGCTTAGCACTGATTGGTTGGGAGAGCCGTCTGTCACGGCTCTCAGCCAATCAGCACTTCCTCACTGTCTTCAAGGGGCAAAATGGCAGCCCCCATCGTGCGGAGGACACAACAGACCTGCACTGCCCACACCACAGCCGGCACTACTGACACCAGCAACCTCCACACTGAGATCATCTCTGGCACCCCTGCTCTGCCAGCACCATCACACTGAGGACATCACTGACACGCCTGCACTGCTGACTCTGCTGGCAACACCACACTGAGGACACCACTGACACCCCTGCACTGCTGACACTTCTGGCACTACTGCACTGAGGACACCGCTGACATCCCTGCACTGCCAACACTACCACACTGAGGACACCATTGACACATCTGCACTGCCAACACTACCACACTGAGGGCACTGCTGATACCCCTGCACTTCTGAGACTGCCTGCACAACTGCACCCAGAACACTGCCGGCACTCCTGCTCTGCCGACACTGCCAGCACCATCGCACTGAGGACACCGCTGGCACCTCTGCTCTGCCGACACTGCCAGCACCCCCGCACTGAGGACTCTGCTTCACCCCCCACACTGTCGGCACCACCGCACTGAGGACACCGCTGGCAACCATGCACTGCCGATACTGCCGGCACCATCACGCTGAAGACACCGCTGACAACCCCACACTTATGACCCTCTGTCAAAGTAAGTGCACTATTGGTGTTTCTAACCTGCGCTGTATCCGACCGGCACTGTAACCCGCACTGTATCTGACCCACACTATATCTGACACACACTGTATCTGACCCACACTGTATCCAACCCGCATTGTATTTGACCAGCACTGTATCCAACCCACACTGTATTTGACCCGCACTGTAACCTGCACTGTATCTGACCCATGCTTTATCTGACCCACAATATATACAACCTACAGTGTATGCAACCCGTACTGTATCCGACCTATACTGTATACAACAAATTTCAGTGGAAATGGCTGGAAATTAATGTTATTGAGGTTAATAATACCCTAGGGACAAAACAAGAACCCAATTAAGTGATTTTAGCTTTTTTTATAATTTAAAAAAAAAATCTAAATCTAAATCCAAAGCCAGTCAACAAATTAGAAACAAATCCAAATCCAGCAAAAATGGCCGGCCGCACATCCCTAGTGTAAATGTCAGCTGTAAATAGTCATAATAATTGCAGCCTGGCATGCCATGCAGCAAGCTGTGTTGCAGCATGTTGCATTGAAGCAAAGATGAGCATGGCTACATCCGTAAGTGCAAGAGAAATGTTTTATCATTTGATTTGAAAGCAAAAATCCATTTCCTGTTAGTTTTGATAGACCTAAAAAGAATACATAGCAGGTAGTGATGTGCACCGGACATTTTTCGGGTTTTGTGTTTTGGTTTTGGATTCAGTTCCGCGGCCGTGTTTTGGATTCGGACGCGTTTTGGCAAAACCTCCCTGAAATTTTTTTGTCGGATTCGGGTGTGTTTTGGATTCGGGTGTTTTTTTTACAAAAAAACCTCAAAAACAGCTTAAATCATAGAATTTGGGGGTAATTTTGATACCAGAGTATTATTAACCTCAATAACCATAATTTCTACTCATTTCCAGTCTTTTCTGAACACCTCACACCTCACAATATTATTTTTAGTCCTAAAATTTGCACTGAGGTCGCTGAATGACTAAGCTAAGCGACCCAAGTGGCCGACACAAACACCTGGCCCATCTAGGAGTGGCACTGCAGTGTCAGACAGGATGGCACTTCAAAAAAATTGTCCCCAAACAGCACATGATGCAAAGAAAAAAAGAGGTGCACCAAGGTCGCTGTGTGACTAAGCTAAGCGACCCAATTGGCCGATACAAACACCTGGCCCATCTAGGAGTGTCACTGCAGTGTCAGACAGGATGGCAGATTTAAAAAATAGTCCTCAAACAGCACATGATGCAAAGAAAAAAAGAGGTGCAATGAGGTAGCTGTGTGGCTTAGCTAAGCGACCCAAGTGGCCGACACAAACACCTGGACCATCTAGGAGTGGCACTGCAGTGTCAGACAGGATGGCAGATTTAAAAAATAGTCCCCAAACAGCACATGATGCAAAGAAAAAAAGAGGTGCACCAAGGTCGCTGGATGGTTAAGCTAAGCGACCCAAGTGGGCGACACAAACAACTGGCCCATCTAGGAGTGGCACTGCAGTGTCAGACAGGATGGCAGATTTAAAAAATAGTCCCCAAACAGCACATGATGCAAAGAAAAAAAGAGGTGCAATGGGATAGCTGTGTGGCTAAGCTAAGCGACCCAAGTGGCCGACACAAACACCTGGCCCATCTAGGAGTGGCACTGCATTGTCAGACAGGATGGCAGATTTAAAAAATAGTCCCCAAACAGCACATGATGCAAAGAAAAAAAAGAGGTGCACCAAGGTCGCTGGATGGTTAAGCTAAGCGACCCAAGTGGCCGACACAAACAACTGGCCCATCTAGGAGTGGCACTGCAGTGTCAGACAGGATGGCACTTTAAAAAATAGTCCCCAAACAGCACATGATGCAAAGAAAAAAAGAGGTGCACCAAGGTCGCTGGATGGATAGTATACTTGACGGCACAGAGGTAGGTAGAGCAGTGGACTACTGTACCGTACTGCTATATATTATATACTGGTGGTCAGCAAAATTATGCACTGTCCTCCTACTACTGCGCACAACAACTAAAATGCACCACAGGTATGGATTGATAGTATACTTGACGACACAGAGGTAGGTAGAGCAGTGAACTACTGTACCGTACTGTTATATATTATATACTGGTGGTCAGCAAAATTATGCACTATCCTCATACTACTGCGCACAACAACTAAAATGCACCACTGGTATGGATGGATAGTATACTTGACGACACAGAGGTAGGTAGAGCAGTGGACTACTTTACCGTACTGCTATATATTATATACTGGTGGTCAGCAAAATTATGCACCGTCCTCCTACTACTGCACACAACAACTAAAATGCACCACAGGTATGGATGGATAGTATACTTGATGACACAGAGGTAGGTAGAGCAGTGGACTACTGTACCGTACTGCTATATATTATATACTGGTGGTCAGCAAAATTATGCACTGTCCTCCTACTACTGCGCACAACAACTAAAATGCACCACAGGTATGGATAGATAGTATACTTGACGACACAGAAGTAGGTAGAGCAGTGGACTACTGTACCGTACTGCTATATATTATATACTGGTGGTCAGCAAAATTATGCACTGTCCTCCTACTACTGCGCACAACAACTAAAATGCACCACAGGTATGGATGGATAGTATGCTTGATGACACAGAGGTAGGTAGAGCAGTGGACTACTGTACCGTACTGATATAATACTGGTGGTCACTGGTCAGCAAAATTCTGCACTGTCCTCTTACTATATACTACAATGCAGCACAGATATGGAGCGTTTTTCAGGCAGAGAACGTATAATACTGGTGGTCACTGGTCAGCAAAACTCTGCACTGTCCTCCTACTATATAATACTGGTGGTCCCCAGTCCCCACAATAAAGCCCACTGAGCACAGATATTTGCAGCACACTGAGCACAGATATGGAGCGTTTCTCAGGCAGAGAACGTAGATATTTTCAGCACACTGAGCACAGATATTTCCAAGCACACTGAGCACAGATATTTGCAGCACACTGAGCACAGATATTTGCAGCACACTGAACACAACTGAGAGAACGCTGCACACGTCCTCTCCCTATCATCTCCAATGCACGAGTGAAAATGGCGGCGACGCGCGGCTCCTTATATAGAATACGAATCTCGCGAGAATCCGACAGCGGGATGATGACGTTCGGGCGCGCTCGGGTTAACCGAGCAAGGCGGGAGGATCCGAGTCTGCCTCGGACCCATGTAAAATGGGTGAAGTTCGGGGGGGTTCAGATTCCGAGGAACCGAACCCGCTCATCTCCAATAGCAGGTATCATTTTCCTTCTTTTGTATGAATGAGAGCTGCAAAACAATTTTTCTGAAATCATCCCACTAAAATGTAAAAATGTATAATATAGGCACCATCAATGAAGAAAGAACTATCAGAGTCAGAGATAAATCCAGATCAGCCAATCAGAGTAGCTACTGCAGGCAACAGTCATTAACAGTAGTGTATATGTGCACCCAGTGTCAGACTGTGGCATGAAGGGCCCACCATGGTAATACAGTGGTAGGGACCCATGCTTAGGGATGTGTCCAGACATCATAGAGGCATATATATATATATATATAATAAAAAACAGTTTCCCAAGTGCGCTAAATAAGACTGTATCTACAATGATTTTTCCGGTGTTGTTTCCATAAGTCAGAATTGAATACTGGAGAAGATTTGTATCTGGGAACCTGTAATGGACACCCCTCACCAAGATGGTCACCCAAACAAGAGGCCCAAGGCCAATTAGTAAAAAAAAAATTTAATAATACATGTTAAAACAAATTCAGTTTTAACATAAAATTCCTCATATAGTGTTCACAAAGATGTGTTTAAAATGATGACAATAAAGGATAACCAGTATGTTCGTTGTGTGGTCTTTAACTCTACATACTCCCTCACCTTTTTAAGGTGCGAGGTTAAGAGGGAGTATCTTCACAAACTATGCTGGAAACTCCTGACTGACAAAGCCAACGCGTTTCATCTTATTGACTTCATCAGGGTAACAAATATATAAAACAGGCTTATTTGCCATTAATAGATTTGTGTGTGGAGAATCACAACCTTGGATATAGTGATAAAAAGGGATTCTCTTAAGTTCGCTCCTGATAGGAGCTTTCTTGGTGGTTCCTTTTAGGAATCCTAATGGTCCTAGATATAAAATTCTGCCTTAAAGATAATTATTCGAGACTCCTTTGTGGAGCTCCTTATAGGGACTATTGATTGAGGTTCCCTTTAAAAATACTGGCAGTCAGATTTTGACGCACTGCCTGAATAAGATATCCAAATCTTACAATCAGGAATATTTCTGATTCAGGTATTAGCCCGTATATAGAATACTTCTAAGAAAAAATACTTCAAAAAGTATAAAGCTGATTTGACAATCACAACGCAATGAAAACCTCCTCAGTTAAACTCACAGAATGGATCCTGAGAGATTCTGGCTGTGAAAGGCAGAATTTTATATCTAGGACCATTAGGATTCCTAAAAGGAACCACCAAGAAAGCTCCTATCAGTTGCGAACTTAAGAGAATCCCTTTTTATCACTATATCCAAGGTTGTGATTCGCCACACACAAATCTATTAATGGCAAATAAGCCAGTTTTATATATTTGTTACCCCTGATGAAGTCGATAAGACGAAACGCGTTGGGTTTGTCAGTCAGGAGTTTTCAGCATAGTTTGTGATGATACTCCCTCTTAAGCTCGCACCTTGAAAAAGGTGAGGGAGTATCTAGAGTTAAAGACCACACAACGAACATACTGGTTATCCTTTATTGTCATCATTTTAAACACATCTTTGTGAACACTATATGAGGAATTTTATGTGAAAACTGTATTTGTTTTAACATGTGTTATTAAAACAATTTTTTACTAATTTGCCTTGGGCCTCTTGTTTGGGTGACCATCTTGGTGAGGGGTGTCTGTTACAGGTTCCCAAATACAAATCTTCTCCAGTATTCAATACTGACTTATGGAAACAACACTGGAAGAATCATTGTAGATACAGTCTTATTTAGCGCACTTGGGAAACTGTTTTTTATTCTGTATGCTATTGAGGACCTCCAACAGGGACCTCTCCCGTTGTGCTGCTTTGAACTTAGCGCAAGATAAAGATACTGTTGTGTTTTTTTTATATATATATATATATATATATACAGATGGTTCCTCACTTATCTTGGCCTTTAATAGGATTAATTGAGCCAGGTCAGTCAGACTTAATCCCCTGCTGTAATGATTTAAGGGGGGTACTGACGGGAGAGATGTGTGCTGAACAGACCGCTCAGCAACCTTCTCTACCCCCGCTCAGCACAGCGTGATGTGCTGAGCGAGGGGACGGACGGACGGACGGGGGGCCTCTCACTTCACACAGCGGTGAAGTGAGTGACCCGCTAGATTGAGCCTGCATGCAGGCTCAATCTAGCACCGGCGATAGCGTTGCATGGGGCCGCACAACGCTATTGCTGGGGGGAATACACATGGCAGATCCGTGCTTAAAATCTAAGCAATCTAGTCAGATTGCTAAAATTTTAAACACGAATCTCTCCGTGTGTACCCCCCTTTAATCCCCTGATGTACCCCCCTTTAATCCCCTGTTCTCTGTAGTGTATTGCAGCTGCGAACAACAGATGAAAGGCTTATGTTGACGTCTTTGCTGCGCCTTGGCACCATGGTGTGCCTAGGCGCAGCAAAGACGTCAAGATAGATATAGATAGATAGTAAATACTGCTAGTACACGCATGACAATGTACCTGATTAATAACAGCAATGCACTGTAGTAAGTGCACCATAGTCCTGTGCAGTATCAGGTAACATGTGTAGTTCAAATGCACAGTCTGGAACCTGATCCCTAGAGGAGGGGTTATGCCCTCAGACATTGGGGTCTACCGGGGGTCTCCCCTAGACCCATGTGTGCACCAGACATCGACACCTACAAGTGATATGACTATTGAGAGGAATATATGCATCTCCGTGCTAGTCTGTCCTAGTTCGTAATTATGTGGACATATCCTTACTGTAATTAGTACATACACTGTAGTGTCCACACTCACTGTTTCCAAGTCACTATTGGCGGTGGTCCATAAAGGCTATCAAGCCAAACAATATAAAGAAAAGAGTATAGGCACTCACCACAAATAAATTATTTTAGGCTTTTTACTGTAATTAATATACACAGTATCTGCATTCCCTTTCCCTTCTCATTCTGCCTATCCAGGCATAAGTACTGTAGATGCAAATACCAAATCTGCTTATGATGCATATTCGTTGTTTTTTTTTGTAGGCTTGCACAATGCAAATCTAAATTATATAAGCACAAGGGCATACGCCTAAGTCAACATGAACCCATATAACTTTATTTAATTCATCATACTATATCTTGATTGCCCATTTATTTGTATGGTTTGTCATGCCCCTGTAGCTGAGTGTAAAGTTGTGAATTTTGCACTTCAGTACATTAGGAATCAGTACACAATAATTTGCTGTTTGGGCACAACCTCCTTAATCGTGACATTTGTGAAGATTACAATGTTTACTGTAAGACTTGGGGATTAACTATTAGCTGTAAAAATCATTGTCAGGGGACTAAATATAGCATGCTTTACCAATCTGCAGCCAAGCCCTGCTGGAGAGAACATAGAATGTCAACACAAGGCACAATTAGTGTTTAACAGAATTGCTTACATTAAAAATGTGCAATAACATTGATCTCTGATGGCCGTTGTTTGTCTAAAAAGTCAGTACTATCTCTGATACTACTTTAGAAAGGTTTGGAAGTACTCCTCTGACTGTTCCTCTTCTTGGCATGGATGGCACATACATGTGAAACATTAAGGGTCTGATTTTGATTTGGTTCAAGGCAAAAAAAAAATGCATGCAGAGTAAATACAGGCAGCTTTTGCATGTAGCCCACAATATTGGACAACTCTACTTCTTCACTTGAATGTGGATTTGAGTATGGACACGCCCCTCTGAAATCTAAATCTCTCTCCACATTTTTAGTCTCCTCGACCTGCAGTGCAACATGGTTTTAAGGTGCATATACACTTGCCGATAAAATTAACGACGTTGCTCATTTTCACCCTTCCTGTGCAACGTTGTTCACTTTCTCAGCAATTGTGTATGCCGGCGACGAAAACCAATGCTTGGCACTGCAGGTCTTTAACGACCCTCGGTTTTGGCGGTGCATGCATGATCAATCTGGACTGTCATCCAGGAGCTGCCTGCACAATCCGGCTGGTGCGTGATATCACTGAGCGATGCGAATGGTCGTATCACTCAGTGTGTATGGCCGGCCACCGATCACCCGGCCCGGGAGAGGAAAAACCAGGCGACAATGCTTACAGAGCAACGTCGTCTATTGTGTATGCAGCTTTACATGGTGCAAAGTTACTTGCTGTTTTGGCTTTGTTCCCAACTCAGAAACAGTCCCTACTGTGTATGACATATCTAACTAGTGTGACTGCTCTTATTCAGCCTAGTCAATGTTTTTTTTAGAGTCATCATCACTAAGGCCAGTAGTATTACTATAGTAGTCACTTGGCAGCAAGAGTCTGCCAGTTTGAGTGACTAGCTGAACTGTAGTTCCCTGCCAGAACATACTCCAGTTACTTCAAACACACCAAACGCATGTGTTGGCGCTTGTAACGACACAGCCGGCGCGTTGTGTCGCACAGTGGTAAAAGAAACGCAATTACTTCCTAGCCCTGGTCCAATTCCATGGACTACACTAATTGCCGATCTGTTTTTAGCTATATACTAGGCAATATTGTATTATATTGTATGATGTTATTGCTACAGTGTACAGTTATGTTTATCTGCTATATTTGGAAGATGTAGGTTATTTAGTTATACTGTGTGCAATGTAACTGTTAACAGGATAAGTGGAGGCCAGAGTTGTTTAATATAGTTAAGTCAGTCCATTGTAATTTAAGTCCCCTAGCTGCACAATCAGATGGGAGTAAGATAAGCAGGTGAAACAGTAAAGAGGTTATGTATGGGCCTGCAGATAATCTGATCATGTACAGCCCATTGTGTGCAGGTACCCAGACACCACGTCTCCACTCCTCTGTGAAACCCTCACTGACCTGCTCGTGTGAGGCATAGACTGTGGGAGGGGGGTGGAACAAGGGGAGTGACCTCGACTGAGGGACAGGGAGAGTGTGAGCTGTGGTAAGGGTAGAATGTTGTAGGTGACTGACTAAGAAGCAATGTTCTGTCAGGAGGTCCAACAGGGAATCGTCATGTAGAATTTGATTACAGAAGTGTGCTGAAACTGTGTGTGACCTATTCTGTAAAAAAAAACACGCTTGGTTTTTCATCTATCACCAAGCTTGAGTGATTTTGAACCCGATATCTTAACAGCGCTGAACAATGAAGAGATAGATAAAAAAGATAGATAGATATGCAGACAGATAGATAGATAAAAAGCTGACAAGAATCTTCACTTTCACACATCTTAACCCTTACATCAGACTCCACCCTTCCTACCTCTCATTTTCATATATCATGATTCATGGTAACACATTAAAATGATGGAGAACATACGGGGTGTGCGGAAATATATTCTTCAAATCTCCCCTACTCAAATACCTCCCCCCCCCCACACACACACTTTATATATGTCAGTTGTCACTTAAGTAATCCCCCACAGGTATGCTGCGGAATAGGCTCTTATCTTCTACTTAGCTGCTCCTATGGGAGCCCCTCTATGAAGTTTGGAAGCTGCTCTGTGCAGTCATTTTCCCACATACTCCATGGTTAGTCTCACAGACCTGACTGACAATCTACCAATGAGAAGAAGTAATAATGAATATTGCAGCTTCTCATTGGTCACACACTTGCTTCACCATTATGCAGTCAATTTAAAGGGCTAAATGAAAACACCAGTATAGGTGGTGAAACAATGTTCCAGCTATTTTGTTGTTAACAATGTATTGCTTTTTTGTTGCTTTGGCAGAGGAGAGAGGAGCTCAGCTAAAACACATCCATTCAGTTGTGATGCTAAATTTGGGTCCAAAGAATTGAAAATGTTTTATAGCCACTGTAAGGGGTAATTTTACTAAAGCTTCTAAAAATGAAAATTGATGATGTTGCCCATAGCAACCAATCAGATTCTGTCTATCATTTTCTAGGATGTAATAGAGAAATGATAGACATAATGTGATTGGTTGCAATGGGCAACATCACCACTTTGCCTTTTTAGAAGCTTTAGTAAATTTACCCCCTAACAGTCCGATTAATACTCCGTAGATCACTAGGCAACATACTGTTTTGGACCCTTTTCTGTTTGTCTAGAAAACACATAGAATAATAATTTACAGTGATATGGGCCCCTCAGGAGCCTAGGCTGGCTAAAGGATAATATTTTGTACATATAAAAAGCTTATACATTTTAATATAATAATTTATCATAGAGGTACTATATATTTATTTATATATATGGTTTTTGGAGATAATTTAGGTGGAGAAATACTACATCAACAGTTAAGAAAAATGGTCTTGGTGTTGCATGTACTGTAGATGTCGCATATCCGAAGCAGAAGAAAACGTGTTTTCTTTTTTGTTTTTTAAATAATACTGACCTCCACATGTCACTTTTGAGTAGAAGCCATTGTTTATATAGGTTATGACAGAAGCAATAATAAGTTAATATTTCTCAGTGAACTGGATTTAGTTCTTTTCAGAAAGAAGTTTGAATGACTTTAACACTCACTGGCTGTGCTGGTTGATAACTGCAAATACTTTTCTAAGATAGGTTTCATATTCTTCTGCAGAAATGACACAATTCCAAAAATCTCAGTTCTGATTCTTATAATGCAAATTTCTAAATGACTGGTTTTAAATGAAACCAATCAGTGGCAAAGTCAGGAGAATAGACCAAATGTTGTGAAGATGGGCAATCTCATATGTGTACAGAAAGTTTACATGTTCAGTAGTTGCAAGACTCCAGTTATTACTGGTATTATATACTGTTTTCCTCCGTGTGAAATGTGCTCTCATTATATTAATTACCAATGTCTATACATGTAATAGATATTGAGAAAAATATAAAGCTATGATTAGGTTAACTTCTGTTTGTGCAACTGAAAGGAACAAAGCCAATGTCATTGACATTTTCTGTACCTTTTACCAGTGATCATGTTTTAAGATGAGATATGGATTTTATGCCACGGAAGGCCTTCTTTTCTCTTGAAGTTGTAAATTGAATTGGAATCACCAGGCAGCATTTGATATGTAACCAATACCAAGTTTAGCAGAATGGGCAGCATCTGTCTTTGCTGATTTGTTCTGTCTTCATTAGAGTCTTGTCAGTTTTCTAAGTCAAAAGGAAAATAAGGACATGCAAACTACAATTCTAATGCTTATACAGGCATTGATATATATATATATATATATATATATATATATATATATACTGCTCAAAAAAATAAAGGGTACACTAAAATAACACATCCTAGATCTGAATGAATGAAATATTCTTATTAAATACTTTGTTCTTTACATAGTTGAATGTGCTGACAACAAAATCACACAAAAATTATCAATGGAAATCAAATTTATTAACCCATGCAGGTCTGGATTTGGAGTCACACTCAAAATTAAAGTGGAAAAACACACTACAGGCTGATCCAACTTTGATGTAATGTCCTTAAAACAAGTCAAAATGAGGCTCAGTAGTGTGTGTGGCCTCCACGTGCCTGTATGACCTCCCTAAAACGCCTGGGCATGCTCCTGATGAGGTGGCGGATGGTCTCCTGAGGGAAAGGTTTTGTTCTGAACTATTTATTCGTATGGCGCACTGCAGCCCGTCCACTATAAAAACCAGTGTAAAAATCACCTAGTTTTACAAAAAAAACAATCTATAGTACAAATATGGGGTGGTATTTATCGATGTACAGGGCGCATGTATTAAATATAAAACATTAAATACATCCCTTAGGTTACTGGAGAGGTGGTGAATCCTTAGTGTGATAGCTTGATGGATTATTCTGGTGTTTTCTTCCTCCTCTCATACAATCATGTAAGGATCCAAATGTTCATAAAAAACAGAAAGTAGAGAGAGAAATGTGTAGGACAGTTTTTCCACCAATCGATTATTTCCACAACCTTAGGAACAGAAAGGCGTACCCCACTCACACAGAAACAAGTGAGTGGAAACCCATAAAGGTATCTTTACATCAGTAGGAGTGTTAGAGATTAATTTGCAGGGGCGTACCCAGAACTCACACAGGTGAAGTGATGGAAATTCCCATAAGGGTATCTTTAGTAAACCTTCAAATATTCATCAGATGCGTACCCCAACTTACACAAACAATGGTTAGGACATGTGCATAAAGGTATCTTTCAAATATTCAACCAGCAAGCAAGATGCGTACCACAACTCACTAGATATGAAGATGTTCAACTCCTATAATGGTATCTTTATCCACGGGCTTAAGCAGTTTTTCCACACAGGATACACAGAAAAGACCAGGAAAAAAGTTCCACTTTCTCAGTTTAAAATGAAGGGTTTATTTCCCAATGATATTAAAATGTGATAATACAATTATCACAAAAATAAACAAAAATTCAAACACTAAAAAGACAGGTCCGATTTTTTTTAAAAACGTCCCAGGTTACTCACAGTACTACTTGTTCAACGCGTTTCGGTCTTTCAAGAGGACCTTTTTCAAGAACTGTTTGTACTGTGTGGAATCTGGATATTTATGCTATAGACATCCAATGGGTGAGTAGCAGGAAATTACATCATTAATTGATTACTAAATTACATCACTTCAAAACTTCAGCAAAATATATAAATGCTTTATACAGAGTAAACCTCCCATGTATTAAATACTATTTTAGTTATTTGATATAAATTATAGGGCCTTAAAAGGTCTTAATTCGACCTTAAAGTACAGAACCGCTAGGAATCATGGGTGATGTAGTACGAATGGGCGAAAGTGCATGCCCATATAAGGAAATCCGCCGGATGTTCAAGGTTCTAATAGATAGGGAGAGAAGGGCTATAACAGTGAAAACAACCTAACTATTAGATAAGGTGCCTTAGCTGTCTAGATCCATTGTATAAGATAACAGGTACAGTTCATTTTTTTGTCCGTTTTCGTGTAAAGCCGCTATGACTTATGGGGGATGTAGTTTCCATATAGAGTTCTGATTTCCTTATAAGGAGATCCGCCGGAAGTCAGGTGACGGGTCCTCCAGTGCGTCCTCCATTATCCCCTCATATAGGTTCCGTTTGTGTGCGCGGACCGGAAGTGACGTTCCGCAAATCTTAGAGGTTTCCCAGGAGAATCATGGGATATGTAGTTTAGCGGCCAGATATGTACGGACTCCAGAGATGTTAACTAAATATTCAGCAAAGTATAGAAACAGAAGTTAATGGACATATTACATGGAAAGAAGTTATTCTAAGATGTTAGCATTATGATTAAACAGAAAACGGACTATAATAAAGAAAACAGATTACACTGAAAAATGTCATTTTGTTTCTCCTCTCACAGAAACCACTTAAGCTCGAAATCGCAATTTAAGCCGTGTGGATTCAGGGTCCCATATGTAAAAATACACTGCATCTCTGACTTTGCAAGCTGTGAAGCCAGATCTTTCCTACGTTTATTTTCTTGAACATGTTTAATACCATAAAAACCCACTACCTCTGTAATAGAGCAATTGTGTTTAGTCTGAAAATGAGCAGAAAGTGAGTGGGTAGCTAACCCCTTTTTTATGTTTCTTATATGCTCGCCTAAACGAATTTTTAATGGCCTACTGGTACGTCCTATATAAAAGAGATTGCAGCTGCATTTTATGGCATAAACGACATTTTTACTGTCACATGTTATAAAATCCTTGATAACATGATTTTTTTCATTTATTTCAATATTCTCAATTTTATTTTTCCCTTCACTTTTAATAGATCTACATCCGAAGTCAAAATGAGGCTCAGTAGTGTGTGTGGCCTCCACGTGCCTGTATGACCTCCCTAAAACGCCTGGGCATGCTCCTGATGAGGTGGCGGATGGTCTCCTGAGGGATCTCCTCCCAGACCTGGACTAAAGCATCCACCGACTCTTGGACTGTCGGTGGTGCAACATGGCGTTGGTGGATGGAGCGAGACATGATGTCCCAGATGTGCTCAATTGGATTCAGGTCTGGGGAACGGGCGGGCCAGTCCATAGCATCAATGCCTTCGTCTTGCAGGAACTGCTGACACACTCCAGCCACATGAGGTCTAGCATTGTCTTGCATTAGGAGGAACCCAGGGCCAACCGCACCAGCATTTGGTCTCACAAGGGGTCTGAGGATCTCATCTCGGTACCTAATGGCAGTCAGGCTATCTCTGGCGAGCACATGGAGGGCTGTGCGGCCCCCCAAAGAAATTCCACCCCACACCATTACTGACCCACTGCCAAACCGGTCATGCTGGTGGATGTTGCAGGCACTTCGTCTTGCAGGAACTGCTGACACACTCCAGCCACATGAGGTCTAGCATTGTCTTGCACTAGGAGGAACCCAGGGCCAACCGCACCAGCATTTGGTCTCACAAGGGGTCTGAGGATCTCATCTCGGTACCTAATGGCAGTCAGGCTATCTCTGGCAAGCACATGGAGGGCTGTGCGGCCCCCCAAAGAAATTCCACCCCACACCATTACTGACCCACTGCCAAACCGGTCATGCTGGTGGATGTTGCAGGCATCTCCAGACTCTGTCACGTCTGTCACATGTGCTCAGTGAGAACCTGCTTTCATCTGTGAAGAGCACAGGGCGCCAGTGGCGAATTTGCCAATCGTGGTGTTCTCTGGCAAATGCCAAACGTCCTGCACGGTGTTGGGCTGTTAGCTCAACCCCCACCTGTGGACGTCGGGCCCTCATACCACCCTCATGGAGTCTGTTTCTGATCGTTTGAGTAGACACATGCACATTTGTGGCTTGCTGGAGGTCATTTTGCAGGGCTCTGGTAGTGCTCCTCCTGTTCCTCCTTGCACAAAGGTGGAGGTAGCGGTCCTGCTGCTGGGTTGTTGCCCTCCTACGGCCTCCTCCACGTCTCCTGATGTACTGGCCTGTCTCCTGGTAGCGCCTCCATGCTCTGGACACTACGCTGACAGACACAGCAAACCTTCTTGCCACAGCTCGCATTGATATGCCATCCTGGATGAGCTGCACTACCTGAGCCACTTGTGTGGGTTATAGACTCGTCTCATGCTACCACTAGAATGAAAGCACCGCCAGCTTTCAAAAGTGACCAAAACATCAGCCAGAAAGCATAGGAGCTGAGAAGTAGTCTGTGGTCACCACCTGCCGAACAACTCCTTTATTGGGGGTGTCTTGCTAATTGCCTATAATTTCCACCTGTTGTCTATTCCATTTGCATAACAGCATGTGAAATTGATTGTCAATCAGTGTTGCTTCCTAAGTGGACAGTTTGATTTCACAGAAGTGTAATTGACTTGGAGTTACATTGTGTTGTTTAAGTGTTCCCTTTATTTTTTTGAGCAGTGTATATAACATAAACATTTTATTAAAAGTTCTCTAAGTAAGGGTTACAAGTCAACTTCTTAAAAATAGTTAAATAAAAATACTCAAAGAACAAAAATAGAAAGCAATATAGACTACTGTATGTAACTATACTAAATGTATTTACAATTCTTTATCCAAATGATTATGTTACTATCAGTGTGAGCAAAATAAAATATTTTAGTAAACTGTTAGTAAGCCACACAAGTTGTCTTGTCATGAAAATGTTTTTATATGATAAGAGCCACGATGTTTACATACATAGAAACTGGGGGGGGGGGGGGGTGCAAGTTAATACCAGTTGTCTGAGGATTAGATACTGTAGTAGTGGGTGCCTCCCCCTCATCCACATGCGTTCACTACCAACAAGCCAATCACAGCATCACTAAGACACGCACTCCCCCCATGCATTCACTACGAACACCCCAGCAGTCAGGGCCATAACTAGGGCTGTGCCAGTGGTGCCTGGCACACAATGCATATGCAGCTCATATGCATTGTGGGTGCAGAACTGCCAACAGCACCTGCAAGGCCGTGCCGTACTAATGTTGTCTGTCCGCCACTAGCTAGTTTCTAGATGCAGTTCCCGACTACTTCTAATGGTGTTAAATAGCCGGACAGCACTGCAGCTTCCCGCCCGCACAATCTATCCATCTGTGGCAGTCATCCCCATGTGTTCTGCCCCATCTGCCTGTCGTGCAGTGGACATGCGGGTCCTGGAGCATGTAGTAGAGTGCTAAAGTGTGCAGTCAAAGATGTGAGGGTTGAGCATGATGTGAATGAAACCTATGTGCACTGGGGAGTGGGTGACTCTGTATCTCTCTCTCTCTCTCTCTCAATATATACATATATATACATATATAAAAGGGACTGTACCTGGCGTAATGTGTATAAGGGGCTCTGCCATGGTATAATGTGCAAAATGTGTATATGGGGCTCTACCATGGTATACTGTGCATAATGTGTATAAGGTGCTATACTGTGGAATAATGTGCATACTGTGTATAAGGGGCTCTACCATGGTGTAATGTGTGTAAGGGTAATACTGTGTGGTGTAATGTAACTAATGGACAATACTGTGCAGTGTTATGTGATTTGGTACTATTCTGTGGTCACACCCCTTCCCCATTGAGCTATGCCCCTATATTTTTGAAGTGCACTGTCCCTATTTTAAATATGGGTATGGAGGGGGTACCAATTCTTTTTCTGGCACAGGGCACCAAAATGTGTAGTTACAGCTCCGCCCACAGCATCCTATATAGTCACACTACATTCACTACCAGCACACCAGCAGCACCCAGGCACACACCTTGCCTGCACCCAGACACACACTCCCTCCTGCATTCACTATCACCACCACAGCAGCCCTCTATACACACAATCCACCCCTGCATTCACTGCCAACTCACAACGTGTGTGAGGGAAACCACAAAGGAAATAGGGGATTTACACTCTAGCCTGTGACCCATTCCTTCTATGTACATCCTGGTTGGCTTGCTTGCTGGAGATCCATCTCTGAGATGGGTCTGGACTCTGAGAGAAAGAGGACCCAAGCACGTGTCCCCGTGGGCTCCCTACTTATTCCTGCTCTGATGAGTGGAGGAAGCAGGGCATTCCCTTCAGTGATGGTGTCTGGCAGCAGCTGCATTATTGTCTTCAGTAATTCCACCTCTCAGAAAACACATGCCCATTATACAAGGAACTACCGTCAAGCACAAAAACGGAGATTACAAATTGCAAAGGCTCAATGGAAATCTTTAGATAAGAAACAATTGTATGTTGAGTCAATAACATTCCCGGCAGCACCGCTATCTAAAAAGGCTGAGACCAATACTTTTCTTTCATATATAGAGACTTTAGCAGGAACCAGGGGATATATTTACTAAAATTCAGAGTTTGTCCGATTTGTGTTTTTTTTTTTAAGTGGCAACATGGGAATTTACTAAACACAAATCTCGGCAGTGTTTGGGCAATTCATAATGGTTTTGTCAGCAAAGTTCAGAAATACAAATGAATAGACCATCGGTCAAACGCGTCTGTTTGTTCATACATCATGGGAATTTACTATTCATTCGTATTTGGGTGTTAGTCTCTGAATGCTCAATAGCGGGTGTATTTTTGTGCGATTCATTAAAAAAGCAGCAAAAAAAATAGTCCTGCATTTTCCAGGCGAGTTTGGATAATCATGCACAGATCAGTGAGATCTGTGCATGGTTATCTATGGGAAAGGGTCTGTTTAGTGTAAAAATTGATAAAGAAATTTGCGTGGGGTCCCCCCTCCTAAGCATAACCAGCCTTGCATGCTGGTACTTGTGGTTATCCAAGTAACAGCTTGCGGGGGAGGCTTGCTGGGACTTGTAGTTCTGCTACAAAAAACAATATTCTATTTTTATACAAAAAGCTATCAGCCTCCCATCCACCACCCACGGATGGGGGGGACAGCCTCGGGCTCCACCCCTAGTCCTTGGGTGGCTGAAGGGGGGGACCCCTTGATTTAAGGGGTCCCCACTAGTGATGAGCGGGTTCGGTTTCTCGGAATCCGAACCCGCCGAACTTCAGCTTTTTTTACACGGGGCCGAGCAGGCTCGGATCCTCCCGCCTTGCTTGGTTAACCCGAGCGCGCCCGAACGTCATCATCCCGCTGTCGGATTCTCGCGAGGCTCGGATTCTATCGCGAGACTCGGATTCTATATAAGGAGCCGCGCGTCGCCGCCATTTTCACACGTGCATTGAGATTGATAGGGAGAGGACGTGGCTGGCATCCTCTCCGTTTATAGAGAAGAGAGTAGAGAGTTAGAGACACTATTTACTAATTTTGGGGAGCATATTAGGACTGGAGTACTACTACTTGCTGATAGTGTGACCAGTGACCATTGACCACCAGTTTAATTAATCCGTTCTCTGCCTGAAAAAAAACGATACACAGTGTGACACAGTCACATACCATATCTGTGCTCAGCCTCAGTGTGCTGCATCATCATATGTAATACTGTATATCTGACTGTGCTGAGTGCTCACTGCTCACACAGCTTAATTGTGGGGGAGACTGGGGAGCAGTTAGAGCAGGAGTACATAAATAATATATTTTAAGTACAGTGCACACTTTTGCTGCCAGAGTGCCACACTGCCAGTGTGACTGACCAGTGACCACACTGACCACCAGTATATTGTGATTGTCTGCTTAGGACGGAGTACTACTTGCTGATAGTGTGACCAGTGACCAGTGACCACCACCAGTTTAATTAATCCGTTCTCTGCCTGAAAAAAAACGATACACAGTGTGACACAGTCACATACCATATCTGTGCTCAGCCCAGTGTGCTGCATCATATGTAATACTGTATATCATTATCTGACTGTGCTGAGTGCTCACTGCTCACACAGCTTAATTGTGGGGGAGACTGGGGAGCAGTTATAGCAGGAGTACATATTTTAAGTACAGTGCACACTTTTGCTGCCAGAGTGCCACTGCCAGTGTGACTGACCAGTGACCACTGACCACCAGTATATTGTGATTGTCTGCTGACCACCAGTATATTGTGATTGTCTGCCTGAAAAAGTTAAACACTCGTCGTGTGGTGATTTTATAAACGCATTCTGCAGACAGTGTCCAGCTGGTCCGTCATTACATAATATATACCTGTCCGGCTGCAGTACTAGTGTGATATATATATATATTTTAATTTTATCTCATTATCATCCAGTCTATATTAGCAGCAGACACAGTACGGTAGTCCACGGCTGTAGCTACCTCTGTGTCGGCAGTCGCTCGTCCATCCATAATTGTATACCACCTACCCGTGGTTTTTTTTTTTTCTATCTTCTTGATACTAGTAGCTTACTTTAGGAGTCTGCAGTGCTGACAGACAGTGTCCAGCAGGTCCGTCATTACATAATATACACCTGTCCGGCTGCAGTACTAGTGTGATATATATATATATATATTTTAATTTTATCTCATTATCATCCAGTCTATATTAGCAGCAGACACAGTATGGTAGTCCACGGCTGTAGCTACCTCTGTGTCGGCAGTCGCTCGTCATCCATAAGTATACTAGTATCCATCCATCTCCATTGTTTACCTGAGGTGCCTTTTAGTTGTGCCTATTAAAATATGGAGAACAAAAATGTTGAGGTTCCAAAAATAGGGAAAGATCAAGATCCACTTCCACCTCGTGCTGAAGCTGCTGCCACTAGTCATGGCCGAGACGATGAAATTCCATCAACGTCGTCTGCCAAGGCCGATGCCCAATGTCATAGTACAGAGCATGTAAAATCCAAAACACCAAATATCAGTAAAAAAAGGACTCAAAAATCTAAAATAAAATTGTCGGAGGAGAAGCGTAAACTTGCCAATATGCCATTTACCACACGGAGTGGCAAGGAACGGCTGAGGCCCTGGCCTATGTTCATGGCTAGTGGTTCAGCTTCACATGAGGATGGAAGCACTCAGCCTCTCGCTAGAAAAATGAAAAGACTCAAGCTGGCAAAAGCACAGCAAAGAACTGTGCGTTCTTCGAAATCCCAAATCCACAAGGAGAGTCCAATTGTGTCGGTTGCGATGCCTGACCTTCCCAACACTGGACGTGAAGAGCATGCGCCTTCCACCATTTGCACGCCCCCTGCAAGTGCTGGAAGGAGCACCCGCAGTCCAGTTCCTGATAGTCAGATTGAAGATGTCAGTGTTGAAGTACACCAGGATGAGGAGGATATGGGTGTTGCTGGCGCTGGGGAGGAAATTGACAAGGAGGATTCTGATGATGAGGTGGTTTGTTTAAGTCAGGCACCCGGGGAGACACCTGTTGTCCGTGGGAGGAATATGGCCATTGACATGCCTGGTGAAAATACCAAAAAAATCAGCTCTTCGGTGTGGAAGTATTTCAACAGAAATGCGGACAACATTTGTCAAGCCGTGTGTTGCCTTTGTCAAGCTGTAATAAGTAGGGGTAAGGACGTTAACCACCTCGGAACATCCTCCCTTATACGTCACCTGCAGCGCATTCATAATAAGTCAGTGACAAGTTCAAAAACTTTGGGCGACAGCGGAAGCAGTCCACTGACCAGTAAATCCCTTCCTCTTGTAACCAAGCTCACGCAAACCACCCCACCAACTCCCTCAGTGTCAATTTCCTCCTTCCCCAGGAATGCCAATAGTACTGCAGGCCATGTCACTGGCAATTATGACGAGTCCTCTCCTGCCTGGGATTCCTCCGATGCATCCTTGCGTGTAACGCCTACTGCTGCTGGCGCTGCTGTTGTTGCTGCTGGAAGTCGATGGTCATCCCAGAGGGGAAGTCGTACTCGTAAGACCACTTTTACTACTTCCACCAAGCAATTGACTGTCCAACAGTCCTTTGCGAGGAAGATGAAATATCACAGCAGTCATCCTGCTGCAAAGCGGATAACTGAGTCCTTGGCATCCTGGGCGGTGAGAAACGTGGTTCCGGTATCCATCATTACTGCAGAGGCAACTAGAGACTTGTTGGAGGTACTGTGTCCCCGGTACCAAATACCATCTAGGTTCCATTTCTCTAGGCAGGCGATACCGAAAATGTACACAGACCTCAGAAAAAGACTCACCAGTGTCCTAAAAAATGCAGTTGTACCCAATGTCCACTTAACCACGGACATGTGGACAAGTGGAGCAGGGCAGGGTCAGGACTATATGACTGTGACAGCCCACTGGGTAGATGTATGGACTCCCGCCGCAAGAACAGCAGCGGCGGCACCAGTAGCAGCATCTCGCAAACGCCAACTCTTTCCTAGGCAGGCTACGCTTTGTATCACCGGTTTCCAGAATACGCACACAGCTGAAAACCTCTTACGGCAACTGAGGAAGATCATCGCGGAATGGCTTACCCCAATTGGACTCTCCTGTGGATTTGTGGCATCGGACAACGCCAGCAATATTGTGTGTGCATTAAATCTGGGCAAATTCCAGCACGTCCCATGTTTTGCACATACCTTGAATTTGGTGGTGCAGAATTTTTTAAAAAACGAGAGGGGTGTGCAAGAGATGCTGTCGGTGGCCAGAAGAATTGCGGGACACTTTCGGCGTACAGGCACCACGTACAGAAGACTGGAGCAACACCAAAAACGCCTGAACCTGCCCTGCCATCATCTGAAGCAAGAAGTGGTAACGAGGTGGAATTCAACCCTCTATATGCTTCAGAGGTTGGAGGAGCAGCAAAAGGCCATTCAAGCCTATACAACTGAGCACGATATAGGAGGTGGAATGCACCTGTCTCAAGCGCAGTGGAGAATGATTTCAACGTTGTGCAAGGTTCTGCAACCTTTTGAACTTGCCACACGTGAAGTCAGTTCAGACACTGCCAGCCTGAGTCAGGTCATTCCCCTCATCAGGCTTTTGCAGAAGAAGCTGGAGACATTGAAGGAGGAGCTAACACAGAGCGATTCCGCTAGGCATGTGGGACTTGTGGATGGAGCCCTTAATTCGCATAACAAGGATTCACGGGTGGTCAATCTGTTGAAATCAGAGCACTACATTTTGGCCACCGTGCTCGATCCTAGATTTAAAACCTACCTTGGATCTCTCTTTCCGGCAGACACAAGTCTGCTGGGGTTCAAAGACCTGCTGGTGACAAAATTGTCAAGTCAAGCGGAACGCGACCTGTCAACATCTCCTCCTTCACATTCTCCCGCAACTGGGGGTGCGAGGAAAAGGCTCAGAATTCCGAGCCCACCCGCTGGCGGAGATGCAGGGCAGTCTGGAGCGACTGCTGATGCTGACATCTGGTCCGGACTGAAGGACCTGCCAACGATTACGGACATGTCGTCTACTGGCACTGCATATGATTCTCTCCCCATTAAAAGAATGGTGGAGGATTATATGAGTGACCGCATCCAAGTAGGCACGTCAGACAGTCCGTACTTATACTGGCAGGAAAAAGAGGCAATTTGGAGGCCCTTGCACAAACTGGCTTTATTCTACCTAAGTTGCCCTCCCACAAGTGTGTACTCCGAAAGAGTGTTTAGTGCCGCCGCTCACCTTGTCAGCAATCGGCGTACGAGGTTACTTCCAGAAAATGTGGAGAAGATGATGTTCATTAAAATGAATTATAATCAATTCCTCCGTGGAGACATTGACCAGCAGCAATTGCCTCCACAAAGTACACAGGGAGCTGAGATGGTGGATTCCAGTGGGGACGAATTGATAATCTGTGAGGAGGGGGATGTACACGGTGATATATCGGAGGATGATGATGAGGTGGACATCTTGCCTCTGTAGAGCCAGTTTGTGCAAGGAGAGATTAATTGCTTCTTTTTTGGTGGGGGTCCAAACCAACCCGTCATTTCAGTCACAGTCGTGTGGCAGACCCTGTCACTGAAATGATGGGTTGGTTAAAGTGTGCATGTCCTGTTTATACAACATAAGGGTGGGTGGGAGGGCCCAAGGACAATTCCATCTTGCACCTCTTTTTTCTTTAATTTTTCTTTGCGTCATGTGCTGTTTGGGGAGTATTTTTTTGAAGGGCCATCCTGCGTGACACTGCAGTGCCACTCCTAGATGGGCCAGGTGTTTGTGTCGGCCACTACGGTCGCTTAGCTTACTCACACAGCTACCTCATTGCGCCTCTTTTTTTTCTTCTTTGCGTCATGTGCTGTTTGGGGAGTGTTTTTTGAAGGGCCATCCTGCGTGACACTGCAGTGCCACTCCTAGATGGGCCAGGTGTTTGTGTCGGCCACTAGGGTCGCTTAGCTTACTCACACAGCTACCTCATTGCGCCTCTTTTTTTCTTTGCGTTATGTGCTGTTTGGGGAGTAGTTTTTTGAAGGGCCAGCCTGCGTGACACTGCAGTGCCACTCCTAGATGGGCCAGGTGTTTGTGTCGGCCACTAGGGTCGCTTAGCTTACTCACACAGCTACCTCATTGCGCCTCTTTTTTTCTTTGCGTCATGTGCTGTTTGGGGGGTGTTTTTTTGAAGGGCCATCCTGCGTGACACTGCAGTGCCACTCCTAGATGGGCCAGGTGTTTGTGTCGGCCACTTGGGTCGTTGAGCTTAGTCACACAGCTACCTCATTGCGCCTCTTTTTTTCTTTGCATCATGTGCTGTTTGGGGAGTGTTTTTTGGAAGGGCCATCCTGCGTGACACTGCAGTGCCACTCCTAGATGGGCCTGGTGTTTGTGTCGGCCACTTTGGTCGCTGAGCTTAGTCACACAGCTACCTCATTGCGCCTCTTTTTTTCTTTGCGTCATGTGCTGTTTGGGGAGTGTTTTTTGGAAGGGCCATCCTGCGTGACACTGCAGTGCCACTCCTAGATGGGCCAGGTGTTTGTGTCGGCCACTTGGGTCGTTGAGCTTAGTCACACAGCTACCTCATTGCGCCTCTTTTTTTCTTTGCGTCATGTGCTGTTTGGGGAGTGTTTTTTGGAAGGGCCATCCTGCGTGACACTGCAGTGCCACTCCTAGATGGGCCAGGTGTTTGTGTCGGCCACTTGGGTCGTTGAGCTTAGTCACACAGCTACCTCATTGCGCCTCTTTTTTTCTTTGCATCATGTGCTGTTTGGGGAGTGTTTTTTGGAAGGGCCATCCTGCGTGACACTGCAGTGCCACTCCTAGATGGGCCAGGTGTTTGTGTCGGCCACTTGGGTCGCTTAGCTTAGTCATCCAGCGACCTCGGTGCAAATTTTAGGACTAAAAATAATATTGTGAGGTGTGAGGTGTTCAGAATAACTGAAAATGAGTGGAAATTATGGTTTTTGAGGTTAATCATACTTTGGGATCAAAATGACCCCCAAATTCTATGATTTAAGCTGTTTTTTAGGTTTTTTTGAAAAAAACACCCGAATCCAAAACACACCCGAATCCGACAAAAAAAATTCGGTGAGGTTTTGCCAAAACGCGTTCGAACCCAAAACACGGCCGCGGAACCGAACCCAAAACCAAAACACAAAACCCGAAAAATTTCAAGTGCACATCCCTAGTCCCCACTCCTCCAAGGTACCCCGGCCAAGGGTGACTAGTTGGGGATTTAATGCCAGGGCCGCAGGGACCAATATAAAAGTGTCCCCCGGCTGTGGCATTATCTCTCTGACTAGTGGAGCCCCGGTGCTGGTGGTAAAAATACGGGGGACCCGTAAGTTTTTTGTCCCCTGTATTGTTGGCACCAGGACCAGGCGCAGAGCCCGGTGCTGATTGTTTAAAAATGGGGGAACCCCTGTCAGTTTTTTCCCTGAATTTTTACAACCAGGACCGGCTCAAAGAGCCTGAGGATGGTTATGCTTGGGAGGGGGGACCCCACGCAATTTTTTTTTTACAGTTTTTAACCCATTCTGCACTGCTCACAATGCACACAATGAAGGCCTGCACGGATCTCACAGATCCGGCCGGGATTCCTTGTGTTTTGTCAGGCAGTGTTTTACTAATCACTACCGTAAAACACTGCCTGACATTACGAATCACATCGACATCGGAAAACACAAATGTTGCAAACTCGGCAGCTTAGTAAATTACCGTATCAGGATTCAAAAAGTTGCAGTAAAATGCACCCGATAAAAAATGAGTTTAAACACAACACAAATCGACTCAAACACGAATATTAGTAAATATACCCCCAGAATGGAATTAGAGGGCAAGTAGATGGACAAACCTAAGTGAATACTTTCAACTTAACTTATCCTTTGTCTTTTACTGATTTCTGAAAACAGGCATTAACCCAGTGTCCCTGTCCTCCATAATATAAGTATAGACCTCGATTCCACCTTCTAATTTCCTTCTAAGGAAATAGTTGAAAAGCTCCAAGCTGCATGGACTCCTCCAGATTCTCAGAAATGTCTGAGGAAAAAAGGCGAGATGATGGTAAGCTGAACACCTCCCGTTTGCGTTCTCAAAACCGTCTATTCAGATGGATAGCTAGTAGTATAAGGCTATCTAGGGTTTCCAAAGTTGAATATTGGACCAGACAATCTTTAATTTGTTCAAAGAGACCCAATCTGAATTGGCTTTTAAGAGTCGGGTCATTCCATCCAGAGACTGGCCACACTGCTGCTCCTTTTGTCCCTTCCCTGTTATCCACATACAATATTGGTCACATTACTGCTCCTTATGTCCCTGCCCTGTTATCCCAACACAGTGATGGTCCCTTTACTGCTCCTAATATCCCTGCCCTGTTATCCCCACAATGTTTTGGTCACACTGCTGCTGCTTATGTCCCTGCCCTGTTATCGCAGCACAGTGCTGGTCACACTACTGCTCTTTATGTCCCTCCCCTGTAATCTCCACACAGTGCTGTTCACACTGCTGCTCCTTGTGTCCCTCCCATGTTATCCCCACACAGTGCTGGTCGCACTGCTTGTCCTTTTGTTCCTGCCTTTTTATCCCCATACAGTTCTGGAATGAAGAATGAAGAATGAGCAGATGAAGGAATGATGATAAGGACGAATGTGGAGAAGAAATGATGACGAAGAGGTTAAAGAGAAGAATGTTGAGGAGGAGAGATGATGATGATGATGATGAGGAGGAATATGGAGGAGGAACTTTACTGTGGCATTATGTGTATAAGGGGCTCTACTGTGTTTTGTATTGTGAATAACGGACACTACTGTGCAGTGTAAAGTACATTGTTACTATTCCATGGCCTCAGACTTCCCCCACAAAGCCATGACCCTGTATTTTAAGCTGGGTGCTATCGCTATTTCAAATATGGGGGTGGGGGGGGGGGGGTTCAGCAATTATTTTTATGGTACAGGGCACCAAAATATCTAGTACTGAAAGGCTGGGCAAACCCTCAACAACTGACACATGTAAGAAGAAATAAGCCAGTTCTATACTATTACTTAGTGGAAAAAAAATATTTTGTATGCATCCCTTTATTTCACAACTTTAAAGGTAGAAAATGATCATAGCCAATATTCACATTTCTATAACAATATGGAGTACTCTTCCCGACACACTTAAGCTAGCTGTCTATCACTATGTTTTAAAGTTATGAAAAAAAGATTATATTTTAACATATTTTAAGTTTTCTACTTAGCAGTTGCTTGAGCAGCCGTCTTTCTTCTTCTCCTTTGTAAGCTTGACCAGTTTAGTGATTGAACCAATCTCTATATTTGGACTAGCCCCAACACATACATTTTTATATTTGGCAGTTAGAAACAAAACCCAGTCCCTGAAAATAATAATAAAGAAACAACAAAGAACCTTTTCTGTTGTAACCTAAATGCAACTGAGCAGTTGGCATTAAATAAGGAAAAATAATTAAAATACTATGCTGAAATGTGCACATTTCTTAGTTAATTTTAAAGCACTCCAAAGACAAAAATTCCAATGCTAGCAATTAAATTTCTTTCCATGCAGTAGATCGGTATGATTCTTATATTTTATAGTTTTATTTTTAGTTTTCCTAAGTTACTGTATTTTCCTATTGAATGTCATCTGGAAGCAATTGCAGACCTCATGTTGTACTGGTGAGTGTTACCTCGTTATGAAACACTGTGGGTTTAAGCTTGGAATTCTGTTGATGTACATTTTATTGCCACGTTCTAAAAGGCTCCTTTATAATGGTGCTGTTATATATAAAATAGCAACTTACAATGCCACATAATAACTCTCTAGTGTCTTTCCATCTAAAGGCCTTTCTCTGTACTTGGAGTGGCAGATAGTGTAGATTTTCTTGTTAACTCCCTACTGGGAATAATAGCATAGGGGGAAACAACGACAGTATATCTGCTTTTCTCATCAGATATGAGACTTGAATGAGATTCCTGTGAAGTTTGAAAGCTCTGAGAACTGCTATATTGGTCCTTTAAGTGGTCACAGCATCTACAAGTTACACTACTTACTTTTCACAAGGGAACAGTCAGTAATTTGCTTTACACCTCAAACAACAGATGACCCAGAATTAGATCAAGTTTCACAGAAAGGCATAGAAAGTAGGCACATTTTTTTGAAAATTATATAATTCTGACAGATGATTGTAATAATAATAATAATAATAATAATTTTATTTATATAGCGCTCTTTCTCCAACAGGACTCAAGGCGCTTTACAGACATCAAAAACAATGCACATGATACAGAGGATTTGAGTAATACAACAATAGATAAGCAACACAGACATAAAAGAAAAACCTTAAGCCCACAGAAAGCATAACGCTTTGGTGCAGGCCTGATTGGTGCAGGCATTTTGGGTAATAACTTCCAAGGGTTGTGTATTCCACCCTCACAGGTACCAAGTGCAGCAGCCATCTTGGGCGCTCAGCGTAGGATTACCCAGGGTGGAATAGTCTACCCCTAGAAGAGATGACACACACAAAATGGGGGTGATTTCAGAGTCCTACAGTTTAGAGTAGGGTTCCAACAAAACCACAAGGTCCATGTATTTTTCATCCCATCCACAAGTGTACCATATGGGGCAGCCATGTTGGGCGCACTTTGAAGGTTACACTGTGGGAGGTGAGCCATACAAGGGCCAAGTTCATATATGGGAAAACTGATGCTTATGTAGTAGTATGATGTACCCTGCATGTAGGGCACAATGGAAAGGTGTGCAATCAGTGGAGGTAAACATTACAGGAAAAACACATGGTGGGGTGGAAGCGAGCTTTTGAAGGAGGAAAAAAAAAAAATAATAATAATAATAATAATAATAATTCAAAATCAGGGATATTTAAATTATTGAGTAGTATTTCACTCCTGAAGCCATTTCCACACATAAGTATATAAACATTGTACTGCATTACTTTTGCGCATCTACAAAATATTTGTATTCTGATTTACGGGACAGTGTACAATGTGATCAGTGAGAAATGCATGACTATGGTACAGTAGGTCGGCTTGTAACTGTCAGAGGCATGTCTGTTTGGCGGAATAACGTACCCCCAAAAACAATAGAGTTAGATTAATATATACATTTGCAAATCCTTAGATACAGTAGTTGTGCTGGGCTATTGTAGGAGAAAGAGCCAGATAACCTCTTCCCATACAACACATAACATTCTCTTTGTATTATTTGCCTGAATTGATACCCTTATGGCTAAATTTGTCATGGCAAACATTTTTTTAACACAATACACACATATATTCATATAGAACTTTATTAGGCCCATTTAAATAGGAGCATAAAACAGCTGATACATACAGCAATTTTGTCTTTGGTTTTTTTTAAAGTGACAATCATGCCTTGTAAAGGATTGCCTTTTTTAAAAAAAGGTCAAAGGCAAACTCGGACCCTATTACATATGCCCCCTGATCTGCACAAACTTTGAGCTGCTATTAAATTCAAGTCTCTTATTTAATAATCTAGCTATGGAACTCAAATTTTGTTTTTGCACTCTGGCAAACTAGTAGTCTGTTGGGTTGTTTTCAATTAGTGGCGTTCGAAAAAATTGCACTTTTCACCCATTTTTAGGTCAAATTTACATTCGACCTATTCTATGTCAGTGCCAATTTTTTGACTTGTCGAGAAATCTGCACGGGCAAAAATCACGTGGATCAGCGAATTCGCCACTGATCCATGTGTTTTGTTGAATTTGCGGGCATTTTCAACAGTTTTTGGGTCAGTTTTCACCCATGCCGATTCAATATAAAAAAAAGGAAAAGGCATGGGTGAAAATGGATAAAAATATGGGCGAAAACGCCCGCTATTGAATGCGCTGAGGTCGAATTAGTGCAGATTTTTGCCACTAATTGAATATACCCCTGTATTCCGTGTACTTCTGGGATTCTATCCTCAGGTCTGAGTGTCCATATTTCACTTTTTACCTCCACTTAGCTGTCTACTGAGCTCAAGATCCCAAACTCTGAAGTATGAGCAGATTGCAAATTAGCTCCATCTATACATTTATAACTGCAATAAATATAATCATCAATCAATTTACAAGAATGCTGACCAATATCATACCCTTTGTAATAGCGTAAGTTAGCAGAAAATTCCCTTGTCCCTTGCATCATATGCAAATGGACCAAATTTCCCTATCCCTCATATTCTATGAATTAAACAAAAAAAAAAGTAGTCTGTATTAACTGTCTAGCATGATTTCATCTCTTGTTACATGGAATAACTATTAAGCAAGTTAACCAAACTAACTAGTAGATTTAGTATATGCATTTAGTATATGGTTTTGTATGGTAAAAACATTGCCCTTCTATACTAAAGACAATTTAAACATAGAAGGGGTCTGGTGCTTGTGTTTGCTAGGTTAAATACATAGCATCCAAGACATGCCAATTATATAATCCCAGTGAAACATTGGGCCACATGTAATCATAGTAGCAAAACCTAGAGCTAGTATGCATATTGCTGTTTCTTTTGGGAGAATGAGACTCTAAAGCTATTGAGGTCAGAGGTGTATGTAGATAGGGGTGTGGAGAGGTTACTTAACCAGATGACTGGTTTTGTTATGCAGGTAAGTATAAGAGTAGTAACATTGAGGTGCAGTAAAAAATATGCATTGATGTCACAGCACCACGCCCTGGCCTGTGCTCAGATACGCCAACCTGATGTACAGTATGTGGGTGGTTGTGTTATAGGTTTTACTCATGCTGCCACCATGAACTGTATTGAATAGCACTCTTGTGTTCACCAAACACTTAAATCACCCTAACGACATTCACAGTTATTAACCACATGTTGCATGGGCATCTCCCGGCATTCTTAGAATAGTTTATTCTACACAGACATTTCTAAAATATACATTTTGGGAGCACTATTATAATTCACCTCATGGTCACAGCCATGTTATTACTCATAGGACAGAGAGCACTGCTTACACACCGAATGCATTCATTCATGACATGCTCTAGACATGCGGTCACGGTAAACAAGGCGCAAATGCACCTAGATGTAGCCGCGATGACCATGCTCCAATGGCTGACAAAAATCTCTGCCCAAAGATATCACTTGACATGAAAAATTTCAGAATAGCACAACAAAGATTGCACCTTACACAATATAACTTTCCCGGAGGTCAAACAACAAGAGCATAGCATTGCATAGCCTAGCCACTTTATCATCCATTAGTGAACAACAATCTTTCAGGCTATCAATCTCGATACCTACAGTAAGTAAGATAAGATACATATCAGACCTTCTTTGTCATCATGGATGATGGAAACATTACACTCCTTGAACAAGGAGGACCCACCAACAAAAATTCATCAAGATAGTGTTGAGTGACAGAACAGACCTCAATACCAATGGAATACATATGATATACCGGTTGTTGGGATGCCGACTGTCAGTATCCCGACATTGGCATCCTGGCAACCAGCATCCCAGCAGTGAGAGCAGCTATTCCCCTCATGGGCTCACTGTGCTCACCATGCATCGACCTGGTGGTGAGTTTACCTTGCCACAAGTTATATTCCCACTAGGGTGGTGGTGTGGACCCACCAGCCGAGTAGGAATATGGGAATGTAGTCAGAATTCTGACTGACGAAATTTTGCCGCCTGTTGGGATTCTGGTGTTTTTATTCTGAACTCCGGGATCCCAGCAGGCGGTATATTAACCGCATACCAATACCCTGTGACCCCTTCCTCTCTAGCGGGACCAGCTATTCACAATTAGCTCTGTGGACAGGTCAGCTACACTGAGATGAGTCCAAAAATCCTTTAGTATAGAGTCCTCTGCCGGATGCTACCTGATGTGGCCCACAGTTTGGCGCCAAGCTGTACCACTAGGAAGGCACCTAACTGAGTTGCCTGCCACTGGCTAAATGCAACCCTCAAAGAGCATGGTTGTATGTCAGGCTGTATATAGGTGAGGTGATGGTCTAGTAAGCCAGCACTGCATCTGGGGCAGGACATAGCAGCCAAGTAAGAATGTAAGGTAACAAAGAGAAAACAAAGGAAAGGGAAAATATGATACAAAAAGGGGCATCTAGAAGAGAAAAAAAGAGAAAAGAAAAAAGAGACAGCAGAATCATCAAACAAATATCAAGGAACAGGACAGTAACTTTACTTCCTCGACTAATCGCCTAAGATGCAAGAGACCTTACAGCGGAGAGAACCATTAGGACTGTGCCGTCAGCCCTATACTACTCCCTTCACCCATCTGCAATCCAGTTTATCCAAAATAGGAACGGATCACACTTTATAGGCAGCTGTTATTATTGTGACCCTTTCTAATAATTTTAATGTTGTTTTTAATGTTGCTTTTATTTATGTGATAATTTAATTAAATGTATACACTTTTTTCATTCAATCTTTCTCATTTATAATATCAAAGATTCCTGTTAGCGCTGCTAATTTTGTGTTGTTTTTGGATCTATATTTATTGGGTGTGACTAACCCCAATTTTGTAGCAGCAGCTTTAGAAAAACAACACCCGTACGAGCCTGATCTCCAACTCTTTGTATTCTTTACAGAAACAAAATAACCCACCCAAATCTAACTCTCTCTGCAAATTTTATATCTGCCCCCACTGCAGTGCACATGGATTTGCTCAACTGCTAACAAATTTGCTGCTGCGATCATCTCTGAATTACCCCTATATCAAGTGGACCTGGGAGCTCTCGCTCAAGGAGAACACAAACTAAAAACTATCACATAACACCAGGTGAGATTCGTATTATTCTCCCCTTTCTATTACATGTTAGGGCATGTTAATAATTTTCTTGGGTGTACTTACATTGGCAACTGGACGGCTTTGTGCTGAAGTGCTGTTTACATCAAAATGGTAACTCTACTGTATGTAACCTCAAACAGAATAATGGTGGTCATTCCAAGTTGTTCGCTCGCAAGCTGCTTTTAGCAGCTTTGCACACGCTAAGCCGCCGCCTACTGGAAGTGAATCTTAGCATAGTAAAATTGCGAACGAAAGATTAGCAGAATTGCGAATAGACACTTCTTAGCAGTTTCTGAGTAGCTCGAGACTTACTCGGCAACTGCGATCAGTTCAGTCAGTTTCGTTCCTGGTTTGACGTCACAAACACTCCCAGCGTTCGCCCAGACACTCCCCCGTTTCTTCAGACACTCCCGCTTTTTTTCCAGAAACGGCAGCGTTTTTTCACACACACCCATAAAACGGCCAGTTTCCGCCCAGAAATACCCACTTCCTGTCAATCACATTACGATCACCAGAACGAAGAAAAAACCTCGTAATGCCGTGAGTAAAATACCTAACTGCATAGCAAATTTACTTGGCGCAGTCGCAGTGCAAACATTGCGCATGCGCAATTAGCGGAAAATCGCTGCGATGCGAAGAAAAATACAGAGCGAACAACTCGGAATGACCACCAATGTTTGGGATAACCGTTTTTGAGGTCTTTTTTTAGAGCTGCTCTAAATGGGTAAAGTAACCATAGGAATTAACATGGAAAAGTACATGTTTTGCTGCTATTGATAATAGGTTTTGTTCCTGTGTAATGCACATAAAATGAAGAACTAATTATTTCACTATACTGTTTCTAAAACTATCTATCTGTCACCAAAAATACATGGCAATACTATGCGATTCACTAGGATTGTCAAAACAATAAAAAGTAAGGATCTTCTGTTTAATCTGCACATGGCAAAACTGTATGATGTAGTCACAATGGCAAGACATACAGTACCTGCGGTCATGAAGAGGTTGCTTAGCAATGTATTTTGTATTGTGCTTTCAATGATTGTGCATTGCCTCAAATTATTTCAGACAATTGCTTGTTTGCTTTCACAATTGCTTTTATTGATTTTTTAAATTGATCATATTAAGTCAAATTGATTTTATCAATAAAACCTTTGTTTTCTCTCTATTACGATATAGATGATCATATTTAAAATCCAGCTGATATATCCCATTAAAAGCAAAAGGAACCTCAAACTTCAATGAATTACAATAGCAAGCAAATGTCCAACAACGCAGACCTCAAATGCACGCACAAAACAAGGCAATAATTGGGCATTTCCATAAAGCAGGTGTTTTGACTGGCATGGTTTCATTTTCATTCAAAGGGGTTGTAAGATACAGAAATCACAAAGCATTGCAAATAAACGGCAGTGACAGCAGTGATCTCAGTAAGCGAGGGGGCCAAAATCAGACTGTCTTTTCAGATTATGAAAATACCTAAATGCAGCCTTTTAAAGCCATGGCTACACAAAGCAATGTCTGTTAGCTTAGGTTTGTTTTTGATATGCCAAGAGCTGTATTCTATTCTTCCTTGATAAACTTCCTCAGCAGCCATAACAAGCTTAGAATGTTAAATAGCAGTAGCTCACATGATGGGACAAAATAATTCTACAATAAATGGATTAAAGGACATCGTAGACACCAACCACAATACTAAATCCTGAACCCTGTTAATACACCCTCCCCCCTTCCAGCTAATAATAAAACAGTATTGTTAGAACTTGTCAGGTCAAATTTTCAAGCATGCAAAATGTGATTTGTTGTAAAGAAGCTTACATAATTGTTTCATCGTGTGATTAGGCATTCAACAAATTGCAAATTAACTCTTTATATACTGTATCTTAGTCTTTGGTTTTGCGATTCATGACAATGTTTTATCTTTTGAGTATAATGCTGTATATATGCATATTTATATAATATTATTCTTATTTAAGCAATGATTACAGTAGGACAAAACATGTTAATTCATGTAGGTGAATTGTTGGATCCCAATACCAGAAAGTTTCAATGATATGGTGTAAGTACTCAATAATCAAATTTATAATTGTTTCATTCTCCCAAGGGCTTCTGGTTCGAGCAAGACCAAAGGGATCAATATGAAATACCGGCAGACAGGATACCGGCTGTCATGATCCGAACAGTGGGATCGTAATGCCGGCCAATCTGCTGCGCTCGCCACATGTTCTATTCTCCCTCTATGGGTGTCTCCCTCAGAGGGAGAATAGACTGTGGCGCCGGTATTCCGGTGGTGGCATTTCACCACTAGTCGGGATTCAGACATCAGCATTGTGACTGCCAGGATCCCGACTAGTGGTATTTGAACCGATTCCCAGTACAAAACAGCAGGAGGTGAGGCACAGTTCCAGAAAGTGCAGGATATCTCAAGCAGGAAATGCACACTAAGGCCAAAGGCAGACAGCAGATAGCATAATATCTAAGGCATAACATCTGATACTGCATACAAAATACAGTATAGCAATGCAAATTCAGAAAGCAGGTCATATAGAATCTAGTAATATACAACAAACTGCTACTTCTTACTAGTTTGATGCCTTAAGGTGGTATAGTTGTGTTGGCCTGGGGTGCCCAGTGCTCTGTAATTGAATCTTAGGAATGTAGGGACCCCCCTGATGATGTCATCTAGCTGTGGTAGGTGGGCCCATATTTTTTGTCAAAAATTATGCTAAGAACCTCAATTTTATGGTGTTTTCTATGTTTAGAATTAGGGTGTGCAGTCAGGGGTTTAACTAGAACTTTGTGGTCCCCACAGCAAAATCTTGAAAACCCCCCATTGGCATGGAGAACCTTAGGAAAGTTAGGCACCCACCTGATGTAGGTCACCTGGCTGTGGTAGGTGGCAAATATTTTTGGTAAAAAATTATGCTAGGAACCTCAGTAAAAAAAAACACACACATTTACCCCCATATGACAAAAAATATTTTTGGTAAAAAAAATTATGCCAAGACCCTCAGTGAAAAACACACACATTCACACCGCATAAAAATGTGTTAGCGCATAGCATTCTAATGGGGCAGAACATTCCAGGGTACAGAATTCATCGAACATGGTGTACAGTATGTGTGTGTGTGTGTGTGGGGGGAGGGGAGCAGAGGGACAAATTGGGTGAATCACAGTACTCAACCTGCATGTTTTAATGTGTGGGTGTTGGTGGAGTCGAAGGGGAGTACAGAGCACATATTGAGGGGGTAAGTACACAGCACTGCCTAGTAGAGATGAGCGGGTTCGGTTTCTTTGAATCCGAACCCGCACGAACTTCACTTTTTTTTTCACGGGTCCGAGCGACTCGGATCTTCCCGCCTTGCTCGGTTAACCCAAGCGCGCCCGAACGTCATCATGACGCTGTCAGATTCTCGCGAGACTCGGATTCTATATAAGGAGCCGCGCGTCGCCGCCATTTTCACACGTGCATTGAGATTGATAGGGAGAGGACGTGGCTGGCGTCCTCTCCATTTAGATTAGATTTAGAAGAGAGAGAGAGAGAGAGATTGCTGTGATACTGTAGATTAGAAGAGAGTGCAGACAGAGTTTAGTGACTGACGACCACAGTGACCAGTGACCACCAGAGACAGTGCAGTTGTTTGTTTTATTTAATATATCCGTTCTCTGCCTGAAAAAAACGATACACAGTCACACAGTGACTCAGTCTGTGTGCACTGCTCAGCCCAGTGTGCTGCACATCAATGTATTGTATATAAAGCTTATAATTGTGGGGGAGACTGGGGAGCACTGCAGGTTGTTATAGCAGGAGCCAGGAGTACATGATTAATAATATTATATTAAAATTAAACAGTGCACACTTTTGCTGCAGGAGTGCCACTGCCAGTGTGACTAGTGGTGACCAGTGCCTGACCACCAGTATATTAGTAGTATTGTATACTATCTCTTTATCAACCAGTCTATATTAGCAGCAGACACAGTACAGTGCGGTAGTTCACGGCTGTGGCTACCTCTGTGTCGGCACTCGGCAGGCAGTCCGTCCATCCATAATTGTATTATAATATATACCACCTAACCGTGGTTTTTTTTTCATTCTTTATACCGTCGTCATACTAGTTGTTGTTACGAGTATACTACTATCTCTTTATCAACCAGTGTACAGTGCGGTAGTTCACGGCTGTGGCTACCTCTGTGTCGGCACTCGGCAGGCAGTCCGTCCAACCATAATTGTATTATATACCACCTAACCGTGGTTTTTTTTTCATTCTTTATACCGTCGTCATACTAGTTGTTACGAGTATACTACTATCTCTTTATCAACCAGTGTACAGTGCGGTAGTTCACGGCTGTGGCTACCTCTGTGTCGGCACTCGGCAGGCAGTCCGTCCATCCATAATTGTATTATAATATATACCACCTAACCGTGGTTTTTTTTTCATTCTTTATACCGTCGTCATACTAGTTGTTACGAGTATACTACTATCTCTTTATCAACCAGTGTACAGTGCGGTAGTTCACGGCTGTGGCTACCTCTGTGTCGGCACTCGGCAGGCAGTCCGTCCAACCATAATTGTATTATAATATATACCACCTAACCGTGGTTTTTTTTTCATTCTTTATACCGTCGTCATACTAGTTGTTACGAGTATACTACTATCTCTTTATCAACCAGTGTACAGTGCGGTAGTTCACGGCTGTGGCTACCTCTGTGTCGGCACTCGGCAGGCAGTCCGTCCAACCATAATTGTATTATATACCACCTAACCGTGGTTTTTTTTTCATTCTTTATACCGTCGTCATACTAGTTGTTACGAGTATACTACTATCTCTTTATCAACCAGTGTACAGTGCGGTAGTTCACGGCTGTGGCTACCTCTGTGTCGGCACTCGGCAGGCAGTCCGTCCAACCATAATTGTATTATAATATATACCACCTAACCGTGGTTTTTTTTTCATTCTTTATACCGTCGTCATACTAGTTGTTACGAGTATACTACTATCTCTTTATCAACCAGTGTACAGTGCGGTAGTTCACGGCTGTGGCTACCTCTGTGTCGGCACTCGGCAGGCAGTCCGTCCATCCATAATTGTATTATAATATATACCACCTAACCGTGGTTTTTTTTTCATTCTTTATACCGTCGTCATACTAGTTGTTACGAGTATACTACTATCTCTTTATCAACCAGTGTACAGTGCGGTAGTTCACGGCTGTGGCTACCTCTGTGTCGGCACTCGGCAGGCAGTCCGTCCAACCATAATTGTATTATATACCACCTAACCGTGGTTTTTTTTTCATTCTTTATACCGTCGTCATACTAGTTGTTGTTACGAGTATACTACTATCTCTTTATCAACCAGTGTACAGTGCGGTAGTTCACGGCTGTGGCTACCTCTGTGTCGGCACTCGGCAGGCAGTCCGTCCAACCATAATTGTATTATAATATATACCACCTAACCGTGGTTTTTTTTTCATTCTTTATACCGTCGTCATACTAGTTGTTACGAGTATACTACTATCTCTTTATCAACCAGTGTACAGTGCGGTAGTTCACGGCTGTGGCTACCTCTGTGTCGGCACTCGGCAGGCAGTCCGTCCATCCATAATTGTATTATATACCACCTAACCGTGGTTTTTTTATACCACCTAACCGTGGCAGTCCGTCCATAATTGTATACTAGTATCCAATCCATCCATCTCCATTGTTTACCTGAGGTGCCTTTTAGTTCTGCCTATAAAATATGGAGAACAAAAAAGTTGAGGTTCCAAAATTAGGGAAAGATCAAGATCCACTTCCACCTCGTGCTGAAGCTGCTGCCACTAGTCATGGCCGAGACGATGAAATGCCAGCAACGTCGTCTGCCAAGGCCGATGCCCAATGTCATAGTACAGAGCATGTCAAATCCAAAACACCAAATATCAGAAAAAAAAGGACTCCAAAACCTAAAATAAAATAGTCGGAGGAGAAGCGTAAACTTGCCAATATGCCATTTACCACACGGAGTGGCAAGGAACGGCTGAAGCCCTGGCCTATGTTCATGGCTAGTGGTTCAGCTTCACATGAGGATGGAAGCACTCAGCCTCTCGCTAGAAAACTGAAAAGACTCAAGCTGGCAAAAGCACCGCAAAGAACTGTGCGTTCTTTGAAATCCCAAATCCACAAGGAGAGTCCAATTGTGTCGTTTGCGATGCCTGACCTTCCCAACACTGGACGTGAAGAGCATGCGCCTTCCACTATTTGCATGCCCCCTGCAAGTGCTGGAAGGAGCACCCGCAGTCCAGTTCCTGATAGTCAGATTGAAGATGTCAGTGTTGAAGTACACCAGGATGAGGAGGATATGGGTGTTGCTGGCGCTGGGGAGGAAATTGACCAGGAGGATTCTGATGGTGAGGTGGTTTGTTTAAGTCAGGCACCCGGGGAGACACCTGTTGTCCGTGGGAGGAATATGGCCGTTGACATGCCAGGTGAAAATACCAAAAAAATCAGCTCTTCGGTGTGGCGGTATTTCACCAGAAATGCGGACAACAGGTGTCAAGCCGTGTGTTCCCTTTGTCAAGCTGTAATAAGTAGGGGTAAGGACGTTAACCACCTCGGAACATCCTCCCTTATACGTCACCTGCAGCGCATTCATAATAAGTCAGTGACAAGTTCAAAAACTTTGGGTGACAGCGGAAGCAGTCCACTGACCAGTAAATCCCTTCCTCTTGTAACCAAGCTCACGCAAACCACCCCACCAACTCCCTCAGTGTCAATTTCCTCCTTCCCCAGGAATGCCAATAGTCCTGCAGGCCATGTGACTGGCAAGTCTGACGAGTCCTCTCCTGCCTGGGATTCCTCCGATGCATCCTTGCGTGTAACGCCTACTGCTGCTGGCGCTGCTGTTGTTGCCGCTGGGAGTCGATGGTCATCCCAGAGGGGAAGTCGTAAGCCCACTTGTACTACTTCCAGTAAGCAATTGACTGTTCAACAGTCCTTTGCGAGGAAGATGAAATATCACAGCAGTCATCCTACTGCAAAGCGGATAACTGAGTCCTTGACAACTATGTTGGTGTTAGACGTGCGTCCGGTATCCGCCGTTAGTTCACAGGGAACTAGACAATTTATTGAGGCAGTGTGCCCCCGTTACCAAATACCATCTAGGTTCCACTTCTCTAGGCAGGCGATACCGAGAATGTACACGGACGTCAGAAAAAGACTCACCAGTGTCCTAAAAAATGCAGTTGTACCCAATGTCCACTTAACCACGGACATGTGGACAAGTGGAGCAGGGCAGGGTCAGGACTATATGACTGTGACAGCCCACTGGGTAGATGTATGGACTCCCGCCGCAAGAACAGCAGCGGCGGCACCAGTAGCAGCATCTCGCAAACGCCAACTCTTTCCTAGGCAGGCTACGCTTTGTATCACCGCTTTCCAGAATACGCACACAGCTGAAAACCTCTTACGGCAACTGAGGAAGATCATCGCGGAATGGCTTACCCCAATTGGACTCTCCTGTGGATTTGTGGCATCGGACAACGCCAGCAATATTGTGTGTGCATTAAATATGGGCAAATTCCAGCACGTCCCATGTTTTGCACATACCTTGAATTTGGTGGTGCAGAATTTTTAAAAAAACGACAGGGGCGTGCAAGAGATGCTGTCGGTGGCCAGAAAAATTGCGGGACACTTTCGGCGTACAGGCACCACGTACAGAAGACTGGAGCACCACCAAAAACTACTGAACCTGCCCTGCCATCATCTGAAGCAAGAAGTGGTAACGAGGTGGAATTCAACCCTCTATATGCTTCAGAGGTTGGAGGAGCAGCAAAAGGCCATTCAAGCCTATACAATTGAGCACGATATAGGAGATGGAATGCACCTGTCTCAAGTGCAGTGGAGAATGATTTCAACATTGTGCAAGGTTCTGATGCCCTTTGAACTTGCCACACGTGAAGTCAGTTCAGACACTGCCAGCCTGAGTCAGGTCATTCCCCTCATCAGGCTTTTGCAGAAGAAGCTGGAGGCATTGAAGAAGGAGCTAACACGGAGCGATTCCGCTAGGCATGTTGGACTTGTGGATGCAGCCCTTAATTCGCTTAACAAGGATTCACGGGTGGTCAATCTGTTGAAATCAGAGCACTACATTTTGGCCACCGTGCTCGATCCTAGATTTAAAGCCTACCTTGGATCTCTCTTTCCGGCAGACACAGGTCTGCTGGGGTTGAAAGACCTGCTGGTGACAAAATTGTCAAGTCAAGCGGAACGCGACCTGTCAACATCTCCTCCTTCACATTCTCCCGCAACTGGGGGTGCGAGGAAAAGGCTCAGAATTCCGAGCCCACCCGCTGGCGGTGATGCAGGGCAGTCTGGAGCGACTGCTGATGCTGACATCTGGTCCGGACTGAAGGACCTGACAACGATTACGGACATGTCGTCTACTGTCACTGCATATGATTCTCTCAACATTGATAGAATGGTGGAGGATTATATGAGTGACCGCATCCAAGTAGGCACGTCACACAGTCCGTACTTATACTGGCAGGAAAAAGAGGCAATTTGGAGGCCCTTGCACAAACTGGCTTTATTCTACCTAAGTTGCCCTCCCACAAGTGTGTACTCCGAAAGAGTGTTTAGTGCCGCCGCTCACCTTGTCAGCAATCGGCGTACGAGGTTACATCCAGAAAATGTGGAGAAGATGATGTTCATTAAAATGAATTATAATCAATTCCTCCGCGGAGACATTGACCAGCAGCAATTGCCTCCACAAAGTACACAGGGAGCTGAGATGGTGGATTCCAGTGGGGACGAATTGATAATCTGTGAGGAGGGGGATGTACACGGTGATATATCGGAGGGTGAAGATGAGGTGGACATCTTGCCTCTGTAGAGCCAGTTTGTGCAAGGAGAGATTAATTGCTTCTTTTTTGGGGGGGGTCCAAACCAACCCGTCATATCAGTCACAGTCGTGTGGCAGACCCTGTCACTGAAATGATGGGTTGGTTAAAGTGTGCATGTCCTGTTTTGTTTATACAACATAAGGGTGGGTGGGAGGGCCCAAGGATACTTCCATCTTGCACCTCTTTTTTCTTTTCTTTTTCTTTGCATCATGTGCTGATTGGGGAGGGTTTTTTGGAAGGGACATCCTGCGTGACACTGCAGTGCCACTCCTAGATGGGCCCGGTGTTTGTGTCGGCCACTAGGGTCGCTAATCTTACTCACACAGCTACCTCATTGCGCCTCTTTTTTTCTTTGCGTCATGTGCTGTTTGGGGAGGGTTTTTTGGAAGGGACATCCTGCGTGACACTGCAGTGCCACTCCTAGATGTGCCCGGTGTTTGTGTCGGCCACTAGGGTCGCTAATCTTACTCACACAGCTACCTCATTGCGCCTCTTTTTTTCTTTGCGTCATGTGCTGTTTGGGGATGGTTTTTTGGAAGGGACATCCTGCGTGACACTGCAGTGCCACTCCTAGATGTGCCCGGTGTTTGTGTCGGCCACTAGGGTCGCTAATCTTACTCACACAGTCAGCTACCTCATTGCGCCTCTTTTTTTCTTTGCGTCATGTGCTGTTTGGGGAGGGTTTTTTGGAAGGGCCATCCTGCGTGACACTGCAGTGCCACTCCTAGATGGGCCCGGTGTTTGTGTCGGCCACTAGGGTCGCTAATCTTACTCACACAGCTACCTCATTGCGCCTCTTTTTTTCTTTGCGTCATGTGCTGTTTGGGGAGGGTTTTTTGGAAGGGACATCCTGCGTGACACTGCAGTGCCACTCCTAGATGGGCCCGGTGTTTGTGTCGGCCACTAGGGTCGCTTATCTTACTCACACAGCGACCTCGGTGCAAATTTTAGGACTAAAAATAATATTGTGAGGTGTGAGGTATTCAGAATAGACTGAAAATGAGTGTAAATTATGGTTTTTGAGGTTAATAATACTTTGGGATCAAAATGACCCCCAAATTCTATGATTTAAGCTGTTTTTTAATTTGTTTTTGGAAAAAAACACCCGAATCCAAAACACACCCGAATCCGACAAAAATAATTCGGTGAGGTTTTGCCAAAACGCGTTCGAACCCAAAACACGGCCGCGGAACCGAACCCAAAACCAAAACACAAAACCCGAAAAATTTCAGGCGCTCATCTCTACTGCCTAGTGTGTGTGTCTGTGTGAGTGTGTGTGCGTGTTGGGGGATGTCATCACAGTAAACAATTATTGCGGGGTTGCAGTACTCACCATGCACTTAGTATTGGGGTTAGGGGGTCAGAACACATATTGGAGGATGAGGATCAGTGTTTACAGTGCATGGTGTATAGTGGGGGGGGTCACAGTACTAAGGCTTCACACAGTGTATGGGGTGGGGGGGGTTCAGTGCTCACACTGTGCAGTGTTTAGTGGGGGAGGAAATCACAGTGCTCGCCATGCATACTGGTGGCCTGAGGTCAACTACTGGACTGTGCCTGAAGTCTCTGGTACAGATGAAGGGCATACACTGAGTACCAGGCTGGTACTGGTATTGCTTTGACAGAACCACTGGACTGGTACTGGTGAGACTTTGGCTGAACACCAGGCTAGTACTGATGGAACTTTGGCTGAACACTGGGCTGGAACTGATGGGACTTTGGTTGAACACCAGGCTGGGACCAGTGAGTTGCTAACTGGATACCAGGTTGATCTCAGTAAGAAGGTGGCTGAACACTGGGCTGGCATTGGTGAGACTTTAGGCTAGACACCGGTCTGGTGCCAGTGAGATGTTAGCTAGACACCGTGATGATATGGTGAAGCTTGGGCTAAATGCTGGGTTGGTCCTGGTGAGATGTTAGCCTAACACTTGGCTGGTACCGGTGAAATGCTAGCTGGACACTGGGCTGGTACCAATGAGGCTTTGGCTGAACACTGGGCTGGTACCAGTGAGATTTTATCTGGGCACCAGGCTGGTACTGGTGAGGCTTTAGCTAAACAGGAATCCTTGGAGGACTAGGGAGCACAGGTACACAAGTTACACTGAGAACAGAGACTTATTGCACTGGCAGCTTGCTGGCCCAACAGGGGTCTCATTTATAGTTACTAATGAAAGTGGATTGGCCAGGAGTGCAGGTACTGTTTTCCTATTAGCGATTCACTAGTCAGATGATGTGACCAAACATGTCGTTGCCCATGGTTTGGAGCCGGTGAGAGACTCACCACTTTTTATGGTAGACAAAGTAAAAAGTAGTCAGAAATTCTTGTACGAGAATAATCCATGGAAAGTATTCACATATTTTGGAGTGGGAATTTTAATGCAGTATTACACTACTGTATCTTTCTGTTTCTTTTTATATAACTGTGGAAACACGAGGTTCTACCATAGGAAAAACAGAAATTATATCTCCATTGAGGATTCTTGCTCTGGGTGAACCATTTAGCACCTGTGGAAGGAGTGGTGACATTTATTTTTGTTAATACATGGACTTTACCCACAGTCCTTTTTCTTGACAAAAAAGAACCCAGCACCAGCGGGTGACAATGAGAGGCAGATGAACCATTTCTCTATGTTCCCCTTGATGTAGTCAGACATTGCTTGGGTTTCTGGTAGGCATAATGGTTATACACGTCCCTTGGAGGGTCTTTCTTGGGATCAAGTTGATGGGATAGTCCCACTCCCGGTGAGGAAGTAATAAAGTTGCTCCTTGCTTGCTGAATATATCCTTGTACTTCTGTTAAACCAAAGGAATTTGATTGGACTTGTACAGTAAGATCCAGAGGAACAAAGAGGTGTCACCCACTGTAGACAAGTCTCGAGGCAAGATAGGCTCCATGATGTAATTTGGAGGAATGACGAGTCCATCTGTACTACCTAAAAAATATGAAGTACAAAAGAAAATTTGTGTAATAAATTCCAATATTAATGTATTAACAGTTCTCATTTTGTCTTTTCAACTGAAAGGATTATCTTTAATCACAATGAGAATTTTATTCATGAGGTGGCATACCTCACTTACACTATCAAAGGTGTAGTGAAGCACATCAAGGTTTCTTTAGATATTCAAAGTAAATTCATTAGATAGACTTTTACAGTGAGATTCCTGAGTGATGATTTTATGGATGATAGCATGCCTCTCTTACACGATATAAGAAACTGCATCAAGGTTTCTTTAAAAAGATGTTGTGCGTACCATTACTCACGTTAGATGGAGCGCGAATCCTCATATACTGTAACACTTTCTTTTGCTCAGTCAGTGTTCCGATGCAGTGTGATTTAAAAAGATTTTTAATATACACAACACTGATGACAAATACAATATTAAAACAAAGAAAATATATTAAAATTATATAAAAATAGAGATGAAAGTATACATCGCCCAGGACAGTTGTGCAGTGATCTAGAGGTGGTATAGACCAATTAAATATGAAGCAAAGGTCTGGCTCCTAAGTCTCAAAAATATATATAGAAAAGGGTCATACCATCCTGCAGTACTGCACAACTAGGTCCACCTATTCAAATATGTCCTCCTGGCCAACACGTTTTGAGTCTGTGGACTGTTTTTCAAGGCATGGAAGGATGAACGTCCTATCTAGTATTTGTATTGAAAACCAATATGGTTAAAGATGGTGGAACTTCCGTTTCCGGTCCGAGGATCAGAGTTGCAAACTAAATAATAATCTAGGGCCAGAAAACACTGCACCAAAATTGGGTGTAGTTATAATAATAAATCAGTTGTGAGTTCTAAAGTCTGTGGAAGGACACTAAATCCCATTGCTCTGTGACTGGAAGTGGTCGCGGTACACTTGAGGCTGCTAAAAATATAGTTAATTTTTGGGCGTCTCAGGAAAATGGCTGTGTTTCCGCTACCAAAAGTAGTAATTTTTTACTAGCGGCTGCTGGGAGATTTAGTTTTTTCAAGTTTTCTTAGCGTGTAGTCTTCCCACCGGAGTTATAGGTGATTATCCAGCATCTCGGGATTTGTAGTAATTTCACAGGATCTCAATCAAGCTAAGGTTTATTGTAAACTTTGTATGAAAAGTTGGATTTATAAATAGATATCCATAAACTAAACTGAACTGAAAATAATGAGAAAATAATCAAGTAAAATAAAATAGAAATAGAAAATGAATAATAATTCAAATGAAAAAATAAAAAAATAAAATCAACATAAATATAAAACGAAAATGAAAATGAAAATAAAAATGAAAATAAAATAAAAATAAATATCTGGGGAGGTGGTGAGATGACATCCAAGATGAAATGACAGAAAGGCTTTCAGTGACATGGACCAATACAGATGGTGAAAACTCTAGGGAGGATAGGTAGATTTGAGTATAATCAGCATATAGATGATACTGAAATCTGAAAGAGCTGATTAGTGATATATATTGAGAAAAGCAGAGGACCTAAGAATAAGCGGAGATGAGAGTTTGGAAATATGTTTGTTTGGCAATCTCCAGAGCATAATGATAAGGTGGTAAATGGTCTAATATATGAGGAAATCACTTGAAGTACGAGACTTACGGCACTGACATTCTATTTTACTTGGAAGTTTTTGTAGGTGTTTTGTAAATTTAGAGTGCCATTGCTGACTACTACAGTAAGTCTTCATGGAGGGGGATGGGTGTCTTTGAGGAGGTTTTGTAGACTTCAATGACATTGAGTTTAAAGTAATAGAGGAGAGCATGCAAGATATAAGGTTATGATTTGAAAGAGGGAAAGGAGTGTTAGTGAAATCAGAAACTGAGCATAGTCTGGTGAATACAAAATCAAGGCAGTGGCCCTCCTAATGAGTCAGTCCATTGGGAAAGGCCAAGAGAGGAGGTTAGAGAGATTAGTTTGCAGGCATGAAGAGATTGTGGACTGTCAATAGCGATATAGAAATCACCCATAATCATGGCAGAGATGGCAGAGGTTAAGAAGTGAGGGAGCCAAGCAGAAAAATCTTCCAGAAATTGTTTGTGTTGACCAGGTGGGCGATAGATAGCAGCAACACGCAGAGAGAAAGGGGTGAAAATCCTAATAGAATGTATTTCAAATTATGTAAATATGAGTGATGGAACCAGTGGAAAAACCTTGTATGTGAAAAATTAAGTCAGTATTATTCCACACTAGGGATGAGCTGGTTCGGTTCCTGAGGAACTGAACCACCCCCAACTTTGCGATCCGAGTCCAGTTCGGGACTTCCCACATTAACGAGGCAAAGCGTCATCATCCCATTGTTGGATTCTTGTGGGTTTTGGATTCTATATAAGTACCTGGTGATTGGCGCCATCTTCACTCCGGCATTGGAAAATGTACTGGACGGATGTGTCCATCTCCACTACTGTGTCTGGCGTGGCATGGGGCAGGTGCGCTCTCAGCTGTATCTGAAAGGGGTACTTCTGTATCTGAAAGGGGTGCTATGTCTGCTGTAAATGAAAGGGGTGCTCTCTCTGTCTGCTGTATCTGAAAGGGTGCACTGTCTGCTGTATCTTAAAGGGGTGGTCTCTTTGTCTACTGTACCTGAAAAAGGGGTGCTCTCTCTCTGTCTTCTGCATCTAAAATGGGTGCACTCTATGTCTGTTGTATCTGAAAAAGGGGTGCTCTGTCTGTTGTATCTGACAAAGGGGTGCTCACTCTGTCTGCTATATCTGAAATAAGTGCTCTCTGTCTGCTGTATCTGAAAAAGGGGTGCTCTCTGCTGTATCTGAAAAAGTGGTGCTCTGTCTGTTGTGTCTGAAAAAGGGATGCTCTCTCTTTCTGCTGTATCTGACAGATGTGATCTATCCATCCAGGGGCTCTGCCCCAGTGTAAAATTAAAATAATAAAACCTAAAATGAAAAAGCCTAAAATTATACATATATATATATATATATATATATATATATATATATATATATAGTTTGTGCTGTACCCCAGTGTACTATACAATTTTTATTTTATTGTCATAAGTACTGTGACACTGCTGGTAAGATCACAGTGTATTATTTCCTGCTCACAAACGCATTGTGCGACACTGTTGGTCAAGTCAACCGCAGTGTGTAATTATTATATGTATTTCTGACTCATTTGTGCAACACTGTCAGTGAAGTCAACCGCGGTGTGTAATTATTATGTATATTTCTGACTCATTTGTGCAGCGCTGTTGGTGAAGTCAACCGCAGTGCGTAATTATTATATTTATATATATATTTCTGACTCAATTGTGCGACACTGTCGGTGAAGGTCAACCTCACTTTGTGTTGATAGAAATGGAGGCTACTACTAGTGCTGAAGCTGCTGTCACTAGTCAAGACATTGACAATTTAAGTCTGTCAATGCCATCTGCTAAGGCAGATGCCCAGTGGCATAGATGGCTTTAAGTCTGGGTATGTAAAATCATTTAATTTTACAAAAGTAAAGGGGAAAAAATCAAAAGTAAAGTTAGCTGCAGAGGCAGTATGACAACCTGCGCATTCAGAATCAGAGCCATCAGACATATTGAGGAACGTTTAGGAGTCTGACATTTCCCACACTGTCGTAGCCTCTGTCAACTCCTTCCACCATTTCTGAACCATCTGCACATGTGGGGAGCAGTACAGGTAAAGAAGGTGATGAATCTGATGAGGACATAATACAAATTAAGGATTCATGTGTGGAAGTGGGACAGGATGAGGGGGATATCTGTGTACTTTCTGAAAGTGAGGATGTTGATGATGATGGTGTTTGTGTAAGTCAGCCACCGGTGGCTGCAGTTGTTGACCATGATAAAAAGAAAGCCATTGCAATGCCTGGGCACAAAACCAGAAAAACCTCATGGGGGTGGGATTATTTTTACCCAAACACAGACAATGTTTATGAAAGCATCTGCTCCATTTATGAGGCCAAATTTAGTAGAGGTACGAATGGTAGCCATCTCGGCACCTCCTCCATGTTACGTTATTTGCGGTGAAGACAAGAAACTTATTGTACAAGATTATAATGTAATTAACACCTCATCATCAACATTCTCAGAGTAATTACTTAACAGAGGTAGTCCTTCTAAAAAAATGTTTTGTGAGGGCTCAAACAAACCAATCATTTCAGCCACATGTTATGATCCCTGTCGCTGAAATTATTGGTTTATTAAACTGTGCATGTTCTGTTTAATATATACAACATAAGGGTGGGTGGGAGGGCCCAAGGACAATTCCATCTTGCACCTCTATTTTTTGTATTATGTGCTGTTTGGAGCTTTTATTTGGCATAGTTTTTAAAACTAATATCTTGTCTGCCACTGCAGTGCCACTGTTAGATGTGCCACGTGTTTGTGCACTCACTTCTGTCATTTAGCTTAGTCATCCAGCTACCTCAGTGCAACTTTTGGCCTAAACTGGAAGAAAATTATATTGTGAGCTGTGAGGTGTTCAAAATAGACTGGAAATTAGTGGAAATTAATGTTATTGAGGTTAATATTACTGCAGCAACAAAAACACTCCCAAATTCTGTTATTTTAGTTGTTTTTTCTTAAATATAGATCCAAAGCCAAAACTGAAACCCGCAAGGGCATTTTTGGCAAAACCAATACAGATCCAAAACACAAAGGAGATACAGATGCAAACCCAAAACACAAAACCTGAAAAATGGCCTGGGTCACACCCCTATTCCAAACCAAACTTCTTTATTGTTAACAGACCTGGAGATGTGTGTGAAGTGGAGCCCTCCATGTGACAGTGCTGCAGGTGAGGCCATGTCTGATTGTGTGAGCTATGTTTCTGTTATAGCCAGCAGGGTGAGTTTTGTTTAAATAAAAAAATCATGGACAAATGTTTATTTGTCGCAAACATAGTGTGCATTCCATAAGGCACATTTTAGTGACTTGGAGGGAGATAGGAGACACGTGATGTTTATATGATTTATTGGATTTACATTACGTTGTTTATCAGCTGAATGTGAGTGGGGAATGTGGATGGGACCTGGATTTGGGGATACTCTATGTCCCCAGCTAGTAGAAGCAGAAGGAGAGAGAGATAAGTATAGTTGTAGGAGGTGTGTAATAGTTTTTTTTATGGTGACAGGTTGAGGATTATAAATGTTCCACCTTTTTATTTTTTGGAGGGTGCGGGTTTATTGGAAGAGTTTTGGTGGTTTCTAAACACGTTTCATAGTAAATATGGGTTTTCTATACTTGTAATGGAAAACATTGAATTTGCTTCAATGTTCTATTCTTATCTCCGGATTCACAGTGGAATTGTGTCAGTTTGGGTTTAACTAAATCCGCAGAATGGAATCCAAAGGCTATACTGCAAAAAATACAAAACCGCTGTTTAGGTAAAATACTGTACCCCTAAGTGTGCTAATCCGTAAACTTATTCTGTACATTCCTCCATTACAATATGCATAATTGTGGTCATTCTGAGTTGTTCGCTCGCTAGCTGCTTTTAGCAGCATTGCAAACGCTAGGCCGCCTCCCTCTGGGAGTGTATCATAGCTTAGCAGAATAGCAAACGAAAGATTAGCAGAACTGCTACTAAATAATTCCTTGCAGTTTCTGAGTAGCTCCAGACCTACTCCTAGATTGCGATCACCTCAGTCCGTTTAGTTCCTGGTTTGACGTCACAAACACGCCCTGCGTTCGGCCAGCCACTCCCCCATTTCCCCAGCCACTCCTGCGTTTTTACCTGGAATGCCTGCATTTTTTAGCACACTCCCTGAAAACGGCCAGTTTCCACCCAGAAACACCCACTTCCTGTCAATCACACTACGATCACTCGAGCGATGAAAAAACGTCACTCGAGCTTGTGCAAATTTCCAAAATTTTGTGCTAAATTACTGAACGCATGCGCGCTGCGTACCATGCACATGCGCATTTTCCACCTAATCGTTCCGTTGCGAAAAACGTCAACGAGCGAACAACTCAGAATGACCACCAATATGCATAATAACAGTTAATATATAGTTATATATTTAAATACACCTCTTTTGTACAATCTTAGAACCAATTATTTCTTCATTAAAAACCTATGAAGGTAAAAAATTCAACATTATCATCAGGTAGAATTAAAATCATAATGTTTTTATCATTTAGAGGTTATTTTTCAGTATATTATTTACATATTATTTTACGCACAAAAAAAGAAGTAAGCCAGACAATCTTTAATAATGTTTTTCCATTAAAAAAAAGTTTTCATCAGACTTTTAAGAGTCGGAAAACAATGGTTTCTTGTTTGACATATTTAATTTTTTTGTGCTTCATTTTTATACAGGGTTTTAAACAACTGAACTATGATAAATTGCTTCCTGTCTAATTTTTCAGTGGGGAATCTGAATCACAGACTGCACTCAAATTAATAATTATATGGGTCTAATTAATCATGGTCCATCAGCCTAAAAAAAAATTATGTGTCTCACAGTTATTCTCAAAACGTGTGCTAATCAATAAATAGATGCTGTACTCTTACTAGAATATTTTTTTTAGTGAAAAGAAATCCAAATACTGTATCTACAGTATTTCTACATCTATATGATATTTCAAAACAGATATTTTACATGGCTGAAGATGTAAACCAGGGAAACCAGCTTTGGATTGATGACATTTTCCTTAAACTATTGTTTATGCAAGTCTGTCTATTAGTTTTCCGAATTTTGACACATCTGTCCACACAAGCACAGAAATGTCATTACATTAGAATATTATAATACATGAACTGTCTCCCATCTGACCTTACTTCAGTACATATCTCACCTTGTATGCGTCATGCTCTCAACATGTTCTGCACAATGTACAGTATACTATTCCTGCAACTGTCTTCATGTACCGTTCTTCTGTTTACCTACTGTATATGCATCTGCAAAAAAACCTTTCATTGGTGAGAAAAATAAAATTGAGATTAGTGTCAAAAGGTGCACTATTATTTTCTGAGAAACCCATTTATCTCATTCATACCCCGTTTCTTATAACATTTTCACTCTCTGAGATCCATTGATTCGGGGGTGCGGTTCACACCCAGGCCACTGGGCTAATTTTCAAGGTGATGAAATATGTACACCATTCTCGTGACTGGTTCCTAGTTGCACACAAAGGCCTCATATACAGGCAGATATATATTTTTATCTTTGATTAATAAATATCAATTAGCAGGAAGAACTCAGAGGGCATTCACATATGAAAGAAGTGTCATAAACCTCCCGGCTATGTGTGCTCACACTTCTGGCAAGAACACGGGGGGGTTAAGGATTCTGTTGGGAGGGGTTAAATGGTTGTCAGGGTATTGCAATTGGATTGGAATGGGAATAGGAGGTACTTTAATTGTTTAAGCTAGGGAGTTGAAAAAGAGGCCGTCTCTTTCTTCTGGACTTTACCCTCCCATCCCTCCTTTGTTTTTAGTAATAACGTTATGTGTCAGCTGGGTTTGTGGTGGTGGCCGGACTCAGAACGGCTTCTGTTTAATGGTTTGTTTTGATTGATATTTTTCTCTGCAGGGCAGTTCAGTTCATGGAGGAGGTTAGGCATGGACAGCAGTGTAGGGCAAGGGGCACCACCCTACCAGGTGGGTCCTTTCCTTCTCTGTGGCTGGACTGTCGCCTCAAGTTGATGCTGATGTGGGCAGATGGCCTCATTGATTTGGTGTTGTCCCCGCCCAGCCTTTGCAAGTTGGATGGACAAGGATGGTGGCAGTTTGCTCATCCTTGCCTGCCATGCAGTTGGCCCTATTTATAAGTTTATTGCTAGTGCTTATGCTAAGCTAGGCCATTCTTTTCCTGCCACCATACTTTAGTTTAGCTTTAAATTTAAATAAAAACTAATTTAAACCCTCTCAATAAAAAGCTAACCCCTTTCACCTCAATTATAGTTGTCGGTGTGATTATTTTAGATAAGTTGGTGTGTGTGAAATGTTGGTGCATCAGCTGTGGATAGTTTATTAGTAGTGATGAGCGGGTTCGGTTCCTCGGAATCCGAACCCCCCCGAACTTCACCCATTTTCACGGGTCCGAGACAGACTCGGATCCTCCCGCCTTGCTCGGTTAACCCAAGCGCGCCCGAAAGTCATCATCCCACTGTCGGATTCTCGCGAGATTCGTATCCTATATAAGGAGCCGCGCGTCGCCGCCATTTTCATTCGTGCATTGGAGATGATAGGGAAAGTTGTGTTCAGTGTGCTGCAAATATCTGTGCTCAGTGTGCTGTAAGTATCTGTGCTCAGTGTGCTTGCAAATATCTGTGCTGAGTGTGCTGAAAATATCTACGTTCTCTGCCTGAAAAATGCTCCATATCTGTGCTGCATTGTAGTATAGGAGGACAGGACAGTGCAGAATTTTGCTGACCAGTCACCACCAGTATAGCAGTATGGTACAGTAGTCCACTGCTCTACCTACCTCTGTGTCGTCAAGTATACTATCCATCCATCCCTGTGGTGCATTTTAGTTGTTGTGTGGTGTATATATAGTAGGAGGACAGTACATAATTTTGTTGACCACCAGTATATAATATATAGCAGTACGGTACAGTAGTCCACTGCTCTACCTACCTCTGTGTCGTCAAGTATCTATCCATCCATACCTGTGGTGCATTTAAGTGGTGAGGTGTATATATAGTAGGAGGACAGTGCATAATTTTGCTGATCGCCAGTATATAATATATAGCAGTACGGTACAGTAGGCCACTGCTCTACCTACATCTGTGTCGTCAAGTGTACTATCCATCCATCCCTGTGGTGCATTTAAGTGGTGAGGTGTATATATAGTAGGAGGACAGTGCATAATTTTGCTGACCGCCAGTATATAATATATAGCAGTACGGTACAGTAGGCCACTGCTCTACCTACCTCTGTGTCATCAAGTATACTATCCATCCATACCTGTGGTGCATTTTAGTTGTTGTGCGGTGTATTTATAGTAGGAGGACAGTGCATAATTTTGCTGACCACCAGTATATAATATATAGCAGTATGGTACAGTAGGCCATTGCTCTACCTACCTCTGTGTCGTCAAGTATACTATCCATCCACCCCTGTGGTGCATTTAAGTGGTGCGGTGTATATATAGTAGGAGGGCAGTGCATAATTTTGCTGACCGCCAGTATATAATATATAGCAGTACGGTACAGTAGGCCACTACTCTACCTACCTCTGTGTCGTCAAGTATACTATCCATCCATAAATGTGGTGCATTTTAGTTGTCGTGCGCAGTATATATAGTAGTAGGCCATTGCTATTGATATATTACTGGCATATAATTCCACACATTAAAAAATGGAGAACAAAAATGTGGAGGGTAAAATAGGGAAAGATCAAGATCCACTTCCACCTCGTGCTGAAGCTGCTGCCACTAGTCATGGCCAAGACGATGAAATGCCATCAATGTCGTCTGCCAAGGCCGATGCCCAATGTCATAGTGGAGAGCATGTAAAATACAAAAAACAAAATTAAGTAAAATGACCCACAAATCAAAATTAAAGCGGCTGATGAGAAGCGTAAACTTGCCAATATGCCATTTACGACACAGAGTGGCAAGGAACGGCTGAGGCCCTGTCCTATGTTCATGGCTAGTGGTTCAGCTTCACATGAGGATGGAAGCACTCATCCTCCTGCTAAAAAACTTAAAAGAGTTAAGATGTCAAAAGCACAGCAAAGAACTGTGTGTTCTTCTAAATCACAAATTCCCAAGGAGAGTCCAATTGTGTCGGTTGCGATGCCTGACCTTCCCAACACTGGACGGGAAGAGTTGGTGCCTTACAGCATTTGCACGCCCCCTGCAAGTGCTGGAAGGAGCACCCGCAGTCCAGTTCCTGATAGTCAAATTGAAGATGTCACTGTTGAAGTACACCAGGATGAGGATATGGGTGTTGCTGGCGCTGGGGAGGAAATTGACAAGGAGGATTCTGATGGTGAGGTGGTTTGTTTAAGTCAGGCACCCGTGGGACGAATATGGCCATTGACATGCCTGGTCAAATTACAAAAAAAATCACCTCTCCGGTGTGGAATTATTTCAACAGAAATGCGGACAACTGGTGTCAAGCCGTGTGTTGCCTTTGTCAAGCTGTAATAAGTAGAGGTAAGGACTTTAACCACCTAGGAACATCCTCCCTTATACGTCACCTGGAGCGCATTCATCACAAGTCATTGACAAGTTCAAAAACTTTGGGTGACAGCGGAAGCAGTCCACTGCCAACAAAATCCCTTCCTCTTGTAACCAAGCTCCTGCAAACCACACCACCAACTCCCTCAGTGTCAATTTCCTCCTTACACAGGAAAGCCAGTAGTCCTGCAGGCCATGTCACTGTCAAGTCTGACGAGTCCTCTCCTGCCTGGGATTCCTCCGATGCATCCTTGAGTGTAATGCCTACTGCTGCTGGCGCTGCTGTTGTTGCTGCTGGGAGTCGATCGTCATCCCAGAGGGGAAGTCGGAAGACCACTTGTACTACTTCCAGTAAGCAATTGACTGTCCAACAGTCCTTTGCGAGGAAGATGAAATATCACAGCAGTCATCCTGCTGCAAAGCGGATAACTCAGGCCTTGGCAGCCTGGGTGGTGAAAAACGTGTTTCCGGTATCCACCGTTAATTCACAGGGAACTAGAGATAGGTACTGTGCCCCCGGTACCAAATATCATCTAGGTTCCACTTCTCTAGGCAGGCAATACCAAAAATGTACACAGACGTCAGAAAAAGAGTGACCAGTGTCCTAAAAAATGCAGTTGTACCCGATGTCTTCTTAACCACGGACATGTGGACAAGTGGAGCAGGGCAGACTCAGGACTATATGACTGTGACAGCCCACTGGGTAGATGTATTGCCTCCCGCAGCAAGAACAGCAGCGGCGGCACCAGTAGCAGCCTCTCGCAAATGCCAACTCGTTCTTAGGCAGGCTACGCTTTGTATCAACGCTTTCCATAAGAGGCACGCAGCTGACAACCTCTTACGGAAACTGAGGAACATCATCGCAGAATGGCTTACCCCAATTGGACTCTCCTGGGGATTTGTGACATCGGACAACGCCACCAATATTGTGCGTGCATTACATCTGGGCAAATTCCAGCACGTCCCATGTTTTGCACATACATTGAATTTGGTGGTGCAGAATTATTTAAAAAATGACAGGGGCGTGCAAGAGATACGTCTGCGGCCCGAAGTATTGCGGGCCACTTTCGGCATTCAGCCACCGCGTGCCGAATACTGGAGCACAAGCAAACACTCCTGAACCTGCCCTGCCATCATCTGAAGCAAGAGGTGGTAACGAGGTGGAATTCAACCCTCTATATGCTTCAGAGGATGGAGGAGCAGCAAAAGTCCATTCAAGCCTATACAGCTACCTACGATATAGACTAAGGAGGGGGAATGCACCTGACTCAAGCGCAGTGGAGAATGATTTCAACATTGTGCAAGGTTCTGCAACCCTTTGAACTTGCCACACGTGAAGTCAGTTCAGACACTGCCAGCCTGAGTCAGGTCATTCCCCTCATCAGGCTTTTGCAGAAGAAGCTGGAGAGATTGAAGGAGGAGCTAATACAGAGCGATTCCGCTAGGCATGTGGGACTTGTGGATGGAGCCCTTAATTCGCTTAACCAGGATTCACGGGTGATCAATCTGTTGAAATCAGAGCACTACATTTTGGCCACGTGCTCGATCCTAGATTTAAAACCTACGTTGTATCTCTCTTTCCGGCAGACACAAGTCTGCAGAGGTTCAAAGACCTGCTGGTGAGAAAATTGTCAAGTCAAGCAGAACGTGACCCGTCAACAGCTCCTCCTTCACATTCTCCCGCAACTGGGGCTGCGAGGAAAAGGCTAAGAATTCCGAGCCCACCCGCTGGCGGTGATGCAGGGCAGTCTGGAGCGAGTGCTGACATCTAGTCCGGACTGAAGGACCTGGCAACGATTACTGACATGTCGTCTACTGTCACTGCATATGATTCTGTCACCATTGAAAGAATGGTGGAGGATTATATGAGTGACCGCATCCAATTAAGCACGTCAGACAGTCCGTACATATACTGGCAGGAAAAAGAGGCATTTTGGATGCCCTTGCACAAACTGACTTTATTTTACATAAGTGTGTACTCCGAAAGAGTGTTTAGTGCTGCCGCTCACCTTGTCAGCAATCGGCGAACATGGTTACTTCCAGAAGATGATGTTCATCAAAATTAATTATAATCAATTCCTCCATGGAGACATTCACCAGCAATTGCCTCCAGAAAGTCCACAGGGACCTGTGATGGTGGATTCCAGTGGGGACTAATTAATAATCTGTGAGGAGGGGGATGTACACAGTGAAAGGGGTGAGGAATCGGAGGATGAGGATGAGGTGGACATCTTGCCTCGGTAGTTTGTGCAAGGAGAGATTGATTGCTTCTTTTTTGGGGGGGCCCAAACCAACCAGTCATTTCAGTCACAGTCGTGTGGCAGACCCTGTCGCTGAAATGATGGGTTTGTTAAAGTGTGCATGTCCTGTTTATACAACATAAGGGTGGGTGGGAGGGCCCAAGGACAATTCCATCTTGAACCTCTTTTTTCTTTCATTTTTCTTTGCATCATGTGCTGTTTGGGGACTATTTTTTGAAGTGCCATCCTGTCTGACACTGCAGTGCCACTCCTAAATGGGCCAGGTGTTTGTGTCGGCCAATTGGGTCGCTTAGCTTAGTCACACAGCTACCTCATTGCGCCTCTATTTTTCTTTGCATCATGTGCTGTTTGGGGACTATTTTTTTAATCTGCCATCCTGTCTGACACTGCAGTGCCACTCCTAGTTGGGCCAGGTGTTTGTGTCGGCCACTTGGGTCGCTTAGCTTAGTCATCCAGCGACCTCGGTGCAAATTTTGGGACTAAAAATAATATTGTGAGGTGTGAAGTGTTCAGAATAGACTGGAAATGAGTGGAAATTATGGTTATTGAGGTTAATAATACTATGGGATCAAAATGACCCCCAAATTCTATGATTTAAGCTGTTTTTGAGGGTTTTTTGTAAAAAAAAACACCCGAATCCAAAACACAACCGAATCCGACAAAAAATTTTCAAGGAGGTTTTGCCAAAACGCATCCAAATCCAAAACACGCCCGTGGAATTGAATCCAAAACCAAAACACAAAACCCGAAAAATGTTCGGTGCACATCACTATTTATTAGGGATATGTGCAGGCCACCGTCATAGGTTTTGGTTTTGGAACTGTATCGCCTTTGTGTTTTGGATCTGTATTTGGTTTGCCAAAAATGCCCTTGCTTGTTTTGGTTTTAAATCTGTTTTTTTTACCATAAACACAGCTAAAATCACAGAATTTGGGGGTGTTTTTGTTCCTAGAGTATTATTGACCTCGATAACAATAATTTCCAGTCAATTTTGATTGTCTTTTGCCCCGGCTTGACAATGGACTTTTTCATGTCATGGGCAACAACTGTTTCCCCTGGTGGCTGATCAATTACACAAACAACATCCTTGGCATAAACATCCTCATTATCAACATCATCAGTGTCAGAGTGTCACAATACATATATGATACACTGCAGTCTGACCAGCAGTGTCACAGAAAAATATTAGCTTAGTACACTAAAAAAAAAAATAATAATAATGATAATATATATATATATATATATATACACACACATATATATATATATATATATATATATATATATATATATATATATTGCTTTTATGTTTTTTGCACCCTTAGATTGACAGAGCACCCCTGAACCACAGTAGTACCTTGTCGGTCACAACACCCCTTTGTTCATTGTGGTCTGACCGGCAGTGTCACATAAAAATAATAGTATAGTAACACAGTCAAAATCCCTAGCGCTTAAAAGCCACCTATCCTGCTCAGTATTTTGTCACACAGAATTGATGTTAATGTGCAGCTCCCAAATAGCACCACTGAAGTGCTAGAAACATAAACTATAAAAAGGAAGATATTACAAATATCAAGGGAGCGCTATGTAGAATAAATACAGATTTATTAGTTACACCTTAAAAATATAACAATTTAAAAACAATATGATATACATAGTGGTTGACACATAGCTCATATAACTGATATTACATAAACATGTTAGAATATAGATAACTGACACTAATGTCACTGGATGTAGCATTAATATTGTATTAGTAATCAGTGCCTTGTAATGTCCTTTAAAAAGGGATGTATGTGGCACGTAGAATGTACATCTTTTTTAAAAAGTCTTATCCAGATAGGTGGTAAACCCAATGTTGTGCTCACCTCCATTGGTTTCCATTATACAATGTTTAAGGTTGAATGGCAAATCATGAGGTGCTATAACGGCAATACAGACCGATATGCTTTCCTCCTCCGTTACTTGAGTGTGAGTTACTGCAATGGCATAGGCAGAGGGGAGGGGGGGGGTGCCGGAAATGTTCTATAGATCCACCATTGCCCGCAGTGACAGTGGCAGTGTCCAGGTAGCCGTAAGATTGTGGGCATCTGGTGGTCTTTCTTACCGGTTCTGTACGTTACTCAGCCATCGTTTAAAGTGCTGTCTTTGCTCCAATAGCAGCGTGATGAGAGCAGATGAATTGCTGGCTGGGCTTTGTTGGAGGAACAGTGCCGGTGACCAATGGGTACAGTTTCTTGTACAGTTGAACAGTTTCTTGTAACTTACACGTTTCTCTGTGTTTCTCTGCACTTGTATATCGGCGGTTTCGTCAGAGGTTATCCTCTGACAAAATCGCCAATATACAGGTGCAGAGAAATGCGTAAGAAACAAAAAACTGTACCCATTGGTCACATCGTCTCACCGGCACTGTTCCTTTTTCTCCCACAACTGGGGATTTATACGCCAGTACCACTGGATTAAGTGGATTTATACGGCAGTACCACTGGACATATACGGCTATATAACTGGATTTATACAACAGTATCACTGGACATATATGGCATTATCACTGGACTGGATTTATATGCCAGTACTACTGGATTTATACGGCAGTACTAGCAGACATATACGGCAGTATCACTGGACATATACGGCAGTATCACTGGACTGGATTTATACGGCAGTACCACTGGACATAAACGGCAGTACCACTGGACATATACGACAGTATCACTGGAATTATATAACAGTACCACTGGACATATACAGCAGTATCACTTAACTGGATTTATATGCCAGTACCACTGGATATATATGCCAGCACCACTGGAATTATACAGCAGTATCACTGGAATTATATAGCGGTACCACTGGACATATACGGCAGTATCATTGGACTGGATTTATACACCAGTACCACTGGATTTATACAGCATACCAGTGGACACATACGGCAGTATCACTGGGCATATATACGGCAGTATCACTGGACATATACGGAAGTATCGCTGGATTTATATGTCAATACTGCTGGACATATATGGCAGTATAAGTGGACTGATAAAGCAGTATCACTGGACTGGATTTATATGCCAGTACCACTGGATTTATACACCAGTACTACTGGAATTATACAGCAGTATCACTGGAATTATATGGCAGTGCCAATGGACATATACGGCAGTATCACTGGACTGGATTTATACAACAGTACCACTGGATTTTTACGGCAGTACCACTGGACATATACGGCAGTATCACTGGATTTATACGGCAGTACCACTGGACATATACGGTAGTATCACTGGACTGAATTTATATGCCAGTACCACTGGACTTATACGCCAGTACCACTGGAATTAAAGGGCAGTACCAGTGGATATATACGGCAGTATCACTGGACTGTATTTATACACCAGTACTACTGGAATTAAACAGCAGTATCACTGGAATTATATGGCAGTACCACTGGAATTATATGACAGTACCACTGGACATATACGGCAGTATCACTGGACATATACGGCAGTATCACTGGACTGGATTTATACGCCATTACCAATGGAATTATATGGCAGTACCACTGGACATATATGGCAGTATCACTGGACATATACAGCACTATCACTGGACATATACGGCAGTACCACTGGACATATACAGCAGCACAAGGACACCACCACTGGACTGATGCAGGACTACACAGCACCACTGCAACTTATACAGCAGCACTGGACATATGGCAGCAGAGGACACCACCACTTTTACTGGACTGATGCAGCAGAAGACACTACCACTGTACTGATGCAGGACAACACAGCACCACTGCAATTTACTGGACTTATACAGCAGCACTGGACATATGGCAGCAGAAAATAATACCACTGGACTGATGCAGAACAATACACCACCACGGAACTGACGCAGTACAACACAGCACAACTGGACTGGACTTATACAGCTGCACTGGACATATGTCAGCAGAGGACACCACCACTGTGACTGGACTGATGCAGCACAAGACACTACCACTGAACTGATGCAGGACACTGAGGACGGAGACATGTCCTCTCTCTACACTCTACAATGCCGGAGTGAAAATGGCGGCGACGCGCGGCTCCTTATATGGAATCCAAACCCCGCGAGAATCCGACAGCGGGATGATGACATTTTGCCTCGTTCTGGTTTCTGAGTCAGGTTGGAAAACCTGAGCCTGACTCAGATCCGGGCTCGGTTAGTGAAGTTCGGTGGGGGGGGGGGGGGTTTGGTTATCAAAGAACCGAACCCGCTCATCTCTACTGTATATATATATTATCAATGGGTTGGGGATGGATTCCCGGCGGCTGGAATCCCAGCGGTCAGTATACTGACACAGGGTTCCTGGCCATCAGAATGTCGACAGCGGGGCGAGTGCTAGAAAGCCCCTTGCGGGCTCACTGCAGCAGTCAGGATCCCGGCGTCGGTATTCTAAATACCAGGTTCCCGACCGCCGGGATATTAACTACATCCCATTAGCAATGAATAATGAATGTCTGACACTCTGTTTACATGATTCAGCACACCCCAGTGCCCTTCCAGATTCACTAAAATACACAATGCAGTGGACAGTACTCAGAGATTAGAAATTATACAACATGCTAATGCAACTGTCTTATGCCATGTTTCAGGGCATAGCCCTTTTATCAAGACATATAAACATGTCCTGTTGGAGACTTGGTGAAATAACGTGATGTGCCATAGTACCGGTGCCCTGGCAGTCTCCAGGGGCATGGCTACCTTGTGAGCCATCACCATGGGAACATGAACAACAACTCAGCAAAAGCAGAGAATAATATATTAGAACAAGTATGGTGTGACTGTACAGCCTCTACATAATGGAGAAGAAACCCAAAGTGTCTAGAAAAGTATAAAAACTACTGTAATGATAAATATAAAAATAAGGACTATGCCATACTATATAGAGATAATAACACAACTTCACTAAAAGCCAGTGTAGTAAAAACTGAAATACCCTCAAAGGGATGTGCTAACACTATACTGACAAGAGAAATATGACAATAAAAAAAAGGGAATTAATTGTTATGGTGCCCACACACCGTGTGATTCTTGCATGGTATTTGATCTTTTTAGTTCAAATAGCATCCCTTGCGATGTAATGCGTGCTCCCGTGTATTCAATATCGCAAGGCAAAATAGTATGTGTAGGCAGGTATTTCAGAACTACATCGCATACATTACATATTGTAGTGTAGTGAAATTCTGGTGTAGATCAAATCACGTGTAGTTCAAATAGCATACCACTAAAGTACAAATCGCATAGCACACGTAGTATAGCTCAAATCGCACCTAGCACAGATAGCACCGTGTGTGGACACCATAACAGAAATTAGAAAAATAAATTACTTCATTGAGTCCTTGTGGATGGACGGTATTCATATTGTGGATCCATCTGGTTACTCACTGCAATAAAATACGGCCCCTTTCCTCCTCTTGAATTAGTTGGGACCCAGTCTGTCATTTTGTAACATGTTGTGGATAGACCATGTGGACATCTCTGAAATGTTTTGTTACAGGTTGCTCAGATTCTTTTCCTTCTAGGGTTGCTCTTATACTAGATCTATGGAGAGCCATTCACTCCATCAGTTGGCATGTGGTCTTGCCAACATACAGTATAGTAGCCTGCAAGGGCACCAAATGATATAAATGACAAAGCAACTGGTACATGTTAAGGGATACTTTATTAGGAATTTCTTTCCAGAGTGTGGATGAATGTGTTCCCAGTTTTTTGGAAACTACAGCTTGTGCAACCCATGCATTTATAGTGTTCTGGTTTTGCAGGTTTTAATAAAGAAATATCATTATGCACCAAAACATTTCTATTATTATTTCCACATTGCAATGCTGGCATAATTTTAGTGTTCTTTAAATCTGGTACCAGTTGGTCAGATGATATGACAGGCCATATTGCCCTTGCTGTTTTTGTGAGCTCACTGCTGTGGTGTAATCCTACAACCAAAGCACTTTCCCTTCAATTTTCTTTTTGCCATTGGAACATAGAGCATCAGTTCTAGGTATTTCCAGCTCCTTCACCTAAAATTTTGCTTCTTTCAGAATCCTAGTATGATCACCTCTGATTAGAAATTTGTTCAACAGCATATCTATTTGAATGATGGCATCATCCCTTTCACTTCAAATACGAAGGGCCCACAGGAATTGTGTGGAAGACAAAGTAGTAACTCTCTACCCAAAGGATCATGTTCCTGTAAATGCTTTTTGAATACATGCAAACTGAAATTTGTGCCAACACTTACTGCCATATCCAAATAATGTACCATATAACAATTACTCTTATAGGTAAATTTAATAGATGAATCTTTCATATTAATTTCCTCCATGGTCTGTTTAAATGTTGACAAATCACCTGAACAATCTGCAAAAATATAGATAAAGCAATACAGTGTAATATATGTAGAAGCCTAAGTACTGTATCAGAGAAAAATAGATCTCTCTCCACCTCCACCATTATTAGATTGTCCAGGCTGGGGACCACACAAGTGCCCATTTTACAGCCAGAATGTTGAACATACAATGTTTCATTAAAAAGGAAATACTTCCTAGGGATGGTCAAATGTAGTAGATTAATTATGAAGTCCACATCTGGCCCGCAATATTGTGGACTGTTTCTAAGAGGACGCCAAACCACTGTCCTAAATTCTTGTGTAGAGGCTGGTTACACAGATGGCACACAATAAGTGCTTGGTAGGTAAGGGAGAAATTTCTTGTAAATTGAGAATAAATTATGTAGTATCCTTAAGAAACAAGACTTGTGATTGAGCTATGAGTTGTAGATAGTAATCAGGAAAATGCGAGATACAATAATAGATTGAGTCCCGTGAGGAAATTATAGGGTGTCCTGGAGGATTGGCACCATTTTTGTGTAGTTTTGGCAAGCTTTATACAGGTAGTACTGAAATTTGAGGGAATTCAACTGTTATTATTTCACTCATTTTCTTTGTAATTATTTCATGTTACACTGCTTGTGCCTGGACATTCTTAAGTTTCTTTTTAAAGGATTCTATTTGGACCTGTTGCAGACTCCAATATACATTGACATTGGATACTGTAGTTGTTTATAAATCTCCTGTTTCAAAACTGCCAAATTCTGGACAACAATGCACCCTTTAAAGCATTTCTTTCACCTGCTGATAAATATTATGGTGTGCTAAAATTACTGTTAGAACTTTCCTCAATGGGATGTGCTAACACTATACTGACAAGAGAAATACACAGTTGGGTCACATTATTATGACCAACAGCTAGCGAGAGTAACCATCGTGTGCAGTAAGGACAGCAGCTAAATGGGCTGAACTGTTATTTAAGACACATGTCTGGTAGCCCCCAGGTTCATAGATGGTGAGCTGCTCCAGTGTAGCAAGTGGGTTGGACCACATGCACCTTCATAGTGGACATTCATCTCTCACATCAATGGCACGTAGTGATCTGCTGTTTCCATGCTGGTTATTCGCAATGGTGCCATTTGTCCAGTCACGATACACCTTCACCACAGCAGTATGTGAACAGTTCACAAACTGTGCTGTTTTAGAAATACTGCCACCCTTGGCCCGAAAGCCAATAATCATCCCTTGTTGTTACTCTGATAAATTGCCCCTTATATTCATAACAGCAATGAGTGATACAGTATGTGTGCAGACAGCCTATTGCACACCTTATATACCCACCAAGCCAGCACACGACCTGTGACATATACGCTGCTGACGTCAAGTGTAGGAGGTAGTCATAACAAGAATGTGAATTGCAGTGTTTGTATGAGAAGAAAGTGATCAAAATCAGCAGAGAGAGCTAGAAGAATAAGAAGTGAGTAAAAACCTTCAGAATTAGTAGTGACCAGAACATTTACTACTTTAGTGAGTGCTGTCTCTGTGGAATGCTGGTAAGAAAAGTCTGACTGAAGTGGGTTCAAATAAGTTCTGTGAGATAAGAAAATGTGAGGGAAATATAGAAAATGTTCTTAAATAGCTTGGAGGGGAATGGGATGGTAGTTTGACAGAGTTATGGCCAGAATTTTTTTTTCAGAATGTGAGTAATCAATGCATTCATAAACAGTGAAGGAAATATACCAGTAGAGAGACCGAGACATTATGGTTAAGTTTGGAATGAGCATAAGAGACAGAGCTTTATGTATATGTGAGGGTAAAGGATCAAAAGGAGAGGTAGTAGAGTAGCAGGATGAGCAGAGTGTTGTTAATCTTCATTTGTGGGATCAAATGAAGAGAAGGCACCAGAGGGTTTAAGTAAGGAATTGAGCAGGGCACTGGCAGAGGAAGAGCACACCATTTCACCTTGGACATTATTAATTTTGTCCTTGACATATGAAACAATATCTTGCACATTGGTAGAAGCTAGTGGGCTGGGTGAAAAAGGGCTAATAAATGATTTAAATGTATTAAAAAGTCACTTGGGGTTAGAGGCTTGAGCATAGATGAGAGATTGGAAATATGTTTTTTGGCAGTGTCCAGGGCATGACAATAGGACTGGTAAATAGTCTTATACATGAGTAAGTTGCTTGGAGTATGAGATTTATGTCACTGATGTTCAACTTTATGTGATAGTTTTTGTCGTTGTCTTGTTAATTTATGGTTTGCACCTACATGGAGTGTGATGGTTATCTGGAGCTACTTCATCAATGGCTATTTCTAGAGTCTGGTTCTGGTGTGATACAGCCATCTTGGAGAAGTGAATGCAGAAATAGGTGAGAGCGGTTGTTGCAGAGAGGTGGAAAGTTCTTGATTAGTTAATTGTGTAAATATTTCTGCAGGTTTGAGGAGGATTGGAGGATTAAAGTAATAGATGAGAGCATACCGGTGATAAGGATATGATCTGAGAAAAGGAAAGGAGTGTTATTGAATTCAGAAAGTCTGGTGAATACAAGATCAAGGCAATGGTCCTCATGATGAGCAGAGGAGTGAGTTCATTGGGAGAGGCAGAGAGAAGTCAGAGAGAGTACTTTGGAGGCATACGCAGCAGATTTCAAGCTATCAATCATGTTATTAAAATCACCCGTGATGATTGTGAAAATGTCAGAGGATAGAATATGAGGGAGCCATGCAGAAAAATCTTCCAGAAATTGTTGGGATTTCCCAGGTGGGCAAAAAGTAGCTGTAACATACAGAGAAAAAGGAATGTACATAGAATGAACTTAAAATATTGTAAAAGTGAGTGATAGAAACTGTAGTAGAACTATGTATGTGAAGGATTGGGAAAGTAATATTTTAACCCCCCCCTCCTTTACTGTTGCCAGGCCTAGAGGTGTATGTGAACTGGAGACCACTATGTAACAGTGCTGCAGGAGAAGCCATGTCTGGCAGTGTGAGCCATGTTTCTGGTGTAGCCAGAAGGTTGAAGTTGTGAGATATAAAGAGGGCATGGATGGATGTGAATTTGTTATAAACAAGGATTGCATTCCATAAGGCACATTTTACTGATTTGGAGGGTGATGGATGACTAGTGATGTTTATGAGCTTTGCTGTATTTATATACTGCTGTGAATCAGGTGAATGTGAGTGGGGCAAGTGGTTCAGGCCTAGATTTGGTGGAAAATATGCCAGTTAAAAAAGCAGGAGAGAGAGGTAAATGTATTTGTTGGAGGTTTGGGAATGTTTTTTGTGGATATTATTGTCAATGCATAAAGATAAGTGAAAGGCTCATGAGTGTTAATAAGAGGAGAGTGTGTAAAGGAGTCGACGATGTGTGCAGAGGGGTGAGTTGCAGGGAGAATGAATGGTGTAATTGCTTTGGAGGAAATGCAATAGAGTGAAATGAAGAAAAGCACTTTGTCATACATGGTGTGTTTGAAATAAAACTACAGCTATTAAGATTTAGAGTGTAGTGAATTGCAATCGTTAAAGTTGAACGATTGAATACCTGTTTACTGGTGTTGTTCAAATGTTCATTTTCAAACACTTAGTGTTATCAACAATTTTGTGTATATGAACACACATTGAGCCTAATTCAGACCTGATAGCAGCAGCAAACTTTTTCTCTAATGGGCAAAACCATGCTGCACTGCAGGTGGGGCAGATATAACATGTGCAGAGAGAGTTAGATTTGAGTGGGATGTGTTCAAACTGAAATCTAAATGATAATGTAAAAATAAAGCAGCCAATATTCACCCTACTCAGAAACAAAATAACACACACAAATCTAACTCTCTCTGCACATGTTATATCTGCCTTACCCCCCCCCCTTCAGTGCATGTGGTTTTGCCCATCAGAGAAAGATTTTGCTGATGTGATCAGGTATGAATTAGGCCCATTGTCCAACGCAGCTTAATTTAAATTGCATCTAAAGGAATAATGGGTACTAATACAGGCTACCAATAAGTCAAATTTTAGCTTTTAGTAATAGAATACAATGTAAACATTATCATATTATGCCTTTATTATCTATGCCTCACTGAGCAAGATGGGTAATAGGTGCAAAAGGTGGATACTAAAGTAGACAATGTTAGAGGCAAGGGATGACATAGTAACATAGTTTTTTAGGTTGAAAAAGAAAATTGTCCATTCAGTTCAACCTGTTAGTGTTCTCCTACACTGTAATAATTTTAAGACTAATTTTAGCTGGGGTTTATTTTTAGCCGTTATTTCAAGTACACTTTTTTGTTTATTTCATTTTAATATATTATGTTCTATTGCTATAGTGCATGATTTACCCACCATATCCCTGTATATCCTTATCCATTAGGAATTTATCAAGCCCATTCTTAAAAGCAGTGACCGAGTCCGCCATTACTACTCTCTCAGCCAGGGAATTCCACATACGTATTGTCCTTACTGTGATGAAACCCATCTATAAATCATTTCTAGTTTCAGGATATCCATTTTGTAGTATGGTGCCCATAGTTGTGAGCAGTATTTGAGATGTGGCCTCACTAGTGATTTATATAATGGGAGTATAACACTCTCATCCCTTGCATCAATTCCCCACTTTATGCAAACTAATACCTTGTGTGCCTTTTTTGCTGCATTCCTACTTTGGGTACTACAGCTTAGTTTGTTATCTAACACCTAAATCTTTTTCCAGTGCAGAATCCTCTAGTTTCTCCCTATTTAGTATGTAGGTAGTATTTTTGTTCTTTCTACCAAAGTGAATTACCTTACATTTGTCTATATTGAACAGCATTCTCCATTTTGCAGCCCATGATTCCAATTTAAATAAGTAATTCTGTAGAGACTTAGCATCCCCCTCCAAATTTATAACCTTACACAATTTGATATTCTCTCCAAAATTTGACATTGTACTCTCTAGACCTACTACCTACTACCTAGATCATTTATGAAAATGTTAAACAATAGTGGTCCAAGAACAGACCCTTATGGCACACCACTTTGTACTTCAGACCAATTTGAATACATTTCATTTACCACCACTCACTGCTCCCTATTATCCTACCAATTTCTAACCAAGTGCATATTGTGCTTCCTAGCCCAAGTTCTCTTAAGTTGTAGATAAGTCTCATGTGAGGTACTGTATCGAAAGATTTAGCAAAATCTAAAAATATTGCATCCACCTCTTTATCCTGATCAAGGCTCGCACTAACTGTCTCATAAAAGCCTATTAAGTTTGTTTGACATGATCTATCCTTCACAAATCCATGTTGGTTCCTATTTATTACCTTAAAAGTTTTAAGGAATTCCTGTATTCTTTCTCTTAAAATACCTTCCAATACTTTATCCACTATAGATGTAAGACTTACTGATCTATAATTACCCAGTTCAGATTTACTTCCCTTTTTGAATATTGGCACTACTTCCACTATATGCCAGTCTTTGGGGGCCATTCTTGATGTGAGTGACTCATTGAAAATCAAATATAGGGGTCTTGCTAATTCGCAGTGTAGCTCCATGAGAACCCTTGTGTGAATTCCATCGGGACCAAGTGAGTTATTAATCTTATTTTTTTTTAATTGGTCACAGATAACTTCCTTACTTAAATAAACATTAAGTAGTTGGACATTATCAATGTTGAGGTTATGTATCAATCCCGCCATCTGGTCCTCTCTTGTGAATACAGATGAGAAAAACTTGTTTAATTTTCCGCTATGTCATTGTCATCTTTGATTAGGATGCCTAAATTGCCTTTTAAAGGGTCTATACTGTCTTTCTTTAATCTTTTGATTTTGATCTATTTAAAAAACTTTTTGGGGTTTGATTTACTTTCCTTTGCTATAAGCTTTTTCATTTCAATTTTAGACGCTCTGACTATTTTAGTACAATCCTTATAGTACAGGAATGACTGCACCTTCCCATCCGATTTATACTTTTTGAAAGCTTGCCTCTTTTTTTGCCATTAGTTCCTTAATATTTTTGTAAAGCCACATTGGTTTGGAATTATTACTCCTTCGTTTGCTGTCCATTGGAATGAACTTTTGAGTATAATTAGCAAGCAACATTTTTAATACATCTCCATTTTTCTGTAGTATTCTTGCCTTGAAACAAAATTTCCCAGTCAGTGTTACCTAAAGCTTCATTCATCCTGTCAAAGTTGGCTTTGCTAAAGCTTAAAGTCTTAGTTGAGTCTATACAGGGCTTCTTGTGAAAACTAATATTGAATGTGGCCATTTTGTGGTCGCTGTTTCCCATGGGCTCCACTCCTATAATATTTGATATAAAATCCCCATTGTTTGTTATTACCAGGTCTAAGATTGCATTGTACCTAGTTGGTCCCTAATTAGTTGAAGTAAGCAGTGATCATTTAGAGTGCTTAAAAACCTATTACCCCTAGCAGTAAAACATAAATCATTAGTCCAATTTATCTCTGGATAGTTAAAATTAGATATGTGCGGTGGACACTTTTTGGGTTTATGTTTTGGTTTTGGATCTGGATCTCCGCTCATGTTTTGGATCTGGATAGGTTTTGCCAAAACCACCCTTTCAGGTTTTGTTTTTGTTTTGGATCTGGATGATTTAAAAGAAACCATAAAAACAGCTAAAATCACAGAATTTGGGGGTAATTTTGATCCTACGGTATTACTAACCTCAATAACATTCAATTCCACTAATTTCCAGTCTATTCTGAACATGTCACATCTCACAATATTGTTTTTAGGCCAAAAGGTTGCACCGATGTCACTGGATGACAAAGCTAAGCGACACAAGTAGGCGGCACAAACACCTGGCCCATCTAGGAGTGGCACTGCAGTGGCAGACAGGATGGCAGTTTTAAAAACTAGGCCCCAAAGAGCACATAATGCAAAGAAAGAAAAGAGGTAAAAGATGGAATTGTCCTTGGGACCTCCCACCAACTCTTATGTTGCATAAACAGGACATGCACACTTTAACAAACCAATCATTTCAGCGACAGGGTCTGTCACACGAATGTTGCTGAAATGATTGGTTTGTTTGCGTCCCCACAAAAAGAGAAGCAATTAATCCCTCCACCAAAAAAGAAGAAATTCATCTCTCCTTGCACAAACTGGCTCTACAGAGGCAAGATGTCATCATCATCCGTATCCTCCAATTCCTCATACCTTTCAGTGTGTACAGTACATCGTTATCCTCACAGAGTAATAATTTGTCCCCACTGGAATCCACCATTACAGGTCCCTGTGTACTTTCGTGAGGCAATTGCTTTTAAAGGTCTACCTGGAGGAATTTATAATTCATTTTGATGAACATCATTTTATCCACATTTTGTGGAAGTAACCTCCTACGCCGATCGCTGACAAGGTTACTGGCTGCACTATACACTCTTTCAGAGTACACACTGGAGGGGGGGCAATTTAGGTAACATAAATCCAGTTCATGTCAGGGTCTCCAAATTGCCTCTTTTTCCTGCCAGTATACTTACTGGACATGTCTACTTGGATGATGTCACTGATATAACTCTCCTTCATTCTTTCAATGGTAACAGCATCATATGCAGTGACAGTAGGCATGTCAGTAATTGTCGGCAGGTTCTTCAGTCTGGACCAGATGTCAACACTTGCTTCTGACTGCCCTGCATCACGACAGTGGGTGGGCTAGGAAATTATATCCCTTTCCTCGCAGCCCTAGTTGCGGATGAAAATGAAGGGGTTGCTGTTGACGGGTCACGTTCCACTGGAGTTGACAATTTTCTCACCAGCAGGTCTTTGCCCCTCTGCAGACTTGTGTCTGCCGGAAAGAGAGATATAACATTTTCTTTAAACCTAGGATTGAGCATGGTGGCCAAAATGTAGTGCTCTAATTTCAACAGATTGACCATCCTTGAATCTTGGCAAAGCGAATGAAGGGCTCCATCCAAAAGTCCCACATACTTAGTGGAATCGCTCCATCTCTTAGCTCCTCCTTCAATTTCTCCAGCTGCTTGTGCAAAAGCCTGATGAGGGGAAAAACCTGACTCATGCTGGCAGTGTCTTAACTGACTTCACGTATGGCAAGTTCGAAGGGTTGGAGAACACGGAAATCATTCTCCACTGCACCTGAGTCAGGTGCATTACCCCTCCTTTGCCTATATCGTAGGTGGATGTATAGGCTTGAATGGCCTTTTGCTGCTCCTCTATCCTCTGAAGCATATAGAGGGTTGAATTCCACCTCATTTCCACCTCTTGCTTCAGATAACGACAGGGCAGGTTCAAGAGTGTTTGCTGGTGCTCCAGTCTTCGGCATGCGGTGGCTGAATATCAAAAGTGGTCTGCAATTTTTTGGGCCACAGACAGCATCTCCTGCACGCCCCTGTCATTTTTCAAAAAATTCTGCACCACCAAATTAATTGTATGTGCAGAGCATGGGACATGCTGAAATTTGCCCAGATGTAATGTATGCACAATATTGGTAGCATTGTCTGATATCACAAATCCCCAGGAGAGTCTAAGTGGGGTAAGCCATTCTGCGATGATGTCTTTCAGTTTCCGTAAGAGGTTGTCAGCGGTGTGCCTCTTACGAAAACTGGTGCTACACAGTGCAGCCTGCCTAGGAATGAGTTAGCATTGGTGAGATGCTGCTACTGGTGCTGCTGCTGTTTTTGCTGCTGGAGGCAATATATCTACCAAATGGGCTGGTACAGTCATGTAGTCCTTAGTTTGCCCTGCTCCGCTTGTCCACATGTCCGTAGTTAAGTGGACAGTGTGTACAACCGCATTTTTTAGGACACTAAGGACACTTTTCTTAATGTCCCTGTACAGTCCAGGAACTGCTTTCCTAGTGAAGTGGAATCTAGATGGGATTTGGTACCAAAGTCACAGTACGTCCATCAACTGTCTAAATCCCACTGCACTAATGGCGGATACCGGACGCACGTCTCACACCAGCATAGTTGTTATGACCTCAGTTATCCGCTTTCCAACAGGGTAGGGTGACTGCTGTCATATTTCATCTTTCTCACAAAGGACTGTTGGACAGTCAATTGCTTAGTTGAAGTAGTACAAGTGGTCTTCCAACTTCCCCTCTGGGATGACGATCTACTCCCAGCAGCAACAACATCAGTGGCAGCAGCAGTAGGCATACCACTCAAGGATCCTCCGGAGGAATCCAGGTTAGGAGAGGACTCGTCAGTCATGCCAGTGACATGGCCTGCAGGACTACTTACATTCCTCTCTAATGAGGAAATTGACATTGAGGGAGTTGGTGGTGTGGTTTGCAGGACTTTGGGTACAACAGGAAGAAGGGATTTAGGTGTCAGTGGACTGCTTACACTTTTACCCAAGGTTTCTGAACTTGACAATGATTTCTAATAAATTCACTGCAGGTGAGGTATAAGGTAGGATGTTCCTAGGTTTTTAACGTCCTTACCCCTACTTATTATGGATTGACAAAGGTAACACACGGCTTGACGCCTGTTGTCTGGATTTGTTGAGAAATAATTCCACACCAAAGAGGTGGCTGTTTTTGGTATTTTGCCCAGGCATGCCAATGGGCTTTCTCATCCAATGGACATAAACTGTCTCCACTGGTGCCTTAGGCCAACAAACACATCACCATCAGAATCCTTATTGTCAACTTCCTTCTCAGCGCCAGCTACACCCATATCCTCCTCATCCTGGACTGGTAGTGCTCTTCCCACCACTTACAGAGGAAGTGCAGATAGTTGTAGGATCCTCCTCTTTCCATACAGTCTTGGAAAGGTCAGGCCTAAACATCGCAACCGCTGACACACTTGGACTCTCCTTGGGGATTTGTGATATCTTTGAATGCACAGTTGTATTTTCCTGTGCTTCAACAAGCTTAATTTTTACATTTTTCAAAAGGGAGGAAAGCTTTTATCCTCATGAGAAGCTGAGCCACCAGTTATGAACATAGGCCAAGGCCTTAGCCTTTCCTTGCCACTTTGTGTCGTGAATGGCATATTGCCAATTTTATGTTTCTTTTTTTTCTGATTATTCATTTTTACTTCTTGGATTTTACATGGCTTCTATGATATTGGGCATCGGCCTTAGCAGATGACGTTGATGGAATTGCATCGTAAATGTCATGACTGGTGGCAGCAGCAGCTTGAGCACTAGTACTAGGAACTGGAAGTGGTTCCTGATTTTCCTCCAAATTTTTGTTCTCCATTTCACAAGACAGCACCCCTTTTTTATTACAGCACTCAGAACAGTGCCCCTTTTTTTCACAGCTCCCCTGTATACAGGACCACTGTAATGTTATTTTAACAGCAGCAGCACACCTGAATTGTTATAGAATACAGGGCCAGTGTAATGTTATTTGAACAGCAGTACCCCTATATTTTGCAGCATATAGGAACAGTGTGCTTTTAATTTTTAACTTCTGCACACCTGCATTTTTATAGCATACAGGGACAGTGTTATATTATTTTAACAGCAGCACCACTATATTTTATGGCATGCAGAAGCAGTGTGAATTTTAATTTTTAACAACTCTACCCCTGAATTTTTACAACATACAGGGACAATGTAATGTTATTTTAACAGCAGCACCCCTATATTTTACAGCATACAGGAGCAATGTGCTTTTAATTTTTAACAACTGCAACCCAGAATTTTTACAACATGCGGGGCAAGTGTAATGTTCTTTGAACAGCAGCCCCCCTATATTTTACAGCATACAGGAGCAGTGTGCTTTTAATTTTCAACAACTGCACCCCTGAATTTTTATAGCATACTGGGCCAGTGTAATGTTATTTGAACAGCAGTACCCCTAGATTTTACAGCATACAGGAGCAGTGTCTTAAATGTTTAACAACTGTACCCCTTAATTTTTACAACATAACGTTATGTTGTAAAAATTCAGTGTAATGTCAGTGTAATGTTATTTGAACAGCAGCACCCCTATATTTTACAGCATACAGGAGCAGTGTGATTTTAATTTTTAACAACTGCACCCCTGAATTTTTATAGCATACACAGACAGCATAATGTTATTGGAACAGCAGCACCCCTATATTTTACAGCATATAGGAGCAGTGTGCTTTTAATTTTTAACAACTGCACCCCTGAATTTTTACAACAAACAGGGCCAGTGTAATGTTATTTGAACAGCAGTACCCCTAGATTTTACAGCATACAGGAGAAGTGTGTTTTTAATTTTTAACAACTGTACCCCTGAATTTTTACAACATAATGTTATATTTTAAAAATGCAGTGTAATGTCAGTGTAATGTTATTTGAACAGCAGCACACCTATATTTTACAGCATATAGGAGCAGTGTGCTTTTCATTTTTAACAACTGCACCCCTGAATTTTTACAACATACAGGGACAGCAGCACCCCTATATTTGAAAGCATACAGGAGGAGGATAGTGCCCCTGCACCCTGTACAACACAGTGACAGCAACACTCATGTATAGTAACAGCACATGAAACACCAGTGACAGCCAGGACTGTACCCCTAACATAGCACAGGTACACCACAGTGACTGCAGCAGCACCCCTACAGAGCACACACTAACCCCACCCAATGCCACCACCCACAGAGAGAGACAGAGGTCTGTCTCCCTCACTCTCCAAGTCCGGAGTGAAAATGGCGGCGACACGCGGTTGTTTATATGGAATCCAAACCTGTGAGAATCCGACAGCAGGATGATGATGTTTTGCCTTGTTCTGGTTTACGAGTCTAGCGGGAAGTCCCGAGCCAGGCTCAGATACCGGCTCAAAGTGTGAAGTATGGGGGGTGTTCTGTTTTCAGGGAACCAAACCCGCTCATCTCTAATATTTTTATTCTTCATCCTCCCAAAGCTATAATCTATGACTAGAATAATGTACATTTCAATGTATAGTTTGTTTAAATAGGCAGGGAAAACACAATAACCACACCTCAAAAATTCACTGCATGTTGACAGTGTCTCGGAAACCGGAGTGTATTTCTCTTTACTGTTGTCGTATAACGTACCAAGAGAAAAGCAAAAAGGTCTCTCTTGTGTGTAATGCAACAGGCAGTTTATCTAAAAGAATCCAAGCCCTGTGTACTGTTCTTTGACCGCAGAGGGATCCAAGGCCATAAAATATATATGTTTTGTATTTTCATGTTCATATTGTTTTGTCTGAATTCAGTGGAGACAGGTTTTCTTTTGAAGATATATTCTACTGTGCCACTGCTTCTATTTTAGATGAAGGGATTGGGAATGAGCTCTAAAAATCAGCAATCAGGATGAAGCTTGGAGGCAGCTGCTGGCAAAAGCAACTGCTCCTCTTGGACATTTTAAACACTAGACTTATCAAAAGAGAAACCATCTGCTAATCCTAGCAAAGGTTTATTTATTTCATTTTCTGCATATTGTTTTCTCTGAGCTTTTGTGACTTTTTTTTCTTAGTTACTTAAGTACTCATTAATGTAAGGATATACAAAGTAAAAGAAAAAATGATAACATATTAAGTATACTGTAACTGTATAGAGCAAAACATAACTATTCCATTAGAGTATACACAGTTTCACCATGTATGTAAACCTTATTTTAATGAAGGATGCTACCAGTCTCTGCAATTAAATCACTTACAGTCAAGCAAATGTTACTAGCCTAAAAGGGTAACTTAGGCATCTATTTATGAAACAGTGAAAAGAGTGGAGAAGTGAGCCAGTGGAGAAGTTGCCCATAGCAACCAATCAGCTGCTCCATACAATTGAACAGTATGCAAATGATAAATGTTCCTTTAATGCTGATTTGTTGCCATGGGCAGCTTCTCCACTGACTCATTTCTCCACACTTTTCACTGCTTCATGAATAGACCCCTTAATGCTGTAGGAAATTTGTGTTAAAAGTGCACACATAAACACTTGCAAACATAACATTTATTTGTTTATTTCATTAAGTATGAAATTTATATGTGCAATTTAAAATAAATATGTAACTGAGTCTACATGAAGATACTGTATGTTTAAAAGTAAAACACATCTTGTCTATTATTACGCTTACCATATTATCCCTTTAAACTGGACACGCATGAATTACACAGGTTCTTTGACTGATTAAAACATAGTCGTTTCTATAATGGGTGCACGGGGCCCACACCACACACTCTGCACCCATCTATTATTCTTACTCCTCAGCAGTCCTGTGGTGGCAACCCTGCACTGCGGACAAAAATCACTTGGAAAATGGCCATACATAATGCCAGAGCCTACTTGTCACAACGGAGGCTGCACGTGGGCCCTCTGCTCTCGTAAAACACCCCTGGATTAAAAACAGGTAAATTGCAGGCTTGAAGTCAGACAGCCAAAGAACATGTGTAATTCATTAGTGTTCTGGTTAAAAGGATGGTATGGTAAACCTATCTATGGCAGAACGCTTAAGATATAATTTCTAATCGTTTGTTGTCTGTGAAAGGTGTTTTTGTTGTAAAAGAATATGTTAAAGCTCTTATAGATCTGCAACCCCCAAAAGGAATGAGATGGCACTCACCAGACTTCAAACTGAATAGTTTCCAATAATATTTTTTCAAAGATCATGCCAGTTGGATCTTTGAAAAAATATTATTGCAAACTATTCAGTTTGAACTCTGGTGAGTGCCATCTCTTCCCCTTTGGATGTTGCAGATCTATATATTATTTGGATATCTTTATATTAATTTGCATAGCACCCCAGCAGCTGTCTCCAGTTGGGTAAGAGTACAGGACTTGTGTTCTTTATATATATATATATATATATATAGAGAGAGAGAGAGAGAGAGAGAGAGAAGGATCAGCTTACCCGGACACCCATATGGTGGTCAATGTTTCATTTATTTAACATAAATTTCATCAGGACATGTGCATAAACACACAATCTTACCTTATATAAAGACAGAACTATCAGAATCCCGCCACCGGAACATTAACTCGACCTAGCGCGGGCACCAGCGGACTCCAATGATGTCTGAATCCAGCGACATGTGCCTCTCGGCGCCGTTACTATGGAGACCCGGCACTACACGCTGTGACAGAAAATAAACAAAGAATGTGTAATCTTTTACATGACAGCCCAGCGGCAAGGCAGCACTGCATAATTAAATGTAGAAACCATAAAAACAGAGCATGAGGCATAAGCACAAATATATAATGCCTAGAGGCACTACCTACAGCCCATATCTAGCCCAGAGATGCACTATATTTAAATGTGTACTAACAGGGTGCACAGGATCATAACTGGCATAAACAATAAATATCTATATTAATATAACAGCCAAGCCAGATCACCTATATAGTAGGTGGTCATAAACAATCAGCACCCCTATGAATCCCGTTAGATACAGCAAATCGAAAAAGAAAATAAACACTGTAGCCAGAGAAAATAGACAAATAATTCCGAAAGTCAAACAAGGGTCCCTAAATGAAACAACCCAAATTATTAGTCTCATTAAGGCCCCATGGGGCCACTGTTTTTAATTGGTGGATCCACCGTGCTTCCCTGCAAAGTAGCTGTCTGTCACAATCACCGCCTCTTATATTAGGGGGGGGGGGGTGATCAATGATTTTATAACTAAGCGTAGCCAAGGACTGTTTAGTGTCCCGAAAATGGCGTGATACTGGTTGTTCTTGCAGTTTCCTCTCCATAGCATCCCGGATTGCTTTACGATGTAAAGCCATACGTTCTCTAAAAGATCTTATAGTATTGCCAATATAAAGTAGACTGCAGGGGCAGCGAATATAATAAATTACATGGGTAGTCTGGCAAGATACCACATGGCGAATCTTCAATTTGGCCCTAGAATGGGGATGAGCAAAGAACATACCAGTTTCCGTATAGCTGCAAGTTGTGCAGCCCACACATCTATAGCAGCCAGGTTTTTTACTCATAAAATGTTGTGGACGACTTGTTCCTAAGCCTGAAATGTCATTGTGCACCAAGATGTCGCGCAAGTTTCTCGATCTTTTTTAACTCAGTATCATTTTGGTATAGCGCCGGGTCTCCATAGCAATGGCGCCAGGAGGCGCATGCCGCAGGATTCGTGACATCAGTGGAGTCCGCTGGCGCTCAGTTGAGTGAATGTTCCGGTGATGGGATTCTGATACTTCTGTTTTTATATAAGGTAAGATTGTGTGTTTATGCACATGTCCTGATGAAATTTATGTTAAATAAATGAAACGTTGACCACTATATGGGTGTCCGGGTAAGCTGATCCGGGCACGCTGACTGGCTGATATACTGAATTCTGTGAGTGCCGCAGTCTTTCTCTTCTCTACAAATTTTCAATACTGAAGGCGCCTAGGTAGTTGATCACTTACAGTTGGAGTACCGATCAAGTTTCTTCTCTCTATCTCTCTCTCTCTCTCTCTCTCTCTATATATATATATATATATATATATATATATATTACAGTATATGTGTGTGTATTCATAGACTAACTTTCAAGGTACACTCGCCAAATTTACACACCGTTCCTTTATTAACTTGGTTTCAAGTCAAACAGCAGTCCACTGTTTCAATTCTCTATGAAGCCATTTTCAAAGCACACATCCAAAAAAGTAGAGCCCTTAAATACCCAGGAACACCTCAACAAATACACATTTAAATTCAAATCCAGACCTAGATCAATAATGTCACAAATATATAAACATTTGTGATACCTTGCTGGAAAGCAAGCAAATGTACTGGTGCCAGTGTAAGCTGGCTGCAATTCCTAACTCAGTCCATGCTCTTATTTATCCAATGTTTATTCTGAAACTTTCTATGCACGGTGTACTCATGGATCAATGAAGACCTGGACTATACTATAGGTAAGTACTATTCAGACATAGACTTCCTGGATGATTTCTGGATCCTTTTCTTTTGCGCTCACCATGACAGAGAGGCAGGTTGCCTTAGACACAAAAAATACATTGTTTCCATTCACAGATTAGTATTACAATATGCAATATGTTATGGCAGTTAATTAGCTTTGTAATACTTGTTAAAAGACAACTGCCTTTACAGTTACAAATATAGGTTTAGCTTACTATTTTTCAGCAATAATTGTAGTTATTTTTTTCAGATGCCACACAGCATGAATCATATGTTTAGATGAGAATATATCTATTTCCATAGCAGCATAATTTGTCATGAACAAGAAAGAACATAGCAATTGGCAATGTACTATGCAGCATGAATTGTATGGCTAGTTCACCAGTTAATTTATCTAGAATCAACCAGAAAACATATAATTTAACCACTAAAACTCTCTACAAACAACAATGTAATCAGTTTGATTGGATATATTGCCCACACATCAGTCTTGGAAGTATATATATATTTATTTATTTATTTATTTATTTATTTATGTATGTGCTTTCTTTATTCAATTGATCCGTGTCTTGCATCTAATAGCATTCACGTTGGTGCAGACAGGAAGAATGTCTGGAGTAAATAGCTAGTGAGGAAATCCTAGATCTGATTTGCAAGTTCCAAGGAGTCAGCAACAGTGGAAGTAACTTACTTTAGTCAATAATAGGTCCACTCTATGTTTCTCTATAGGGGCATGTAATTATGGATGACAATGCAACAACCTAATCGTAATGGTGAGATGATATGCTTCTCTTTGTGGAATTAGCTGAGGCTGAACATCATTCAACTTTTACTGAAATTCTAACACTGCTGGTGAGCTATGGGAGACATGTAATATTTATCATGCAGTCTGTAAATTTAGCTTTGATGAAAAATTATTAAAAACTTTACCACTTTAACAGAAGTTTCCCAGGTTGTTAAAATGTAACTGATCCATCCCTTATCAAAGGGAAGGACATTTAGTACCTGAGCCTGTGGACAGCAGCAGTAATTTATCTGACAGAATGAGACGCAACATCAAGAACAGCCAGAGGTGGAGCACTTCTTGGTTTCCATTTTCTGGTGACTCCCATCTCATGTATATGGTCAACATGTTTCATTTTCTAATGCTCAAACCTTTTTCAAGACTAGCATGTTGCTTATTAGCTACTCTTTTAGCCTTACTTAATTAAAGCAGCAGTGGTGTTAATTTCTCATTGATTCTAGTTAATCTAGTACTGTAATCGAGTGTTACCCATACATTATAATGCTGTATAGAAATGAGTTTACAAATATATATCATTTGATAAGGACATATAAACATGCATACAAACAGAGAAGTTTACCCTGGTTATTAATAGAGATGAGCAGGTCCAGATCTCCAGAAACTGAACCCACCGGAAATTCGCAATCTGAGTCGGGATCCTCGGAACGAAGGAAAACATCACCCTCAGATACTCGTGCGATTTGGATTCTATAAAGGTCCCCAGTGATGGGCCACATTTTACTCCAGCAGTGGATCTTGTATTGAATAGACATGTCTGTGCTGTGTCCATCCAGGTCTGCTGTGCTGTCCATCAATGGGTGCTGCTTTGTCTTCCAGGGGTTCTTTGTTCATCCATAAAGGGGTGCTCTGCAAATCTAGGGGTGCTCAGTAAATGTAGGGGTCCTCTGTCAATGTAGGTGTGCTCTGTCAATCTAGGGGTGCACTGTCAATCTAGGGGTGCTCTTCTGCAGTATTCTAAACAAAATAAAACCTAAATATATAATTTGAAAAAATTATATTTTTTTGGATGTTAAGCTTAGTGTAGTATATTATTATTTTTCTGCGACACTGCCGGTCAGACCGTAGTGTGATCATACACATATTGTGACACTGAAGGTGAATGTAAACCACAGCGATATATTACTATTTCTGATTCATACATGTATTGTGTGACATTGTAGATAAAAGAAAGATGCAGCATTTTATTTCTGACTCTTACACGTATTATCTGACACTGTAGCTGAAAGTAAACCACAGAGTGGGAGCAGGGCCGAAACTAGGATTTTCGTCACCCGGGGCAAGGAAGTAATTTGGCGTCACACACACACACACACACACACACACACACACACACACACACACACACACACAAACCCTATCAGACTAAAATAATCAGATTATCAAACATTTTGAAAAAAGTGGATACTACTGGACAATATTCTCCTTTGTGCCTCAAATGCCATATGCGTCACATGCACCTCCAGCGTGTTCAATTACATGCTCCTCTGTGTGTCCCCATACATTGCACTATATCATAACACTTCATCACTGCACTACATTCCCCTATCCACTGCACTACATCACTATACTACATCCCCTTCACGCTGAACTACATCACTACACTACATGCCCCTATGCACTCCACTACATACCCTATATGCTACACTACATCACTACACTACATCCCTTTATATGCTACGCCACATCAGTGCACTACATGCCCCTATATACTACAATACATGACCACACTGCATACCCTATATGGTAAACTACATCACTGCACTACACCCCTCTATAAGCTACACCAAATCCCCCCATCTGGGAGGTAAAGCGTAGGTTGATTCTGCTAACTGGGTGCACAGTGCGCTTCTATAGTAGCTTGTACAGTGCACCCCATGCTAGTCGAAGCACTGCATGACAAAGAAGAGAGTTTAAGACAGTAGCCAACATGAGAGAGATCCCAGGTACTGGAGCTCACCCGCACAGCGTCAGAGCCAGCTGCGGGCAAACAGGTGAGTCAGATACATTGCCGTGGGAGCTGTCTGCTGTCTCACTGGAGCAGCACAGCACTGCCGGGAAAAACACTAAACATAAAAACCCTGCTCATCTAACTCCTTGGCGACCCCTAAAATCCTGCACCCGGGGCACATGCCCCCCCCCCTATTTACGGCCCTGGTGGGAGAAGGGTCTCAAGTACAATTCCACCTTGCACACTGCTGTGTGTCAATGATTCAGAGATGTGCTATAAACTGCTGTGTGTTTGTGCCGCTGCTCTGTTGGTTAGTAACCAGCCAGCTTGCTACAGCCTTTGGCCTAAAACAGATGAAAACAATATTGTGAGCTGTGAGGTGGTCAAAGTTGACTGGACATGACTGGAAATGAATGTTAATGAGGCTAATAATAATGTAGGAACAAAAACAGGTCCAAAGTATGTGGTTTTAGCTGTTTTTATGATTTTATTGACAAAAATACAGAACCAAAACTTAAACCAAAACACACAAGGGTGGTTTTGGAAAAAATGAAAAATTAGAGATGAGCAGGCCGGATTCCCAGGAATCCGAACAGTTCCGAATATAGGCCGAACGTCATCATCCCACGTTGGATTCTCGCGAGACTTCAAGTCTGTAAAGGCTCGGCATGCCATGGCTCAGCACCACTTCCCTGCATGCTTCCACGCTGAAAAAAGCTCTGCTGTTCTGCGCTGTCAGTCTTTGTCCTTTAAAAGGCAGGCTGTGAAAGTGTCCATCAGGGCCTGTCAGTCAGAGTGTCCATCAGGGGCTGTGCTGTGCGGCTGTCAGAGTGTCTATCAGGGGGTTGTCATTCAGAGTGTCCATCAGGGACTGTATATGGGGCAGTGTCAGTCAGTGATATAACAGCCCGGGGCTGTATCAGTCAGTGTAGTAGTGTACACAAGAGGCTGTCAGTCAGTAGTGTACATATAAGGGGCTGCCAGTCATTGTGTCCAGCAAAGCTAGTGGTTTTTTTTTTGGTGCTGTCACTGTCCATCAAAGGGGCTGTGTTGCTATCATTGTGTCCATAGTGCCTTGCTGAAGTATTCACCCCCTTTGCATTTTTCATGCTTTGTTGCCTCACAACCTGGAATTAAAATGGATTGTTAGAAGGTTTGCATCATTTCATTCACAGAACATGCCTACAACTTTGAAGATTTTTTTTATTTATTGTGAAGCAAACAACAAATAGGACAAAATAACTGAAAACCTCAGCGTGCATAACTGTTCACCCACTTAAAATCAGTACTTTGTAGAGCCACCTTTTGCAGCACTTACAGCTGCAAGTCACTTTGGATAAGTCTCTATGAGCTTGCCACATCTTGCCACTAGGATTTTTGCCTGTTCCTCAAGGCAAAACTGCTCAAGCTCCTTCATGTTGGATGGTTTCCACTTGTGAACAGCAATCTTCAAGTCTGACCACAGATTCTCAATTGAATTGAGATCTGGGCTTTGACTAGGCCATTCCAACACATTTAAATGTTTACACTTAAATCACTCGAGTGTTGCTTTAGCAGTATGCTTCAGGTCATTGTCCTGCTGGAAGGTGAACCTCCATCCCAGTCTCAAATCACAGGCAGACTGAAACAGGTTTTGCTCAAGAATATCCCTGTATTTAGCACCATTCATCTTTCCCTCGACCCAAAGCAGTTTACCAATTCCTGCCGCTGATAAACATCCCCACAGCATGATGCTGCCACCACCATGTTTCACTGTAGGGATGGTATTCTTGGGGTGATGGGATGTGTTGGGTTTGCGCAAGACATAGCAGTTTCCTTGGTGCCCAAAAAGTTAAATTTTAGTCTCATCTGACCAGAGCGCCTTCTTTCTTACATTTGGGTAGTCGTCCACATGCCTTTTGGCAAACTCAAAATGTGCCTTCTTATTTTAAACACTAAGTAATGACTTTTTTCTGGCCACTCTTCCATAAAGCCCAGCTCTATGGAGTGTACGGCTTATTGTGGTCACATGCGCAGATACACCAGTTTCTGCTGTGGAACTCTGCAGCTCCTTCAGGGTTACCTTTGGTCTCTGGCAGCCTCTCTGATTAATGCCATCCTTTCCTGGTCTGTCAGTTTTGGTGGCCGGCCCTCTCTTGGCAGGTTTGTTGTGGTACTATGGGGGTCATTCCGAGTTGATCGCTCGCAAGAAGTTTTTAGCAGCCATGCAAATGCTATGCCGCCGCCCACTGGCAGTGTATTTTAGCTTTTGTGTAGTTTCCGAGTAGCTCAAAACCTACTCAGTGCTTGCGATCACTTCAGACTATTCAGTTCCGGATTTGACATCACAAACCCGCTCAGCGTTTGCCCAGCCATGCCTGCCTTTTTCCTGGCATGCCTGCATTTTTCTGCACACTCCCTGAAAACGATCAGTTGCCACCCAGAAACACCCACTTCATGTCAATCACTCTGCGGCAAGCAGTGCGACTGAAATGCATCGCTAGACCCTGAGCAAACCTACATTGTTTGTTGTGCCCGTACGTCACACGTGTGCATTGCACCGCATACACATGTGCAGAACTGCCATTTTTTAGCCTGATCACTGTGCTGTGAACAAATGCAGCTAGCAATCAACTTGGAATGACCCCCTATGTTCTTTCCATTTGAAGATGATGGATTTGATGGTGCTCCGGGGATCATAAAAGATTTGGATATTTTTTTATAATCCAACCCTTACTTGTACTTCTCAACAACTTTGTCCCTGACTTGTTTGGAGAGCTTCTTGGCCTTCATGGTTTGATACCTCTTGCTTAGTGGTGTTGCAGCCTCTGGGGCCTTTCAGAAAAGATGTGTTTATACTGACAGATCATGTGACACTTAGATTGCACACAGTTGGCTTAGATTGCACACAGTTGGACTTAATTTCACTAATTATGTGACTTCTGAAGGTAATTGGTTGCACCATAACTTTTGAGGGGCTTCATAGCAAAGGGGGTGAATACATATGCACATGCCAATTTTAACATTTTTATTTTAAACAATTCATTTTTATACACATTTTTCTCATTTCACTTCACGAACTTAGACTATTTTGTGCAGTTCCATCACATAAAATTTAGTTCAAAAAATAAATAAAAAAATTACAGGTTGTAATGTACCAAAATAGTTAAAAAGCCAAGGGGGTGAATACTTTAGCAAGGCACTGTACCAATAACTCTTGTATAATGTGTTTAGCAATTTGATGAGAGATTTTAAAGCAAGACATTTCCTACAGATAATGTTAATTGAGTCCAATATATCAACAAGTGTGTAATTTCCAACTTCCCACCTTTTATTCACCGTACCTACTGTAATCCCTTCTTAAATTATCTCTTGTTTAACTGAGCTGAAGTGGAATTGATCTATAGATAGCATAGTACATTAGCCTCACATATTTGTTATGGTATGTAGGTATCTTCCAAATATACATTATCATACATATGCCTTACTTCCAAGACTGCCATTCTGTTAAATACATAGATACTAATAAATTATTTAAAGTGCCTGTAAAGGAGAATTGATGTCAAGCCCACACAATCACTTTATTATCATTCTATTTTTTATATTTGTTTTTGTTTTCTTCTTTTAATTACAAAGTAAATAAATAATAAATGATGGGTATTATGCCATTTGTAGTTCAATGGGATTAAGAAAACAGACAATGAATACCATATATTTAGGTCTACACCATATGTATGGACATCTTCATGATTAATTATCTAAGGAGGAGTGCTGGTTCATATGCATTCTAATAATTTTTTTATGAATGTTTAACATCTAAAAAGTTTCTGATTGCAGATAGTATACAGCAATATGAAAGAAGTTTCTTAAATACATTGGAGATCTACATCAACTGAGATCCGTAGAGCGATTAGCAGTTGTACTGGTTTGGTTTGATCTCTTTCAAACTTGGGTAGCATTTGCCTAGCTCTCTAAGCAACACTATTGGTCCATGGATCGTGCACTACAGTATATGACAAAACAGTGTAATACAGCCTGCAGTTGGTAATATTTAACACTTGTAAGACCTGGAACAAAGGAGTAAAATAATACTTGCACCCTTGTCAAATTAATAACTAATGTATTAGATATGGAGCCAATGTAATGCTTGCCATTTGTGCACTTAGCCACACTGTAGTTATGATAATTGAGACCAGCTGTTACACTGTTCAGCATTTGGACTTGATCCAAAATAACTGCAGAGAGACACCACTCAAAGGAGTCAGAGCTGGTATAGATGTAGCCTTCCAGTCTGTACTTAAACAGCAGTTTGCTTTGGGCCAAGAGTCAATGTCTGTCTGGTGGTAAAATTCTCCTATTACTGCATTAATATTAAACCATCTGGATAATAATTAAAATATGATAGAAGTTAAACAAAAACAACATCATAGCCAGTATAAGACCTCAGCTCTATTCCTTCTGCAGACCTATATGGCTACTTAAATTCTTATTTATTTTCTCAAAATAACAATAACACTTAAGTTCAACCACAGAGTAAGCGCTAATTTATCTATGATTAAATCTACCATTATTCTAGCAATTTAAACTTTCAAGACAAATAAATGTACATATTTTCATGTTACTCCCTCGCTTTATGATGCTTCAGTCCACAAAAATATACATGGATAATGACTTAGCCAGTAGATCCTATTTAAATCATTACAGGCACTTGAGCAACAAACCATATTTTAAGCATTAAAATGAAAACACAAGTAAAATGTTCTGCAGGGATTTTTGGCAAAAAATGTGGTACCTGTACTAACTTATTTATTATTTCCCCTTAACTCGCAGGAATATATATTGTGAAATCTGCCATCATTACATATGGAAATTTAATTACCATAGTAAGTGAGAGTACAACATGCTAAATACAGTTCTAGCAGAAAAAAACAGGTAGTCCCATTGTTGCATTAATAGTGATGAATGTGTTGTTATCATGCAATGAATATAGGGTCTAATTCAGACCTGATCATAAATGTGCTAAATTTAGCACAGCTACGATCAGCTTCCCTGACATGCGGGGGGACGCCCAGCACAGGGCTAGTCCGCCCCGCATGTTGGTCCTTGCCCATTGCAAAGTGGCAATGCGTTCGTACTTGAAGAGTAGGTCCCTGCCAGCGCAGCTTCTGTGCGCTGGAAGGGAGCTACTTGTCGCTGTCCGGGTCGCAGTGGCTGCGTGTGATGTCATGCAGCCATCACGGTCCACCCCCCAAATTGTCCAGGCATGCCTGGGTTGCCTGGACCACGCCCATCCAAGTGCCTCCGGCCCGTCCCCTCCCACCCAGCGACCGCCTCTACCTGTCAATAAGGCAGAGGCAATCCCAGGGCTGAGACAGCCTTCGACTGTCTGGCATGCGCCGGAGAAAATGCACAGTAGCAATAAGGTCTGAATTAGGCCCATAGAGACAAAAATGTGGTGCAAAAATTTACTTTTTTTAAGTTGTTCGTTTTTTACCTGCTTTTTCCTCACAAATGTTTATGTATAAAAACAAATATCACTTAATTTTAGTTTTAATAGATTCAATGTAAAGAAAATAATAATAACTAATATAACAGTTCTTATCTTCTATAGATCTTTAGACACTGACTTACCGGAGGACCTTAAACAGTTTTCCAATGTCTCTACAATGACCTTTCTATCTGACTATCCAGGATGGACTTCCCCAGTCATGTTACAAATGTTCAAAATACACTTTAAATGTGTGTGACAATAAATGAAAACAGCATACTGCCAGTACAGTCTTCTTTTAGCTATAGTCATAAATATAAACAGGACCTCTGAGACTTATGGCCAGCCCATGGTGCTAAAGGGGCAGTGATCAAACACTGAGGCGTACAGATGGGTCCACCTTTATCTTGACTTCGTTGATGCACCTAGGCACACCATGGTTTATCAACATAAACCCTTCATCTATTGTTCTCAGCTGCAATACAATACAGAGAGAACAATACATCAGGGGATTAAGTCATTACAGCAGGGGATTAAGTCTCACTGACCTGGCTCAATTAATCCTATTAAAGGCCATGATAAACATGGACCCATATGTAGCTGTACCAATTCATTAACACATTAACACATATATTTTTCAAATGTTTTACCAGTGTTGATATTTTTCCATTTGTTCCTTGGTAGCCCTACTTCATCACATACCATGGAGTTGACTATTGTCATCTATCATTGTCACTTTGAAAAAATTCCTAGACTGAGGATCTTCAGCTATCATAGATGACTGATCTACTTTTTCATATATTTTTTGTAAGATTGTAGGTATGGCATTGTCTAATGTAGGGTTATTGTTTAGCTTATGATAAAACTTTTCTTCGCAGTATGATTTTTGTGGGAGGAATGTGGGATGGGTGGCACTTGTACTTCTCAGTTACAGTTAGCTCTAAAGAAAGTTCTCTTTAAAAGTTATCATGCACCTGCTGAAAGACAGCTGCGTGTATTTTAAATGTTTCCACTTCATCATCACTGCTTGCTATGATAAGCTATTTCTGAAAATAGATTATATTGTAATTTCATTTTGTGAAGCTGTCACACAAACCTGGAAATACAGTTTGCTTTGCATTATACACAAATAACAAATTTAGAGATTAAGGAAGGTGCATAGAAGTTTTGTGCATATCAGAATTCGTAGCACAGGCATTTCTGCTTTTGCTTTGCCAAAAAGCTGAAATGCAGCTGAAATGTGAGCAAAAAGTGACCTGTTTGGGTGCCTAAATAGCATTTTTTGGCAATTAGTTTAGTTGGGTTTTGACCCTTTATGTGGTTGAACCCAACTGCTATGGGCGCAACCTGCATGATGGTATCCGTTCTTTAGGTCGACAACACTTAGGTCGACACTTATTAAGTCGACCACTATGGGTTGACATGAATTATGTCAACATGGTCACTAGGTCAACATGGCAAAGGCCAACACATAAAAAGGTTGACATGGGTTTTAAAAAATTTTTCAACTTTTTCATACTTTACAATCCACGTGCACTACAATTAAGAATAGTAACCTGTGCCGAGTGCATCGGTAGCAGAGTGCGGCCCCTTGCCCGAAGCATGGTGAGAGAAGCAAGCCATGCAAGGGGAACATGGTGCACTAATTGGGTATCCTGGTCACTTTACGAAGAAACAACACCAATTTAAAAAAACAAAACTCATGTTGACCTTTCTCCATGTCGACCTTTTGCATGTCGACCTAATGACTGTGTCAACCTATTTCAGGTATCGAAATACGTAGGTTATTGGGGACTGCGCTTGTCACTCCAACTTGATAGATAAGCTACTAAGGGTGGTAAGAAGGGAATCCACATATCCCTAAATTATTGTACATAAAGCAAAAAAAGGGGGGTACCTCCCAGTGCTAAATTAATCAGGTATTGTATTGACCTTAATAACTGTAAATTGTAGCTTCATTTATTTCATTAATATCTATTTTTCAAATACATTTACACAAAATGATATTCTGAAATGTTGTTTTATTTGAATAAAATAGAATAAAAAAATAAGTAGAAATATATAACAATTATTCTGGTATTTAATAAAATGTAATAAAAAACAGTGTTTCCTAATACCGGTATACTCATATATAACACACTACAACATATAACAAAAAAATTCCCAGTGAAACGCCTCTGTGAATTACTCACTCTTACTGTACAAAGTCTTGTGCAGTACCAGAATGGATTTAGGTGTCCATATAGACAGAACGAAATGGGTACTTTCAAAGTCTTCAAGTTCTTTTTGCAATGGCCCACTATGGGCTGAATAAGGTAATATCCATAAGAGCCTTATTGCCAGTCAATGGTTAATGAGTCCTCTAAACTTACTTGTTTTGCTTGGCACTGTAAGGTTGAAGAGCATCGGATGTCTGCCGGCAGATGTGCTGTGGTGCTCCGCGATCAACTAGTTTCGCCTGTCTAAGTAGGCTTCATCAGGATAGCTGCAAGCACCTTGTGTCCCGTTTTTATGCTCCTACAGTGCCAGTTTCCATAGTTACCAATGTTTATTTCCACCCTTAATGGCCTCATTGAACCCGTCACTTCCGCCCTTAAGGGTCGCGTCATTTCCGCTCAGTCATCTCCAGAAGTCTAATGCGGGATGCCGTGGTTACTGCCAGCATCGCTCCATCGCTTCTGGCCACGGCTTCCGCCCTCTTTATACTTGCGTCATTTCCCCCTTATGGTGCAGTACCGTTGCTGATCATTGTGGTTACTAAAAACCGAACGTTGTGTCACTTCCGCCCATCTGATTGCGTTACTTCCGCCCAGAGCAAGGCGATGATAGTAATCTTCCTGCATTCCAGCACAGTTCCCACCCCTTTTTTTAGAAGGGGAAAAGTGGATTTTGTATTTCAAATCGAAAAAACAGGATTTCTATTTCACCCTTACAGGGCTTTTCTCAGCAGTATTCCTTATTTTCTTCTTTCATTAAAATTATATACAATTCTATTTAGAAGTCTTTATCTGTGCCTCGGATACACTATCCTCCTTTTTACATGGATGTTACTTGGTGATCTTAGCGGCCACTCCTTATTCTTATTCTTTTATTTCTTTTTCTTATTACAGGTGTCGACCTAGTCACTGTCGACCAATAGTGGTCGACCTAATGACTGTCTACCTAGTTACTGTCGACCCAATGATCCACTCCCATGCACAATAATGGGGATCAATTGAATATTGCACCGTGATCTCTCATTACTTTACATGGGAGAACTATGGGGCTAATTCAGACCTGATCGGTGCTGTGCACATTCGCTGTCTTTAGCTAGCGAACGCCTCTGCCTGATTGACAGACAGAGGTGGTCGCTGGGCGGGAGGGGGCAGGACGGCAGCGTTAAGCTGCCATTTAAGCAGCACAGTCTGGCCAATGCAGGTGTGGCCGAACTGTGCTAGGGATGGGCAGCGGCGGCTGCGTGATGTCACGCGCAGCCGCTGCGACCTGGGCAACGACGAGTAGCTCCCGGCCAGCATGCAGGAGCTGCGCTGGCCGGGAGCTACTCCTGAAGTACAAAAGCATTGTCACTGTGCAATGCTATTGTACTTCTGCGACGGGGCAGGGACTGACATGCGGGGTGTCCCCCCGCATGTCAGTGTCCCTGATCGTAGCTGTGCTAAATTTAGCGCAGCTACAATCAACTCTGAATCACCATCTTGGTGTGATACAATATTTGAATATTGCCCTATGTTGTCAATAGAGCTGGGTCTACAATGTTCTCCATACATTTTGTTCTGTAGTATGGTTCAAATTTCAGGTAGAACAATTTCCATTCGGAACAACAATAAAGTCCAATTAATGAGAATATTGCACAGAACAGGTTCTCTTTAATTATGTGTAATTGTACATAAGGCATACTGTATGATGATTACCAAACCAGGAAATACAGAGAGGTGCCAACTGAGCTAGGTTATCGTTAATAAACTATTAAAGCGGCATACTCTTAAATGAAACAATTAACCACATGTTTTGCTAATAGAAACTCCCAAATACTTAATAGCCACTGGATACCACAGATAGTTGTGCTCTAAAAGTTTACTAGTTGTAAGGGATACATGTAACACTAAAGCTTCTGACTCAGTAGTGTTGATCTGGTATCCAGAATAGTTTCCATAGATGTCTAATTTTGACTGGGAAGTGAAATTTGAATAGATAACAGGGTCAACATCATGTCATCAGCAAGCAACAATAATTTACAGTGCCTACCGTCCACCAGGATTTTCTTAATGTCAAAGTTACATAGAATTCTAGCCACTAGTGTCTCGATAAATAAGGTGTAGTGCAATGGGGAAAGGGGGCATCCTTGTCCCACTGGGCAAGCTAAATATTGAGAAAGAAAGTCCATTTGTAGAAACTGAAGCTATCAAGTTGGACTATAGAGCACCCTTGGCCATCAGAAAATCTCCATGAGTACCATTATTTTAAGGTCTGAAACATAAAAGGCCAGTAGAGCTTGATGAAGGCCTATCCTGCATTGAGGCTAATATAATCACAGGCAAAGTTTTTTTGATTAATGTTAGAGGGGTGTAAATCATTGGATCTGAAAAAAAGGCTACAATGTCTAAGTCGACCCCAAAAGGCCGAAATGCACAAGGTTGACATAGGAAAAAGGTTGACATGGACAAAAGGTTGACATGGATAAGGTTGACACAGAAAAAGGTTGACATCTGGGTTTTTTGTGTCATTTATGCCATAAAATGACCAGGAAACCCAATTAGTGCACCGAATTCCCTTGTATGGTTTGGTTTGCTCACCATGTAGCAGGCAAGGCTACTATTCCCAATCGTAGTATCGATAGTAAAGTATGAAAAAGTTAAAAATGTAAAAAAATGTAAAAACTTCATGTCAACCACATGCTGTGTATACTACTGCCCTTTCGACCATGTCAATCTAATGCATGTCGACCAACAGTGGCTGACCTATTGACTGTCGACCTTACTACTGTTGACATATCATCTGGATACCACATTAGAGATCAGAGTAATTGTCCTCCTAGTATTATAGTCTGCCTTGTCAGCACAAAGATATCCTGCATCAAACAGCTCTGTGAGGCACATATTCAGTCTACTCACCAGAATTTAGCAAAATTGCAATATCTGCATTAAGCAGGGAAATTCGCCTGTAGTTAAGAATGGATAGTTTAAAATGAAAACACTTTAAATGTAACTTAAAAAAAAAAAAAGACGTCAATGGTAAATCTACCTAAGGGATTATTTTATTGATGTTTTGATTTATACTGATTATGTAATATTTATCTTTCACTGTGTATGACCATTAGTGATGTGCACCGGCAATTTTTCGGGTTTTGTGTTTTGGTTTTGGGTTCGGTTCCGCGGCCGTGTTTTGGGTTCGAACGCGTTTTGGCAAAACCTCACCAAATTTTTTTTGTCGGATTCGGGTGTGTTTTGGATTCGGGTGTTTTTTTCAAAAAACCCTAAAAAACAGCTTAAATCATTGAATTTGGGGGTCATTTTGATCCCATAGTATTATTAACCTCAATAACCATAATTTCCACTCATTTTCAGTCTATTCTGAACACCTCACACCTCACAATATTATTTTTAGTCCTAAAATTTGCACCGAGGTCGCTGGATGGCTAAGCTAAGCGACCCAAGTGGCCGACACAAACACCTGGCCCATCTAGGAGTGGCACTGCAGTGTCAGACAGGATGGCCCTTCCAAAAAATACTCCCCAAACAGCACATGACGCAAAGAAGAAAAAAAAGAGGCGCAATGAGGTAGCTATGTGAGTAAGCTAAGCGACCCTAGTGGCCGACACAAACACCTGGCCCATCTAGGAGTGGCACTGCAGTGTCACGCAGGATGGCCCTTCCAAAAAATACTCCCCAAACAGCACATGACGCAAAGAAAAATGAAAGAAAAAAAGGTGCAAGATGGAATTGTCCTTGGGCCCTCCCACCAACCCTTATGTTGTATAAACAGGACATGCACACTTTAACCAACCCATCTTTTCAGCGACAGGGTCTGCCACACGACTGTGACTGAAATGACTGGTTGGTTTGGGCCCCCACCAAAAAAGAAGCAATCAATCTCTCCTTGCACAAACTGGCTCTACAGAGGCAAGATGTCCACCTCATCATCATCGTCCGATTCATCACCCCTTTCACTGTGTACCTCCCCCTCCTCACAGATTATTAATTCGTCCCCACTGGAATCCACCATCTCAGGTCCCTGTGTACTTTCTGGAGGCAATTGCTGCTGGTGAATGTCTCCATGGAGGAATTGATTATAATTCATTTTAATGAACATCATCTTCTCCACATTTTCTGGAAGTAACCTCGTACGCCGATTGCTGACAAGGTGAGCGGCGGCGCTAAACACTCTTTCGGAGTACACACTGGAGGGAGGGCAACTTAGGTAGAATAAAGCCAGTTTGTGCAAGGGCCTCCAAATTGCCTCTTTTCCCTGCCAGTATACGTACGGACTGTCTGACGTGCCTACTTGGATGCGGTCACTCATATAATCCTCCACCATTCTTTCAATGGTGAGAGAATCATATGCAGTGACAGTAGACGACATGTCAGTAATCGTTGGCAGGTCCTTCAGTCCGGACCAGATGTCAGCATCAGCAGTCGCTACAGACTGCCCTGCATCACCGCCAGCGGGTGGGCTCGGAATTCGTAGCCTTTTCCTCGCACCCCCAGTTGCGGGAGAATGTGAAGGAGGAGATGTTGACAGGTCGCGTTCCGCTTGACTTGACAATTTTCTCACCAGCAGTTCTTTGAACCCCTGCAGACTTTCTGCCGGAAAGAGAGATCCAACGTAGGTTTTAAATCTAGGATCGAGCACGGTGGCCAAAATGTAGTGCTCTGATTTCAACAGATTGACCACACGTGAATCCTGGTTAAGCGAATGAAGGGCTCCATCCACAAGTCCCACATGCCTAACGGAATCGCTCTGTTTTAGCTCCTCCTTCAATGCCTCCAGCTTCTTCTGCAAAAGCCTGATGAGGGGAATGACCTGACTCAGGCTGGCAGTGTCTGAACTGACTTCACGTGTGGCAAGTTCAAAGGGCAGCAGAACCTTGCACAACGTTGAAATCATTCTCCACTGCGCTTGAGACAGGTGCATTCCACCTCCTTTGCCTATATCGTGGCCAGATGTATGGGCTCGAATGGGCTTTTGCTGCTCCTCCATCCTCTAAAGCATATAGAGGGTTGAATTCCACCTCGTTACCACCTCTTGCTTCAGATGATGGCAGGGCAGGTTCAGGTTTTTTTGGTGGTGCTCCAGTCTTCTGTACGCGGTGCCTGTACGCCGAAAGTGGCCTGCAATTCGTCTGGCCACCGACAGCATCTCTTGCACGCCCCTGTCGTTTTTAAATAATTCTGCACCACCAAATTCAATGTATGTGCAAAACATGGGACGTGTAGGAATTTGCCCAGATGAAATGCACGCACAATATTGCTGGCGTTGTCCGATGCCACAAATCCCCAGGAGAGTCCAATTGGGGTAAGCCATTCTGCGATGATCTTCCTCAGTTGCCGTAATAGGTTTTCAGCTGTGTGCGTATTCTGGAAAGCGGTGATACAAAGCGTAGCCTGCATAGGAACGAGTTGGCGTTTGCGAGATGCTGCTACTGGTGCCGCCGCTGCTGTTCTTGCAGCTGGAGGCAATACATTTACCCAGTGGGCTGTCACAGTCATGTAGTCCTGAGTCTGCCCTGCTCCACTTGTCCACATTAAGTGGACATTGGGTACAACTGCATTTTTTAGGACACTGGTGAGTCTTTTTCTGACGTCCATGTTCATTCTCGGTATCGCCTGCCTAGAGAAGTGGAACCTAGATGGTATTTGGTAACGGGGGCACACTACCTCAAGAAATTGTCTAGTTCCCTGTGAACTAACGGCGGATACCGGACGCACGTCTAACACCAACATAGTTGTCAAGGCCTAAGTTATCCGCTTTGCAACAGGATGACTGCTGTGATATTTCATCTTCCTCGCAAAGGACTGTTGGACAGTCAATTGCTTACTGGAAGTAGTACAAGTGGTCTTCCGACTTCCCCTCTGGGATGACGATCGACTCCCAGCAGCAACAACAGCAGCGCCAGCAGCAGTAGGCGTTACACTCAAGGATGCATCGGAGGAATCCAGGCAGGAGAGGACTCGTCAGACTTGCCAGTGACATGGCCTGCAGGACTATTGGCTTTCCTGGGTAAGGAGGAAATTGACACTGAGGGAGTTGGTGGTGTGGTTTGCGCGAGCTTGGTTACAAGAGGAAGGTATTTACTGGTCAGTGGACTGCTTCCGCTGTCGCCCAAAGTTTTTGAACTTGTCACTGACTTATTATGAATGCGCTGCAGGTGACGTATAAGGGAGGATGTTCCGAGGTGGTTAACGTCCTTACCCCTACTTATTACAGCTTGACAAAGGCAACACACAGCTTGACACCTGTTGTCCGCATTTCTGTTGAAATACTTCCACACTGAAGAGCTGATTTTTTGGGTATTTTCACCAGGATTTTTTGGGTATTTCCCAAGGACAACAGGTGTCTCCCCGGGTGCCTGACTTAAACAAACCACCTCACCATCAGAATCCTCCTTGTCAATTTCCTCCCCAGCGCCAGCAACACCCATATCCTCATCCTGGTGTACTTCAACACTGACATCTTCAATTTCACTATCAGGAACTGGACTGCGGGTGCTCCTTTCAACACTTGCAGGAGGCGTGCAAATGGTGGAAGGCGCAAGCTCTTCCCGTCCAGTGTTGGGAAGGTCAGGCATCGCAACCGACACAATTGGACTCTCCTTTGGGATTTGTGATTTCGAAGAACGCACAGTTCTTTGCTGTGCTTTTGCCGCAAGTCTTTTCTTTTTTCTAGCGAGAGGATGAGTGCTTCCATCCTCATGTGAAGCTGAACCACTAGCCATGAACATAGGTCAGGGCCTCAGCCGTTCCTTGCCACTCCGTGTCGCAAATGTCATATTGGCAAGTTTACGCTTCTCCTCAGACACTTTTAATTTTGATTTTTGGGTCATTTTTTTACTGATCTTTTGTGTTATGGATTTTACATGCTCTGTACTATGATATTGGGCATCGGCCTTGGCAGACGACGTTGATGGCATTGCATAATCTCGGCCATGACTAGTGGCAGCAGCTTCAGCACGAGGTGGAAGTGGATCTTGATCTTTCCCTATTTTTTTTACCTCCACATTTTTGTTCTCCATATTTTGCGCACAACTAAAAGGCACCACAGATATACAATGTAGATGGATGGATAGTATACTATTATTACTTATACTTATGGATGACGAGTGACGACACAGAGGTAGGTACAGCCGTGGCCTACCGTACTGCTGCTTAGTGCTAATATATATAATATACTGTATAACGGACCTGGTGGACACTGTCAGCAGACTGCTAAACAAACTAGTATGAAGAAAGAAAAAAAAAAAACACCACAGGTATACAATGTAGATGGATGGATAGTATAGTATTACTTATACTTATGGACGATGAGTGCACTGACGACACAGAGGTAGGTACAGCCGTGGCCTACCGTACTGCTGCTTAGTGCTTATATATATAATATACTGTATAACGGACCTGGTGGACACAGTCAGCAGACTGCTAAACAAACTAGTATGAAGAAAGAAAAAAAAAAAACACCACAGGTATACAATGTAGCTGGATGGATAGTATAGTATTACTTATACTTATGGACGACGAGTGCACTGACGACACAGAGGTAGGTACAGCCATGGCCTACCGTACTGCTGCTTAGTGCTTATATATATAATATACTGTATAACGGACCTGGTGGACACTGTCAGCAGACTGCTAAACAAACTAGTATGAAGAAAGAAAAAAAAACACCACAGGTATACAATGTAGATGGATGGATAGTATTAGTATTACTTATACTTATGGACGACGAGTGCACTGACGACACAGAGGTAGGTACAGCCGTGGCCTACCGTACTGCTGCTTAGTGCTTATATATATAATATACTGTATAACGGACCTGGTGGACACTGTCAGCAGACTGCTAAACAAACTAGTATGAAGAAAGAAAAAAAAAACACCACAGGTATACATTGTAGATGGATGGATAGTATAGTATTACTTATACTTATGGACGACGAGTGCACTGACGACACAGAGGTAGGTACAGCCGTGGCCTACCGTACTGCTGCTTAGTGCTTATATATATAATATACTGTGTAACGGACCTGGTGGACACTGTCGACAGACTGCTAAACAAACTAGCATGAAGAAAGAAAAAAAAAAACACCACAGTGTTTTTCAGGCAGACAAACGTATACTGGACTGGTGGTCACTGTCAGCAAAACTGTGCACTGTACTCCTGCTATAACTGCTCCCCAGTCCCCACAATTAGGCAGTGTGAGCAGTGCACTCAGCACAGATATATCATGCAGCAGTGCAGCACACTGAGTGAGCACAGATATGGTGGAGACTTTTTTTCAGGCAGAGAAACAAAGGATTAAACTAATCAAAACCCTGCACTGTACTCCCTAACAGCTGCTCCCCGTCCCCCCAATTATAACTAACTAAGTCACTCTGTGTTCTACTATAACGGAGAGGACGCCAGCCACGTCCTCTCCCTATCAATCTCAATGCACGTGTGAAAATGGCGGCGACGCGCGGCTCCCTTATATAGAATCCGAGTCTCGCGAGAATCCGACAGCGGGATGATGACGTTCGGGCGCGCTCGGGTTAACCGAGCAAGACGGGAGGATCCGAGTCGCTCGGACCTGTGTAAAAAAAAGGTGAAGTTTGGGCGGGTTCGGATTCCGAGGAACCGAACCCGCTCATCACTAATGACCATATGCATTAAACGTTAATGTACTATATTTTGTTTTTATAATTGTTTCCTTCCTACTCTACAGCTTGTATATATACATTGAACGTTATTACTGGCTGGTGTTCTACAAATAATATGTGACTTTCATTCAAGGCTTCTCGCTTACTCCCTATGCATGAAAATAACACAAATGGGAGCAGTGTTCAGTCTATCACTGATGTTAAGAATAAACTCTATCTATCTACAGTATCTATCTATCTATCTATCTATCTATCTATCTATCTATCTATCTCAGCTAATGAGGATATACTGTATATGAAATTTGCTTCTAATTTTCAGCAGATATAAAATAATGTGAGTGCAATTAATAGCCTTTATTTTCCCACTGTAGATTTCTCACTAGAATGCTAACTCTGTTTATATTATTTCATCATACAGTATTACTCCATTTATATATAAGTGTTGATTTACAGGTAGAGGTTTCTGCAAGAGTTTTTTCTTAGATATACTGTACATAAGTAAGAACAATTATCCTAGGTTCATCAAGTTTAATTCAGGGGCTTTTACATCTACCCCAGAGCATGTACTGTATATTGGGATACAGTGGAAATAATTGACAAGTGGAGTACTGCACCAATTTAAGTGGTTACAGACAGAGCTGGCCCTACCCAATATGATGCCCTAAGCAAGATTTTGGCTGGTGACCCTAGCACCACCGCTAGTTCCGCCTCTGACCCTGTATCCCTTTCTCAGCCCCATCACCCCTCCCCCATAGCAGTCCTCATTTTGGTGCTTCTACCCCCTATATTTTACCTAGGAACAGTGTGCACATTCGGTGCACAGCCCAAAAAGATGTGTGTTTTTGCTGGCTAGGGGCATGGCAATACAATAGTACCCACAATTCAAATTCCGCCACACAGCAGTGCAACTTTATTCACAATTTATCATGTGATAGTGTCCCTAATTCATGTTACATCACACAGTAGTACCAATTTACCTTATATACGTTACTCCTCACAGTAGAGCCCCTTATTCACATTATATCACACTGAATTGCTCATTAGTCACATTACACCACACCATATTTCTCTTTATTCACATTAAACCACACAGTTGTGCCCTTTCTATATGGTATGCCACACATTTGAGCACCTTATACACATAATGCCACACATTAGTAATGCATGTATACACATAATACCACACAATAATGCTCCTTACACATATGACACACATTATTAATGTCCTTATAAACATAATGTGCCTTACACATAATGCCAACCTTTAATGCCCTTATACACATAATATCCCTTACACATATGCCGCAAATTATTAATGACTTTATACACATAATTACACAAATAATATCCCTTACACATATACCGCACATTATTAGTGTCCTTATACACATAATGACACACATAGTGCCCCTTACACATATGTTTCACATAATTAATGCCCTTATAAACATAATGACACACATAGTGCCCCTTACACATTTGCCGCACATTATTAATGCATTTATACACATGACACGCATAATGAACCTTACACATATGCCGAACACTATTGCACAACCAACCCGCTCACACACATACAACACTCACACGGCCGTTAACACTGTGATCTCTGCCTAATCTTGGATACAGATGTATCCTCATACATCTTGCCTCAATACACGATGCAGCAGGAGATGCCTGGTGTGAGTCAGCTTGCTGCTCTGCTAACGTCGGGTGCCTATTTTTTATGAAAATGCATCTTATTTGCATTACTATGTGACTAGGATGCACAAGCAGCTTCTGCTGATTAAAATTCATATGCAGCATGCCTATATACTGTGTGTGACTGTGGCTGTATCTGCATTCGAAATGCTACACACAGAAAATAGGCATGCTGCATATCATTTTAATCAGAAGAAGCTGCCTGTGTCCCTAGGCATACCAAATGCCCTAGGCAATTGTCTATTTTGCCTATGCCTAGGGCCGGATCTGGTTACAGACATACAGAATATGTGAATCTTCCTCATAGCTTTTCATTGACTGCCTGTCAGTGAGATTAACATTGGGAACAGTGTCCAGACTTCAATGTTGTTAAGGATTTACTTATCATTTACAAGTCTTTTGATATATGTTGAGTACACTTTAATTTAGTTAAAAAAATACCCTAATGAGAGTGAAATAAGGAGTCTTTAGTTTTTCATTCTTTGTGACTTATGATAACATGCTGGATTGTTTTCCCTGTTCATATGCTTTCATCTACATATTGTACAGCATACGCTTTCAGCGTGACAGATCTATGGTATACTGAAGATGTAAATAAAGTAATTAAACACAGCAAAGTCAGTTCAGTTTTTATAATAAGAATTTCTACAGTGTATTCATATCATTAGTATAAAACCAATAAAATTAATGCATTTCATTAATGTCATTAATATAAACATAAAAATTTAAAAAACCTTACTAGTCAACCTAGCTGCCAATTTGTAAAAAATAAAGATTTTTTTTATATTTAGCTCTATTTGTTTAATCTGTTATTGCCTCAATAGCAAGTGTCAGTGAGTAATATTATAAAATGCCAGTTCCAAATGTCAATTTAATTATGCCTTTAGGAATAACTTGGTCACAATTTTAGTTAGTTTGTTTGAGGTTAAAGTTTAGGCTATTATAGTCTGCCTAGAAATAACTAAGAATTATGAACAAAAACTTGTGTCATATTTTATGCATTAGATTTTTTGGAGAAGTCATTGTGAATGCTATGAAAACATTCAAGCAGATCTAACAAGTCAACAAAAGAATAAAAATATTTACATTTCAGTGATTTTTTTAGTTGTCCTAACTTATTTTTTTTCTACTAGAAAAGCCTGTGTCTAATTTGTATGATACAGTATATTAATGTGCGTAGTCTTCTAGTTTCTAAGATAAGATAGGAGGTACAATATAATACATATATGTTTTGTACATTGTAACAGGGTTATGGATGCATGTACCATTTCCAGGGGTAGAGGGTAGTGCACAGCAGCCCGAGTGATCATACAAGTCCACAGTTTCTAGTGCAACTGGCCTCAAACAGTTTTATTAAACAGAAAAAAAAATCAAAATAAACACCTTTCTTTTTGGAGTGAAACATAAATCACTCCTGACTAACCCTACAAAACCATAAGCAATATGTCACCCAGTATAGCTCACTTGTATCCAGTAGCAGGTTTTCTTTCACAGAGACTGTGCAGTCCCTTTTCCCCAGGCAGTGAGAGAGCGGAAGATCAGACTAGCAGCCTTTTAACACCTTCATGCAAGTGAAATCACTAATTAACCTGCCCTTAGGTTACAGGCCCAAAGACCTGGACTGGACCTTATGAATGGAGCCCATCCTCCTTTCCCAAATCCATACACCAGGACCCCTTAACCAGTTCTTATTAAAAGCCAAAAAGCTAATTCAGATGTTGATACTGCTTCATCACATTACTTCTCAGTAATCACCGGAACGGGTCCTGGCGACTCACTAGTGGTACACTAGTGATTTGCTGAAGCCATTGTTTCTTTCGGCCACTGTCTTCCCATCCCACTGCTGCTGCTTATATGCTGCCCATCCAACTCCTGTCCACACAATGACAGCCACGCCACCCTCTCTGCATGCTCAGTCTGTCTCCTGGCTGGCTCCTAGGCAGGGTACTAGTCTAGGGCCCCCAGATATACATAGAGAGAGAAGACTGAATAGGGGAAGGTAAGATGAGGAGGGGGCAGATAGGTATAGTAGGTGTCAACAAGATATGTCAGAGGGACTGGGACCAGAACAGGAGATGTGATTACAGAAGTGAGGTGAAAAGGTGCAAGATGGCATGGTGTGAGATAAATAGTGGAGGGGAAATTGTGATAGAATAGACACAAGTAAAGAGATCATGGTAGAAGGACACTGTAAAGTACGAAATGCAAGCAACAGTAGGACAAGATGGTAAAATGCTGTATAAGACAGAAGAGGATGGGATCAGAGGAGAAATATAAGGGCTAGAGGTGACTATGATACTCTCAGACAGTGGTGGGATGTATCAAGCCTAGTAGAGAGATAACACAGAGAAGTTGCCCAAAGCATCTAATCAGCTTTTGTCATTTTAACAAATGTGTTAGTTTAATGACAGAAGTCGATTGGATGCTCTTTGTCTCTCACCAAGGATTGATACATCTCCCCATGGGAGCATAAACAATGAAACTGATATCTAAGGCTTCAGGAAAGAGGAGAGGGGCAGAAGATAGAGTAGTGATGGGGTGACAGAAAAGCAAAAATACAGTGGTAGTTCAGTGTCAGGACAGTGGCAGAAAAGACATAGGACAATGTACTGTCACAATTCAGTGGAGCATACAGAAATAGCAGTGCTGAAAAACAATAAAAGCACACTGGTTGAGGTACCTGGGAGGATAGGAGTAGTCCTTGGAGGAAGGCCATGAAGGAGAAGGTGCTTCAGGCAGCAAAGATGGTGAGTAGGGTCAGCAGCTGACTAGGGGCCAGACCAGGACCAGAGCATGGGAAGGATGGCAGGAAAGAAAGAATAGATTGAATATACTTGGGATTATTACTATAGCCACCCCTTGCTTGATAACTTCAATATACCCAACCCTCCCACAAACAATAGTATACGCTTGCACGACTCCCCACCCACAAGTGACAAAAATACACTTACAGTACATCCCCCCACTCCACGCACAAGTGAAAATAATACACTTACATACCCCCAACCCATAATTGACAATTATATACACTTAGTCCCCCCTTTCAGTCCCCAAACACTTATCTCTCTTTGAAGATGCCTATATGTGTTTTGTGGAGCTCCATACTCAAGAGGTGACCAGTGAGAGGAAGGGGGTGGGTATTCAGGGGAGAAGGAAGAGCAGGCTCTGTGTCAGCATCTGTGTGTGCTGTGTTACACCCAATGCTTCTGCAATGTGCATTAAGGCACAATCAGTGACCCAAGGTAGGCTCAGTAGAGCTGGGTCACCTTTTATAATGGCCAGTCCACACTGATCCGCCTGCCTGTATTTGGAGAGTTTCAGAGCAGCAGGGATGTCCTCTGTTGGCTCTGTGATGATCTACTGTATGTAACATCCAATGTTTCAGCTACATACAAAACTGCACCGGACCCACTTCCTATATGCCCCCATTTCCTTGACCATGTTTTTTTTCTGGTTTAACATAAAATAAAGGATTAAATACTGTACATTGCCAGTGGAAGATCATAGGAAGACCTTACACTAACTTGTGAAGGATACGTCATTGTACGTCAGGTGACATCTGCGATGAGAGTACACAGCAGAGCATTGAGTTGGCAGATCTTTTATTACACAGCAGGAAGGGCATGGAATAGGGGACAGTGGCGTACCTGTGTCCACTTAAGGGCTGGGAGCCCAGCAGCATGTGACTCCATTGTCTCCAGCAGTTCCGCCACTGACTATAAGCACACCATCACTCACACCATTGCAATTTTTGACAGCCTATGGCCTTGCTCAATGTTTCCTTCTTAAATTCATCTACAGAAAACAAGGCCTCTGATGCTGTGGATCTACAGTTATGAATGCAGTCATGTTCACTGGTACACCCTTGACACTACCATGACATGACCATGGAATGGTCTTTTTTTTGCAAACACTTTAGGACAACTTCCACTCACCACCCAGGAATACCCATTGTTGTGCGTGTTCCTTTGTCTCTATTAACAGTGACTGTGGGGGTTATTCAGGTTAATTAGGAAACATTAAAAGCACACTAATCAGCAAAACCATGTTGAACAACAGGCGGAGCAGATATAACATGTGCAGAGAGATTAAGATTTGGGTAGGTTATATTGTTTCTGTGATGGTAAATACTGGCTGCTTTATTTTTACACTGCAATTTAGATTTCAGTTTGAACACATCCTGATCCCACCCAAATCTAAATCTCTCTGCACATGTTACATCTGCTCCACCTGCATTGTAACATGGTTTTGCCCATTAGTGTGCTTTTTTGGTTTGCTAACAAACCTGGGTAAGGCCCTCTGTATGCAATAGCAGTCTCTGTGTACGCTCACATGTGCCATAAGGAGAATGTAATGACAAAACTTGGAATGGAGGGAGTTAAACCTACTGGGCTTGGGGCAGACCACTGTTGCATGGCAGGGTTGTTGTTCCAATAGGAGGGCTTGTGTGTGGTTTTAGTAGTGATTTCTGGCTTGGTCTGGTTAATATAGTCAGTCTCTTTTCCTTTTGCCTTTTTTTTTGGTGAGTACTCTAATTTAGAGCTGCTTATTGGGCCCGTTTTTCTGCTTATCATATTTCAATTGTTGGCCTTAGGGTAAAAGCTGAGTTTAGTTAGTGCTCCATTTGCTTAGTGCTTCCTTTGTTTAGTGCTCACTTTGTTTTCTGTGTCTCACCCACCCTCTTGGGGTTCCACATGGTGACCTATGGAGACGCAACTAATTGTGTAAAAGGAAGAATGTACAGTACAATGTATTAACACCGTGCTTTTAAAATACATGTACAGTAAATGAGCGTCTGAGTTCCCTAAGGCATAATGGGAATGGTGGGCTAGCGGGAGGCGGTGGAAAATACCGTGCTTTACAAATGCGAGCGTCCGAGTCCCCTGAGTCATAAACCAACACCAATGGGGAGGGGGCCGGGCGCTGTTTGCTGTACTTTTACACACGAATTTGGGAATCTCTCATGAGGCGTCGTGGGCTCGCGATGAAGGCTCCCACCTCCCACGATGGGGGTCCAGGGTTCGAGACCTGATGTGCCTTCTTTTTTTTTTTTTTTTTATTGTAATAATATACTTTATTACTTTATTTTCATTGTAAGACAGTCAATGGAAGGGTGCACACAAGTTACATATAAATCAGAGTACATCTGCAGGAGCGATTCTTTACGCTAAATGCAACTACACAGCGGCAATGAGTAGAAATGAGTGTATTCTGATGCAACTAATTGAGCAAAACAGTACTATACATTTTCGGCGATTGTGTAATGCACAGAACCTGAATTCTCTCCCTGTCCACTGCATGATCTGTGCAGGCTCCCAGGGGGGAAGGGCGATGGGGGTAGGGAGAGACGATTGAAAATACTGTGCCTTTGAAATGCAATTATATGAGCGTCCGAGTCCCCTACGGCATAAACCAACATCAATGGGAAGGAAGTGCCAACCTTTTTTTTATGTGTTCCCGTGACATTGACTTTAATATTTTTTTTTTCTCTCTAATACATCCAATGGAAGGATGCACACAAGTTTCACATAAATCAGAGTAGATCTGCAGGAGCGATTCTTTACGCTAAATGCCACTACACAGCGGTAATGAGTAGAAATGAGTGTATTCTGAGTGAGTAAACCAGTACTGTAGATCTTCGGCGTTTGTGTATTGCACAGGACCTGAATTCCCTCCCTGTCCACTGCATGATCTGTGCAGGCTCCCAGGGGGTAAGGGCGATGGGCTAGCCGGAGGCGGTGGAAAATACTGTGCTTTACAAATGCGAGCATCCGAGTCCCCTAAGTCATAAACCAACACCAATGGGGAGGGGGCCGGGCGCTGTTTGCTGTACTTTTACACACTAATTTGGGAATCTCTCATGAGGCGTCATGGGCTAGCGATGAAGGCTCCCACCTCCCACGCTGGGGTCCAGAGTTCGAGACCTGATGTGCCTTCTTTTTTTTTTTTATTGTAATAATATACTGTATTACTTTATTTTCATTGTAAGACAGTCAATGGAAGGGTGCACACAAGTTACATATAAATCAGAGTACATCTGCAGGAGCGATTCTTTACGCTAAATGCAACTACACAGCGGCAATGAGTAGAAATGAGTGTATTCTGACACAACTAATTGAGCAAAACAGTACTATACATTTTCGGCGTTTGTGTAATGCACAGGACCTGAATTCCATCCCTGTCCACTGCATGATCTGTGCAGGCTCCCAGGGGGGAAGGGCGATGGGGGTAGGGGGAGACGATGGAAAATACCGTGCCTTTGAAATGCAATTATATGAGCGTCCGAGTCCCCTACGGCATAAACCTACATCAATGGGAAGGAAGTTCCAACCTTTTTTTTTTATGTGTTCCCGTGACATTCACTTTAATATTTTTTTTTTCTCTCTAATACATCCAATGGTAGGATGCACACAAGTTTCACATAAATCAGACTAGATCTGCAGGAGCGATTCTTTACGGTAAATGCCCCTACACAGCGGTAATGAGTAGAAATGAGTGTATTCTGAGTGAGTAAACCAGTACTGTAGATCTTCGGCGTTTGTGTCATGCACAGGACCTGAATTCCCTCCCTGTCCACTGCATGATCTGTGCAGGCTCCCAGGGGGGAAGGGCGATGGGCTAGCCGGAGGCGGTGGAAAATACTGTGCTTTACAAATGCGAGCGTCCGAGTCCCCTAAGTCATAAACCAAAATTATAAAGTGTCTGGAAAAAACTAACATGCGTTCGTACTGTACAGTACTTTAGGAATCGAACACGGGACTCTGATTATAGGAAGAGGAACACTTCACCACTTCGCCGCAGACAGATGAATAAATCCATTAGTTTTGATTAAGCCATAATGGCTACGGGATTAGGATGCTAACATACTGTACAATATTCCTAATATCATTAGGCAATAATGAACCTCTAACACGTCCATTTGCGTCAGTGTACACTACTGGTTTTATGTTGCTTTGTCTGCGGGATTCAGCGTAACGAGACGCACTAGTAAAGTAGTCCTTACTATACAGTATACAGTATTTCAGTATTATATTTTACGGGAGCCCACACGCATGCGCAGTGGTGATTGTAAAAAGCGACATCTGGTGGATGATCGCAGGTATTACACGTAAAGGTGACGCCAAACGTCTGTCTCCGTGCGATTAGATAGCCTCTCTGTGACTAGGCGCGCCTCCCTACGCCCCAGTACGCTGCGTATAGTCGATCGGGACAAACGCCTTAGCCGCTCAAGATAAAGGTGGCTACATCTGTAGGTATAAAAGGCATTTAAAACCTCCTTGTGTGGTACACTGTAACTACACGGCCATGTTGCGGGGCCTGCATGATAGCGGCCATCAGAAGATTCACAGGGGTGACTACATGGACATGTTTGTGCTGATGGAGCAGGCCAAAAAGGATTTTAAGACCGCTTAGTCCAAAGGTGGCATAGGGGCCAAGGTGTTTCAATCATACGATAATTGGTTGGTGGGCTTCTGTGTTTTTGCAGCTTGCTCTCTAGTAGATAGGCCAGAGGAGCAAATGAATGTAATTTGTTGCAGTCACCTTATTCATGATATGCAGAGTAGGTTTAAGGATTTAGGGGGTCATTCTGCCCCGATTGCTCACTGCAGTTTATCGCAGCGCAGCGATCGGGTAGGATCTGCGCATGCGCCGGTGCCGCAGTGCACCGGCGCATGCTGGATGGCCAAAGGCCATTGTGCCATAGTGATCGCCTATGCCTGATTGACAGGCAGAGGCGGTCGCTGGGCGGGAGGTGGCTGGACGGTGGCATTAAGCCGTCATTTGGGGGGCGCTGTCCGGCCAATGCAGGCATGGCCGGACCATTGGGGGTGCGGGACACAGCGGCTGCGTGACATCACACGCAGCCGCTGCAACCCGAGCAGCTGCAGGAGCTGCGCTGGCCGGGAGTTACTCCTGAAATGCATAAGCATCGCCACTGGCGATGCTTTTGCATATCTGCGGGGTGGGGGGCGGCACTGACATGCGGTGTGGTCTAGCCCTGTGCTGGGCGTCCCCCCGCATATCTGAGTGCCTGATCGTAGCTGTGCTAAATTTAGCACAGCTACGATCAACTCAGAATGACCCCCTTAGAGCGGTGGTTGTACAATGAATAATTTAGGCACAAGCAGGACTGTCTGCGGATCATTGATTTCGGTTGTACGGATGTTGCAGTGTGGCTGGATGTCACTTTTATGACTGAGAATCTTAATGAGCCCCTAGGGAGCATGGTTTATGGGTGTCTGACTAGTACTCTTGTACCACGCGCAGGCAAGACTGCGCCTTCAAGTTGACCGGCAGGTGGCATGCACCCAAGGCTGGTACACTGGAGCTGGGAAACCCTCCGGGAATGGTGGTGCTAAATAGGGCTCTGATGCCAGTCTCTTTGGTGCATCTGTAGGGAGGACTCACAGTTTTTGTTTGATGGTTTTCATCTGCCTGTTGCAGGTGAAGTGAGAGCTGGGGTTCCAAGTAATCTTCAGTCAGTTCGTGCTTTCACAATGGTTTTGCATGAGAAAGTTGAGAAGCCAAGTCAGCTTGGTATGTTGGCAGCTCCGTCTTCACAGCTCACCCTGGAGAATCTTGTCCTTTCTCCAGTCGAGGTGGTGCCAAAGAAAACTCCAGTTGCTGTCCAGCTCATTCTACACCTGTCTTACCCATCGGGGTCATTTATTAACGAGCACTCTTCGGTGGCATACCAGTTATTTGATGAGGTACTTTGAATTGTGCAGGCCTGCGGTCCAGGGGCTCTCATGGGTAAGACATAGAGTGAGTCAGATTTTCATTTACTTCCATTATACCGGGACTCAATCTGGTTCATGGGTTTTCATATAGGGGCTGAATACTTCATTGACAAATGTTTGCCTATGAGGTGTTCTTTTTCCTGCTTGTTTTTCAAGAAGTTTAGCATCTTTTTGCACTGGTGCGTGAAGTTTTCTTTGGGAGGTCATGGTTTATCTCACTACTTCAATGACTTCTTATGCGTCAGTCTTGTGGACTCTGGGCATTGTGGTGAGCTTTTGTTCAGCCTGGAGGTATGGTTTTTTTAATTTCGGGTTGCCAGTAGCTGAGAATAAAACTGAAGGGCCTCTCTCTTGTTTTTCATTCTTGAGTATCGAAATTGATACTGTGGCGGGGGCCTTTTTGCCTTCCTCAGGCCAAGGTAGCTAAGTTGCAGGAGAACATCGTGCAGATCCAAGCATCTCTGAAGGTTACGTTGTGGCAAGCGCAATTTCTGTTGGGTCTGTTAAACTTTACTTTAGGGTCATCCCCATGGGTCGAGTCTTTTGCCGTAAACTGGAGTGTGCCACGATGGGATGTGCAAAACCACACCAGTTTCTTTGCGTCTACTCAGAAATTAAGAGGAATTTGGTGGTTTGGTACTCATTTCTGGAGGAATTTAATGGCGTGTGAACATGGTTTGCACCGCTCATTGACAGCGTCAATTTGCAGCTTTTTACTGATGTGACAGGATCCAAAGGGCTTGGCTGCTAAGGAATCACTCCTTGGCCTCCAGAGTGGTGTCATAAAGGTTTCATCTCCTGCTCCTGGAACTCTTTCCTATTATGTTGGCTTTGGATGTTTGTGGCGATTGGCTTTGTAATAGCAGCATCTTGTTCAGATGTGACAATCTGGGTGTGGTGCATGCTGTGAACAACCAGAGGGCTAAATCGCTCGGCATTTTGCGGGTTCTCATGCAGTTAGTTCTGGCATGCCTGCGCTGTAATGCGGTACTTTGGGTGCAGCATATCCCAGGGATGGACAACACAATTGCTGACATGGGGCTAGTGGGCTAGATTTCGGTACTTGGCCCCAGAGGCTGATGTTGGGGTTTGCTGTCCCTCTTATGTTTGGCAGATTATCAAGCTAGCATGGAGGGGTTAGCAGAGCATTCAATTGCACCAAACACTGAGGGCCTACCGTTAAGTTTGGAGTGAGTGGGAGGAACATTCTCACGGACACAGGAATGGAGGTAAGGGTGGGCATCGGATGATGCTTTCCTATATATGGCAATTCTATGCCTCCAGTAGGTCTAGGGCATGGTATCTAGATATCTTGCAGAAATATACTTCTTAAGGCACTGCTGTAGAGTAATGGAGTAATTTTGGCACCACGGTGAAGGATGATGGTTTAGAGACATGTCTAGTCTATCGGGACTGATCAAGAGCATGTCATCCTTCATGGTGTCAAGTGGCTTTGAGGCACCCTCCACATCTCGAATGAGTGCTTTTAGGTACCATAAATGTTCATGCAAGCATGTTCAGCATGTGAGCGACATGAGTGAATTTTCCCCTAGTACAGTAGTTTGTCTGAGATGTCCACCAATGCTTCATCTAGCTCTGAGGTTGGTTCTAGGGATCCTGCTCATCAGGTTAAGCATTCACACAGCAGCAATTCCTCTTCTCAGGCATATCGGGCGGACATTGGGCCTGATTAAGAGACACTACTGCAGGTGCAAGTACAATTTTCTCCTCAACGCAACTTCAGATATCAGCAAGTGAAGTTGCCACCCATAAATGAAGAGAGATGCCCACTGGAGCTACCAGAACTCATTCACAATTGTGTACACATACGCAGCCTATACAAAAGAAGAAGGAACACTCAGCTGAAAGGTAAACCTATGGCTACACTGACTGGACCCAGCAGTAGTCACATTGGCGCCATGACAATCACTTTGCAAAGGAGTCCTCATTGCATGTGGGTTCGCAGTGACACCTTGATGCATGCGCAATGTGAATGCAGCACATGTGTAGTCTACGATAATTGGTTAGCACCATGGAACATCAGCTTTGCGTACTTCTCTGTATCTGGCCCATTGTCCCCTTCACTAACATAGTGCTTTGTAGAAGTCTGCAGATCAAAGTTTGCAAGCTAATTCATATGTGTGCTATGTATTTGCCAAGATGAGCAAAGCATGTGAGGGATTGTCTTTTACCTAATAGAAAGGGGAGTATTGGGGAAGAAGCCTACAAGTCTTATCGCAATTGATTGGTGGTATATATGTCTTTTCAGGTTGTTACTTGGAGACTTACTCTGCCAATCATGTGAATACAATTTATTATCTTCATTTGATACACACTGTTTCTCTCTGCAAATGGGTCTGTGTAGAGGGCAAATGATGAGGAATTTTGGTGCAAGCAGAATGGGTTAGTGATTATCGATTTCACCTATAGGGATGTCGAAATTGGGCTAAAAATCACCCAACCTCAGAGACCAGCAAATGACCCAGCTCCCCTGTAGCGCATTCATCTTCCAGGTCACCGCCTGTATCAGTGCAGGTGAAAGAGAGCTGCTTCACATACAATAACGGCACATTTTCCCTTGGGATGAAAAGTCCCTTTAACCACCAATGTATTTAGTATTGAAGGGCACATCCCAGTACAGATTGTGGGTTTAACTATGGGGATGTCAGGGGGGCCTCCATCTGGTAGACAGCAAATTAGCAATCAAAAGTAGAGCCCCCACTAGGGTGGCAAATCCGGGATTCCGGGATTTAGGCCAAAAAATGTCCATGATTCAATCCTTGGATTGGAAGCTCTAATCCCGGGGATTTCGGGATCAAGCGATCCTTTGTTTATTTAATGCCGGGCAGCGTTGATCTTCCTCAGGAGACTCAGACATTGCCTGGCTTCCTTCTCCCAGCTTCCCCTGTGCAGTGTGACGTGAAGTCAGAGGTCACGCTGTGCAGCCAGCCGTGCACTGTACAGACCTCACCGAACCGGAGGAAGTTACCCACCCGCCCTTCCAGGTACCATGGTGGTAAGCTAAGTGTGCGGTGTGGAGCAGTGCGGGGTGGGGGGCATCATTGACACAGGAAAAAAACCAATCCCTGGTATCCTGGGAATCACGGGATTGACCAATCTTTATGTTGAGCTCTTTCCTACTACAGTGTCCCTTGAACTTTAGTGTGAGCACTTACACAAAAGGAGTGTGGTGTAATGGTTTAACAATCTTGGTGTGTTTCATGCTATCAACCGAGAATGTGCTAATTTCCTTATGGCTATCAGCTTTATAGCTCAGATTGTAATGCAGTGTCTTTTATTTAACATCTGTATCAGTGCCTAGTAAGTTCCAGATGTTGAAAATAGTATTACAGATACAGTACATTGTCCTATTTCAATGGGGTTTCTTTAAAGGACTTTTCACCCCATGCCAATCGGATTGCTGAGTTGTGTCCTTCTTATGTATGGAAGGTTTTTAATCTGGCATGGAGGGAATAGCTCACCAAACAATTGCACTTAGGACTCTCAGAATTTATAAGATGCATGGTCCCAATGGCTGCAGTTTTGCAACCACTGCTCCAGTAAAGGTAAGAGCTGTAACATGTTGATGATTTCCTTTATTTGGGGATGTCCTATCAACAGTTATCTTCTCCCATGGTTACTATCCTTTATTCGTTCCATTTGGTCCACTATGTTGAGCACTTTACTTTTTCATTTGTACTTTTCTGTAGTGCTTTATGGAGCCATATGTGTGTCTGAGTTGGTGGCTCTGGCAAGGCAGGCTTCTTTGCCTTTGTCTGTTTCCCAAGTTTTAGTTTCAGATTCCTCCATTTTATTTCAGATACAGTGCTTCAAGACTGATCAGCTGAGAAAGGGTTGTTGACTGTCCCTTATGACTTCTATTGATTGTTGGACTTGTCTGGTTTCATTAGACAAAAATTGTATTTGGCCTGTAGGCCTGCTGCCACTGCAGCATGACTTATTCATTTTGGAGTGTATAAGCAGAGCATGTGTACAGGGTGTGAAATGAAGTACCGGTGTATGGGATGTCGGCGGTCATAAAACCAACAGAGGAATGCTGATCCTGCTTCCCCTACCCCGTACCTATCCTCTCTTACAGCCTAACCCTAACCTCCCCCATTCCCGTAGCCTAACCATAACCCTCCTCGGTGGTGCCTAAACCTAACTCCTCCCCACAGCCAAACCCTAATCCCCCTCCCTGCAGCCTATCCCTAACCCTCATTTTCCCAAATTCTAACCCTAAACCCCCCCCCCCCTCCTCAGCCAAAACCTAACCTTCCCTCAGCATCTAAAAGCTAGGAAACCCCAGCATCTTACATTCGCCACGTGTCAGGATTCCAGCACTGTCATTTCGAGCACTGGCATCTTCAATGCTGGCATCCTGACCGTGTTCCCGTATACTATATATGTCCACAGTCGGTGCTAGATTCCTCTGATGCTTCCACAGACTTGATCAAATGGTCCACAGAACAGGTGACTAAGGGGTCTATTTACTAAGCCTTAGCTGGAGATAAATTGCACGGAGATAGTACCAGCCAACCAGCTCCTAACTGTCATTTTTCAAACTGAGCCTGTGACATGGTAGTTAGGAGCTTATAGGCTGGTACTTTGTCTCAATCCACTTTAAGAGAGGAGGAGGTCCGGGTGCAGCCTCCTACATTCGGGGCCCCTCCGCTTCCGGCTGCGCCGGAAGACTGAGCATTAGAGGGCTCAGATTCTACTGTGCATGCGCAGATCTCTGGGAAAATGACATGGTGGCCATTTACCCAGTAATTTCTCTACTACACGAGCACAGAACTCAGTGAAAATGTCCGAAGTGCCATTTTCACAGCGTTTTAACAATGCTCTGACGTCGGAGCGGGACTCCGGAGGGGTGAGTATTCAAATAATGGGTGCAGTGTTTGCAGTGTGGGTCCCCCTGGACTCAGGGGCCAGTGTACACACTGCACCCACTATAAATATGCTAGTGGGTCAGATGGGTTTGTCATATTGCTGCATCTAATGCACTTTATATAAGGAAAGCTATAGATTTTTATGTGCTAATTATGCACCCTTTATGGGTTGCAATATATATACTAGAATAAAGTGTTTAGAAAATCCCTGTGCAGTTGCCCCTGATAGGCTTACAATCATGATCTGACAGTGCAAAAGCTGCACTTACCCAAAAGATAGGGCTACATTTTGTCACTATAATACATTAGGAATGTAGTTTTGAAACTATGCAAAATTTAAGTTACTACAGTACAGTAGCTACAGTAGATAATTTTCAGAGTGATATTGTCTATGTGTATACAGTACATATGTATAATATCTCTTTTGATTGCTTGTAGAAGTTTAAACACATTAAAAATAATGTACTGTCAGGTAATTTGTAGATAAATGAAGGATGACTGAAAAGCAAGACAAAACATTATTCTCTCATTTACAATAAAGTGTATTTATTCACATTGATTTGGTGCTTGTGTATTTCTGCACACACTTCTCTTTTAATTCTACATCAAGGAAAAATGTAAATGCTAACATGTCTTTCTCTAGGAAATACTATTCATAGAAAGGCATTTAATGTATGGAAATATTCTACAGTATGTGGATTGCTGACAGCCTTTATAATAATTTGTAAATCCATACAAATAGCCATCATTCCAAGTTTTTTTCTAAACATCTGAACATAAAATACATATGATTAAAATTTACTGGGAGAAAACTAAAATGTTAATTATAAAATATTATTTTGCATAATCATACAATTAGATCATGTGGCAATGTACTGTAATATGGCTGCAGGATTATAAGTAAAAAAGTCTAACAAATACCCTCTTGCGCTATAAAAGATATGGTACGGCTGAAAGTCCAATAAACCAAACTTATTATTCCATATATTTTAAAAATTTTATTACATAGAAGAAACATACTTCATGAATAAAAAACTTGACCGGTCAAAAATAACTAACAGAAAATGATCATATATAATATTATAAACATCCTAAGGAGGTGGATCAAAGCATACTCTGTGCATAGATGAGTAAGATATTATGAACAGATAAAACTCAGTCCGTATATTCAAATCAGTTATAAATCAATAGCAGCTGTGGTTAGAACCCATATAGCAGATAATGGCCCTCATTCCGAGTTGTTCGCTCACAAGCTGCTTTTAGCAGCTTTGCACACGCTAAGCCGCCGCCTACTGGGAGTGAATCTTAGCTTATCAAAATTGCGAACGAAAGATTCGCAATATTGCGAAAAGACTTCTCTGCAGTTTCTGAGTAGCTCGAGACTTACTCTTCCAGTGCGATCAGTTCAGTGCTTGTCGTTCCTGGTTTGACGTCACAAACACACCCAGCGTTCGCTCAGACACTCCTCCGTTTCTCCAGCCACTCCCGCGTTTTTCCCAGAAACGGCAGCGTTTTTTCGCACACTACCATAAAACGGCCAGTTTCCGCCCAGAAACACCCACTTCCTGTCAATCACACTCCGATCACCAGAACGAAGAAAAAACCTCGTAATGCCGTGAGTAAAATTCCTAACTGCATAGCAAATTTACTTGGCGCAGTCGCACTGCAGACATTGCGCATGCGCATTAGCGACTAATCGCTCCGTTGCGAGAAAAAAATAACGAGCTAACAACTCGGAATGACCCCCAATATCCTTAAAAGTTATTTTGTATCAAAGTTCCTCAATAAATTGCCACTCAGCAAAGAAAAATAGTGTTATATGAAACCGCTCCACACTGGAGCCTTACGTGTGGCTTCTGCCAGCGGTATCAAGACGGGAGAGTCCCAGGAACAAATGAGGGTCTCGGGCTGCGGGATTCGGCACCTGTGCTGGCGCCTGCTGTTGTAAAAAATACCCGACCTCAAGGCTCTGTGAGTCCACACCTCTGCATGACGTTTGCAAGCATCAAAGTCGCGGTCTCTCTCCTCTCGATTTTTGTCCAGCTGGTGACAGTGGCAGCAGACGGCAATATAATATGGGTTCAATACTGGTGCAGGGGTCCAATACTTCTACTTATGACATGTTTCGCTACTCTCACAGGGGCTTTATCAAAGAATTCTAAGTGTAATAAAAATATTCTATGAAGAAGTGAACGTTTTTTTGACATTTGTCAGAAAACAAAATATATAGTTAAAGTTTAAGGCAGGTGTGGAAAAAATTCTGCAAAGTAAGAAAGCACACTACAAAGGACCAGCAATGACACTTGAAAACTACACGATAACAGAAATACAGAGATCTCAGTATACATATATTTACAAAAAAATATTTAAGCGACCAGGCCACGTAAAGGCCTCTCTGTTCTGTCAGTCTCAAATGCCATGTAATAATAGTACCCACTCGAGGTCATATAATTGCATGTTGTTATGCTACTACATGTTGTTATGCTACATGATAATAGCACATACACTACAAAGACCAGCACATCCTCCAAATGCTGGTGGTTGCTAAAATCAATGTAATAGTCCTTCACAGATGCATGAAAGTTAACTGAGACAAGAAAAAAAAGGAAAAATTATCCCCCAGCACACTGCAAAGGACAAGTAGTGAGACTTTAATACATAATAATAATAGAAATTCAGAGATCTCAGTTTGTAGATTGGTGGCTTAAACATATTTTTGCATATGTATGCAAACTGAACCGGCACTGTTGCAACATGGGATGTGACTGCTGCCAGATGGGCTTTATCTGATATGGTTGCATACCGTGTAACTGTGCACAACCACTGTGTCCACACTGTTTAAAGTAGAGTGCAGGGATCAGCAGGAGGGATGATAATCAATCCCTCTGTGACCCACTTTGATGCACTCTTCAGGAGGGTGAGAGGTAAGTGACCTAGGGCAGTGTACCTATAGCCATAGGGGGAATAAAGACACAGATGGGTGGGGGTATAACTAATCAAGGAACCAACTAGGTAAAATGCAATCTTAGACCTGTTATTAACAAACAATGGGGATTTGATATCACATGTTATAGTAGGGGAGCCCATAGGAAACTGTGATCACAATATGGTCACATTCAATGTCAATATTCATAAGCAGTCCTATATAGGCTCAACTAGGACTCTGAACTTTAGCAAAGCCAAGTTTGACATGATGAGAGAAGCTTTAAGGGACACTGAATGGGAAATTTTGTTTCAAGGAAAAAACACTACGGAGAAATGGGATGTGTTAAAATCACTGCTCGATGAGAATACTCATAAATTTATTCCTATGGGCAGCAAACAAAGGGCTAAAAATTCCAAACCAATGTGGCTTAACAAAAATATTAAGGAACTAATGGGCAAAAAAAGGCGAGCATTCAAAAAATACAACTCAGACGGGAAGGCAGAGTCATTCCAGCACTATAAGGTTTGCAACAAAAAATTCAAAAAAGAAATAAGAGCGGCTAAAGTAGAAACTGAAAAGCTAGTAGCAAAGGAAAGTAAATCAAACCCCAAAAAATGTTTTAAAATATATCAACTGCAAAAGATTAAAGAAGGAGAGTATAGGACCTTTAAAGGACAAACTGGGAGTCTTAATCAAAAATGATAACAACATAACAGATACATTAAACAAGTTTTTCTCATCAGTTTTTACAACCTCAATAAGGATAGTGTCCCACTGATAAGTGCTTATTTCAGTGAGAAGGAAGTCAGTAACCATTTAAAAAAAACTAAGATTAATAAGTCACCTGGTCCCGACGGTATTAACCCAAGGGTTCTCTTGGAGCTACACTCCAAACTAGCAAGACCTCTATATTTAATCTTCAATGATTCACTTACATCAGGCATGGTTAGCAAAGACTGGTGTATAGCGGAAGTAGTGCCAATTTTCAAAAAGAAAGTAAAGCTGAACCAGGCAATTATAGTTCCTTGAAGCCAAAAAGGTTATTAATAGGAACCAAAATGGATTTGTGAAGGATAGATCATGTCAAACAAAATTACTAGGCTTTTATGAAACAGTTAGTGCAAAACTTGATCAGGGTAAGGTGGTGGATGTAATCTTTTTAGACTTTGCTAAATTTTTTGACACAGTACCACACATGAGACTTATACTGTATCTATAAGTTACAAGAACTGGGCTAGGGAACACAATATGCCCTTGGGTTAGTAATTGGTTAGCCAGTAGGGAGCAGTGTGTTGTGGTAAATGGAACTTTTTTCAAATTGGACTGAAGTACTAAATGGTTTGCCAAAAGGTTCTGTACTTGGACCACTGTTGTTCAACATTTTCATTAACAATTTAGCAGAAGGTCTAGAGAGCATGGTGTCAATTTTTGTTGACGATACCAAACTATGTAAGGTTTTAAATTCGGACAGAGATGCTAAGTCTCTCCAGAATGACTTTCAGTAGTAAACTGGAATCATGGGCAGCAAAATGGAGAATGAGCTTCAACACAGACAAGTGCAAGGTAATGTACCTTGGTAGCAAGAACAAAAATAACACCTACATAGTAAATGGGGTGATTTTAGGGGACTCCATACTGGAAAAAGACTTAGGAGTACACATAGATAACAAACTTAACAGCAGTACCCAATGTAGGATTGCAGCAAAAAAGGCAAACAAGGTACTAGCATGTATAAAGAGAGGGATTGATGCAAGGGATGAGAGTGTTATACTCCCACTTTATAAATCCCTAGTGAGGCCCCATCTGGAATACTGCGCACAATTTTGGGCACCTCACTACAAAAAGGATATCCTGGAACTAGAAAAGGTTCAGAGGCGGGCGACCAAACTAATTAAGGGGATGGAGATGCTGGAATATTAGGAAAGACTTGCAAGGCTTGACATGTTTACACTGGAAAAGAGGAGACTAAGAGGGGACATGATCAACATTTATAAATATTTAAGGGGACAATACACAGAGCTTGTGGGGGATCTGTTTTTGTAAGATCAACACAGAAGACATGTGGACAGCCACTTAGGTTAGAGGAGAGGAGATTCCGCACACAGAGGCAAAAAGGTTATTTCACAGTAAGGACAATACGAGTTTGGAATTCCCTGCCTGAGAGAGTAATAAAGGTAAACTTGGTCAATAGTTTTAAGATTTGGCTAGATAAATTCCTAAAGGATAAGGATATACACGGTTATAGTGCATAGGCCAGGCACTATAGTTATAATAAAATGAGGAAAATAACACAACGGCTGACTTTATCAACAGATAAAATTAGTCCTGAAAATAATACAGTGTAGGAAAACACAAATAGGTTGAACTCAATGGACAAATTGTATTTTTTCAACCTCAGAGACTATGTAACTATGTAATGTGAAAGATAATTTATTGCCACTAGGAGGGGAAGAGGTTAATATTAATACTTGCATTTTGGCTACTAGGTGGGAGACTTTAATATGGACCTACAATCACTAAGGGGATTGGGGGATCTATTACTGGGGGCTCTATTATTATTAGTGGGATGAGGTTACAGTCAGTGGTGACTCCAGAGGTGGGGCTGCAGCACAGCCCAAATTTCAAATAGGAGAGCAGTTGATGTGGCCCCCCTATTTGAATTTTGGACTGCGCTGAAGCTCCACCTCTGCAGCCACCACTGGTTAAAGCCACTGGCTGATATATTAAATTATTAACTCTGGGGAATATTTTACCCCCTTAGGTGTTTGTTCATTTACTCAAAAACTTTAATATGCTTTTTAAAATATTTTTTTTTTACTAAATTCAGTTATTTTAAAGAACAGACACTTTTTATGCAATTTCTTTTTTTAAACGGTCAGCTAAGTAGTTAACAGTCCCTGTGAAACTTATTGCAGATCTTCTTCAAACTTTTGGAAAAAAAAAGAAAATAAAGACATAGGGGTCTATTTACTAAGCCTTGGATGGAGATAACACAGGCTGTGTTTGAAAAATGACAGTTAGGAGCCGATTGGCTGGTACTTTATGTCCAGTGACTTTATCGCCATCCAAGGTTTAATAAATACACCCCGTAATAAATAAAATCATATAATGTTTCAATATCCATAGTTGCTGTTATTTTTCACAGTGTTATGCTTCCTAAACTCCAGTTTCCAATTTTCCTACCAACAAAAAGAGAAGACAGGTGTCGCTGGGGTACATGGCACACATCCAAATGAACAACCAATAAAAAGGCAATAACATTGAATAAAGAAACCCTCATGTAAAAGAAATTGAGTAAGTAACCCATCAACAGTACTTCGGTATACAAAGAGATAAATTACCTAACTATATCAAACTATGCAGAGCCCACCCTTAAGCCAATTAGGCTAGAATCTTAGGCTAGAATCTAGGGCCCAGCAGCACAGTTCATGTGTGTTGGGTAAAAAATAGCAGCAACACCTGATGTCAGTATAATGGTAGTGCATAAATAGCATTTCCAACACAGTGAATCTGATATCAATCAAGGAGGTTGGGGTGACTGGGGAGGGCAATAGGTGGTGATAAGCCTGGTCAGGATCCTCAAAGAACAGTGGGCAGCCATCCTCAAACACTCTTAATTTTGCAGGTTAGAGAAGGGCAAATTGATGGTTTTGGGAATGATGATATTTACAAAACTCGGAAAAAGCTTTAGGTTTTGGGCAACCAACACAGAAAAGCCTATACAATTATGATTTTGTGGAATTGGACCACCAAGGAAGTTGACCTGTGGTAAGTAGTCAGAATTTGGCAAAGAGAAAGAGGAGCTGTGGGCTCTTGTAGGACTCTGGGATATCTATGAACCTAAGATTATTCCCATAGTGTCTTTTTTTCCAGGTCATCAACCTTTTCTAAATGGGGCTGAATGGTTGAGGAGTGAATAGACCTGTCATTCTGGATAGTCTGGATGCTATTCTCCAAGATTTTAAACTTAGGCCCCTATTTGCAAGAAAATAAAAAATAAACTATTTATAGTATTTGTCTCAAACAGATAGTCCAAACCAGCAAAAGTTCACCACAGCAGAACAGCTCATGTTTAATTTGTTTAACTAATACACATACTGTAGTTATTTCCATAATACACGAATACATGAACATGTGCTTGAATGCACTACATATACATGAATAATTTATTTTTCAACTTTTATTTGTACTGTATAACATCAGAAAATTCCATGGTGCTTTACAATTGAGAACAAAACTGTAATAAAACAAGACTGGGTAATAACATAAAGGCTGTGCTCTGCTGTCATCCATACCTGTGCTGTGAGGTGCTCATGCAGAAGTGGCTGTGCTGCTGTCACTGCCGTAAATTTACTAAACCTTCTAAAAATGAAAAGTGGTAATATTGCCCATAGCAACCAATCAGATTATGTCTGTCATTTTCTAGGATGCAATAGAGAAATGAAAAAAAAAAAGAATCTGATTGGTTGCTATGGCAACATCACCATTTTTCATTTTTAGAAGTTTTAGTAAATTTACCCCACTGTTTCCATTCATAAGTGGCTGTGCTGCTTTCTCTGTGTCCATACAAATGTGGCTGTACAGCTGTCACTGTGTCCAAACACAAGGGGTTATAATTAAAGTGGCTGTTAGGTTTCCATGCAGAAGTGGCAGTGCTATGTCCATTAAGTAGCTGTGCTGTGTCCATCCATAAGCTGTGTCCAGTCCCCTTAGTGAATTCATTTTCTGTCACACAGTGATGCTGCACTGACTCCACAGGCCATACCCCGTATTGTCAGTTGCCAAAAAAGTTAAAAAAAAAAAAATTAAATTATAAAAAAAAGTATAAAAGTAACAAAAAAATTCGAAAAAGTAAAAATATATATATTGTTAAAGTTTGTACAACCTGTGTGTGCTGTACACCAGTGCACTTTGTTCACTTCATGTACACATATATAAGTGGTCTGACTCCATGGAGTGCGAGCTGAGCTGCCAGTGAAAAATAATTTATAGTCTCTAATTTGTTTATACTGTTATGTGCACTTCACCTCAGTATGCTGTCCCCAGTGTGCATTGTTCACTTTACATACACATATACTGTATAAGCGGTCTGACTCCACACAGTGTAAACTGAGCTGCCAGTGCAAAAAAGTAACAATATATTGTCTAATTTGTTTGTACTGTTCTGTGCACTGTACCCCAGTACACTGAACCCCGGTGCATTTTGTTCACTTCACATACACATATAATAGTTGTCTGATTACACACAGTGTGAGCTGAGCTGCCAGTGGATAACCAGATATAATGAACTAGCTGTTCAACTTCCTCATTAGCATGTGAAAGGGACATATGCAGCCACAAAACCTAACTCACATATACATAAATCATAATAATGGTTCTCTGTCAAATGGAGGGGAGCTGTGTGTGTGTTGGGAAGGGGGGGGGGGGGTAAAACATAGCGCTGGTAAAGGTATAGAAGGAATATGACCCACTGTACATGGAGTAGTAAGAACAAAATGGTAATAATTTCAAAATAATATATAAATAATATATATATATATCTGGCAAGGACGTGGCACTCATGGCATAGCAATAAGAGACAAATCACACCATTGGTGAAATTAGCTTTAGCAATGTTTCAGTGGTCTGCGCCACTGTCGTCAGGCTTTTAATGTATAAAAAGAACATGTTACATACCTTTATAGAAAACCACCCACGTGAATTTCAACCTGCACGCCCAGGACCGCTCACTAAACACGCTGCTGCGGACATGACGTAATAGTGCTGAGACAGCACTATGTGAATGTATCCCATCACCATGGAAAAAATAAATCAGCACACTACATGATCGTTTCTGAAAGAACACAAAATAGCTGCATAATAACCAGTGATGAGCGGGTTCGGTGCCTCGGAATCCGAACCCCCCCGAACTTCACCCATTTTACATGGTTCCGAGGCAGACTCGGATCCTCCCGCCTTGCTCGGTTAACCCGAGCGCGCCCGAACGTCATCATCCCGCTGTTGGATTCTCGCGAGATTCGTATTCTATAGAAGGAGCCGCCCGTCGCCGCCATTTTCACTCGTGCATTGGAGATGATAGGGAGAGGACGTGCAGCGTTCTCTCAGTTGTGTTCAGTGTGCTGCAAATATCTGTACTCAGTGTGCTGAAAATATCTGTGCTCAGTGTGCTGAAAATATCTACGTTCTCTGCCTGAAAAATGCTCCATATCTATGCTCAGTGTGCTGCAAATATCTGTGCTCAGTGTGCTTTATTGTGGGGACTGGGGACCACCAGTATTATATAGTAGGAGGACAGTGCAGAGTTTTGCTGACCAGTGACCACCAGTATTATGCGTTCTCTGCCTGAAAAACGCTCCATATCTGTGCTGCATTGTAGTATATAGTAGGAGGACAGTGCAGAATTTTGGTGACCAGTGACCACCAGTATTATATCAGTACGGTACAGTAGTCCACTGCTCTACCTACCTCTGTGTCATCAAGTATACTATCCATCCATACCTGTGGTGTATTTTAGTTGTTGTGAGCAGTATATATAGTAGGAGGACAGTGCATAATTTTGCTGACCACCAGTATATAATATATATCAGTACAGTACAGTAATCCACTGCTCTACCTACCTCTGTGTCGTCAAGTATAGTATCCATCCATACATGTGGTGCATTTTAGTTGTGTGCAGTATATATAGTAGGAGTACAGTGCATAATATTGCTGACCACCAGTATATAATATATAGCAGTACAGTACAGTAGGCCACTACTCTACCTACCTCTGTGTC